>NW_026855406.1:0-355207 GCF_026571515.1 Ruditapes philippinarum
CTTCCTAATTTCGGTATCCGGCTAGATTGTACTTTGATATTAAAATTGTCCTTTTGAGTGATCTAATTAATTTTCTTATTAATGTTGTAGCCACACATGATACCAGATAACACGAACCCACTTTTAGTGTTTGTTAATGTAAAGAGTGGTGGATGTCAAGGCTTAAATCTGATCACATCCTTCAGAAAACTTCTCAATCCTCATCAAGTCTTCAATATTGAAAATGGTGTGTCATGTGATTATATCTCTCTCTCTCACACAGGCACGAGTATCGGACCTGGGAAGGAAAAATATGACCAGATTGATAATAAAACCTGTGTTCATAAACCAAAACAAAAATTGTAAATAATGACCCCCTTTAAAAATATACTATAAGTTAAGAGAAGGCCGGAAACTCCAGATTCGAGCCTACGAGCAAGTGATTCATTTCCCGGGCCGTTGTGAAAACAATTGGTAAGACAATTAAAAAAAACTTCTATCACTATTTCACGTTTGTTTTAAGCTTCCAAATGAGACCGACCCCAAGTCTCTAGCCCTTCCCGTTCCAGGAAACAAAGCGAATTCGTGCTAAAAATCCTTGGTAGACAGAATTGCGGCACAACGATTCGGGGTGCGTAAACAATAGACTAATACATGTTTTGTCAGCTGAGCCACGGGTCAAAATCACTTGAATTACTAAATTAATATTACTAAACACATTAAGTTGGACCAAACTCACAACCGTCAGTAGCATCTGATACACGCAAAAATTCGAATTTCAAACCTTTCCACGGTCTTTAGATTACTTTCTACGCCATTGTCAATCACTGTTCGATATTTTGTAACGAGTCTTCTGATTGGCCAATACAACGAAACCGGGCAACGTTTCACACAAGGAGAAAGCGATTGAAAGACCGTGTAAATGTTTGAAACTCGAGTTTCCGGCCTTCTCTTAACTTATAGTATATTTTTAAAGGGGGTTATTATTTACATTTTTTTTTGGTTTTTGACACTTTTTAAGATGGACACAGCGTTTTTATATCAATCTGGTCATATTTTTTCTCTTCAGGTCCGATACGTCGTGCCTGTGCTCTCTCTCTCTCTCCCTCCCCCTCCCTACCTACCGACGACCCACCTACCTACCTACCTACCTACCTACCTACCCTACCTATGACGATAACGACGGCGGATTATTGATGATGATTATTATTATATTAAATTGAACAATAAAAAAAGTTCTTGATGAAACTATTAGCTGCATGCCAAAAAAAATCAAACTTGAGAAAAAAACCCACTAAGATATAAGAGAAAGAAAAGATTCAAGAAAAACGAGTAATTATTCACATGGTGTATGCAAAAAATGACCGACATTGCAGTATTTATCATGATATTTTCTACTTCATGACAACGCAGTAAAGAACTTTTTTATTATATTTCACTCTTTTGGGGAATTTACATGTTTACAAAGCACAGGTTGCAATGTCTTAAATACTGTCTTCAATATTTTACTTTAAATCACATTTCAAACTATTCATCGAAAATAAGCCATGAATCTGGAGGCATCCTGTTTTAAACTCTTGACAATATAAAAGCCAGTAAATTAATCAATTTGTCCCATTGAAAAATTGTGCAACACGTAGACCTCAATATAAGAACGTTTTTTCATTGCAAGTTTGTGATTCTTACCTCTAAAAACTCAAAAGTTTTAGATACACGTATTAACACATAGACCATGGCAAAATATTAAAATACAGTCAGATCACTGCAATCAGAACATTTTCCGAAAATGGCGGAAACGGCCGAGAAGTTACGATTGTTTAGCTGCCAGAAGCCCATCAATCTAAAACATAATTACGAATGATTATATTCAGTTAATTAATACAATTTTCCAATTAATCACGCTGCGAGACTAACAACAAAACAGGAAAAAAAAATCAACTTGGAAAAGCCACCTCCAATTTTATATGCCCCAAATAGTATTAGATTAAAACTGGCATTAAATTAAGCATTTACTATTGGGAATATTATTTCGTCCTTATAAATACACAATGTACAACCATGCTTGTTTGTTTCAGATCCTTCTTAAAAATATCATCTTTAAATTATTTTTTAGCTGAGTTAAATTAGATTCCTTCAGATAACAAGTTTTATGTAACGATCCCGCAACGACAATTTTAAATGTCGAAATCATATAACGCCGTGAATTTGGTAATAGGTCCCTTCAGTTTTAATGAATAACTTTGTGTTTTCGTAAAAAGGGAATGAAATCAGAGAATTGACTTGAAAAGTGAATGGATTAACACGAACATTGTAAATTAAAAAAAACGATAGGGTTAAAATAACACCGAAAGGTTCGTCCCTTTTACTTAATCATGTTTTCTTTCATAGGGATTTATAAAGCAATGGCTTGTTTTAAATTTGAAACAAAATAAAGAATATCATGCCCCTGTTTTTTGTTTTAAAATTTATCTTATTTATTCAATTTCATTTTGGCATTCAGCATATTTAATCATTCAGTTAGCTTGTTTGTGTGTGTGTTTGACTTTATTTATACTCACGAGTCCTCCAGAAGAGTATTAGTCAAATTAGATTTTGGAGGATATTACAGAAAGATGCCGCAATCAAGATGCCACGATGTCGAGATTACAAGTCTCGCGCTCTAACTCCAGTTAGCTTTCGGTTGCCAGATGGTTATACACAATTTGTGCCTGGAATAACGTACGAAAAGGGTAACTCATGGAGACTTTTTATAATCTCTTTAAAAAGCTGCACGTTTTATTAGTCACAGTATGACTAAACTAACTTAAATTTTTACTCAATCTATAATGAACACTTTAAATAAAAAACAGCATTTTTTGTTTGTGAAAGTTTTTTTTCTTCAACTTACTCCATATGATTCACTGGAAATAAGAGGTGGCAAAGCGATTTTAAGGGTCACAAAGTAATTGCTAAGTCGTTATTTTATGTACCTGTCTGATCGTTGAATTTTAAAGGAACTCCGCTGAGATCCAAAAAAAAAAACTAAAAAAAAAAAAACCCCATATGATTTCAAGTTCTACATATATCAACTGGAGATCTTTAAATAGAAAAGATATGCAAAAGATAATTAAGAAATATAATAAATAGATAAATTGAAAAACATATTTTTTGCTACTCTTAGCCAGATTTTTATTTTTGAGTCATTTTTCAAAATTTAATAATCATTCTCGAAAAAAACAGAGTGAGCGAATGACCAGAAATTTTGCGTAACAAACTATATATGACAGTCCCGACATGTCACATATTACCTCAGTGGAGTCCCTTTAAACGTATATCACTATGACGTTATACCAGCGGAGGACTCAGCAACGACGATTTAAGCAAACTGGAAAGCGCCCAACAAATAGAGATTTAATTTTCTAACAAAATGATTTCCAAACCAGAAATTTTACCTACATTAAAGAAAAATTTGGAAGCCTTTAAAGGGACATCAAAAACGGAAAATTGAAAAAGTTGAATTCTCGGTATGTGACAACTGGTTACTAACCTAAAAAAGCTATATACATTTATCTACTTTATAAAATAATTTTTTTGTAGTAAAATGGAAAAATACAAAAACGAAAAAAACTGTCCGGGGGTAAATCCATAAATTTTTGATAAGCCAGCGTTATTTGGGCGAAAGGCAAAATGGTACAATGGACGATAGAATTTCGGCGTTCTTAAATGATTTCCTTCCCGTTCCCCTGGAAAACCAACCAGAAAGCAATTTTGAACGTGTTGTTGAATATTCACCTGAACTAATTATTGGGCAGGAACGTGGACGGTGCTAGTACTGGGAACAACGATAACGGGAAAATACCATAAAGTTATTTTTGAACGTATTTTAATTTCAAAAACGTAAATTTCATTTAAATTAAATATGGTAAATTTTTTTCTTTTATTGTTTTAAAAATTTTAAATTAAAATTTTTTAAAATGAAACCAATGAAAAAAGTATTTTAAAAAAACCAAAACCTTTTTCCTACTAATTTTTATTGCCCATCCCCAAAACACCGGAAAATTACACGGGAAAATAACCCACAAACCCCGGGATGTACGGATAAAGGAGGGTTTTAAAAACGGGGCTTAACGATCGATCGACCCAATTGGAAACAAACCAACATTGGGGACTGAAAAAAACGCGAAATGACATACCCCTTATGAAATCCCAGCTGTAGTAAGATAAAACCCCCGGAAACCCATAACATCAAAAAAAGGTCAGGTCACTTTGGGGACTTAAGGGTTTTTAAGTAAGACCCTATTAATTTATAGAAAGTTTTTAAAATTCCCCCCCAGAATCTGTTCTTTTTATAGAGAAAATTGGTTTGCATGATGTTTGATAGGCTAGTAATGACCAGTGTTAACAATATATTCTATTTCATATAGATCTATAACATTAAATTCCATTGCAGAGAAAACATAATTAACTTAATTGTTAAACTCAATTACTTTTAAAGATGTGAAATTTAAATAACTTCAGAGGAAAAGAGATTTCAGAATTTATATATATCAAACATTGTGAATGTTCGTGTCATTCATTGAAAAAATCGGCAGTTAATCCGCAATGCACGAGTAATAATGTGCGTGCTTTACACGGTTAGACCATTTTGACATAACATAACATAACATAACATAACATAACATAACAAAAAGCGGCAGATAATTCGCAATGCATCAGTAATAATGTGCGTGCTTTACACGGTAAGACATTTTGACAAAACATAACATAACATAACATAACATAATAACATAACATATGTTTATAACATAACATAACATAACATATTCTTTATTTGGCATAAAATGACAATACACATTTATAGCCAATTCAATTAACAATCATGTAATGTAAGTACATTATATATACGTAATATAAAGACCTTAACGAATTTGAATTTTTTACAGAGAAACGTTCTTGGTGCTACAAACTTTGAATAAATTAAAGCTTCTGTTATCTATTCTTGTAATGGAAGAACATGATTCATAATATAAAAATCTTAACAAAGTTGAAATGTTTTACAGAAAGAAGTTCTTTGAGCTACAAAAAGTGAATTAATTCAAGCTACTAACTGTTGTCAGTTGTTTTCTTGAAATGAAAAATACAAAAAATTTGATAAGTGAATTAATTTAAGCTACTAACTGTTGTCCGTTTTTTCTTTAAATGAAAAATACAAAAATTCTGACAGGTTATTCAACATTTGCGTGTTTGTTGTAGACATTAGTTTTTCAAATTTTTGAATTGATGGCCAGCGACAATAGTATGGTTTTAAGATTTGCGACGTAAATTATAGTATTTTGGAAACAAAAAATGAATACATTTTCTACCACGTTTAAATTGCAATTCGTACATAGTCTGTTTTCTCGTGCTACGTTTTCGTATCGACCCGTTTCTTTTGCTAGATTATGTGATGACAATTTGAATTTTGTAAGTTATAACTGAAATTTGTTACCACTATGCCAGGCGGATAGAAACCGGTAACCATTCATTTTAACTACCTTACGGCTCACAAAGCGGCCATTTCGGAGAGAGTCCCACGAGAAACATTTATCCTTCAATTAACGCTCCCCGTGGGGCTCGAACCATCGACCTCCCGATCCGAAGGCGGACGCCTTAACCACTAGGCCAACGGTACCGGTTATTATTAATATTAACTTAATAAAGATATTCTTCAGTTTCGAATGAGCGTTTATAGATGCTGTAAGACGACAGTCTACTAGAATTTCTAATGCTGCTCTTACTTGTAAATGTCCAGAAATAGATAAAATTCGATTATGAAAGTGGATTAAAGGTTATGATGCCGGCATATCATACATAACGTTCAGAAAGATAACTAAAAAAGCAGGAACACATCCAAAAGGTGGCTAAATTTTATTCAAGTAAAAATACTGGTATACCCCAGAAGGAAAAATAATGCCACAACAATAATGTCGTACCGACCGATACTCCATGGATCGGAAATATGACATCTCTGAATGAATGAACTAGGCGACTTTTTACAGCATTCATGCGGCGAAACCTACGCTGATGTGACAATATATAGATTGAGTGGAAACCTTAAAAGAAGCCCAATCACAACTTTTATATATAAATCTTGAATTCTTCTTCAACCGATGCCAGGAGCGTAAACGGTATCCTGCACATACAACTGCTGTCAATGAACAGGATCACTAAGACTACTACTGACACAAAGGCATACACTGACACGATATCCTCCTAATATTGTTAGCATTTCTCTAATTTTTTTTATTTCCGTCATAATTATTCTATCTCAACATTTCTTTTTGTTTCATTATTTTGTCTTTTTTTCTCCTTGTGTCATAATTATTCCTATGTCAGTAATTTTTCTTGTGTCAAAATTTCTCCATTTTTGTTAGTGTATTTTATGTCAGTTTTTCTTTGCTTTAACGTATTCCTTTCTTTTGTCGGTATTTCACTTTTTGTGTCAGCATGTTCCTATTTTGTCATATTTTCTCTTTGTTTTAGAGTTTATCTTGTTTATTCTCTTGGCGTTTTTCTTCTTTAAAAAATATATCAGATTTTTTTTTCTGTTGATATTTCTGTATTTGGAAGTTTCTGACAATATTTTTCTACTTCGTTTATGTTCTCCATTGTTTTTAGTCCCCTGCCGGTTTAACCTCCGTCCTCCGTACCTAGTGCTTCCAGTGTATTATGATAGCGGTTGTTAAAATATTCGTATGTTTTAATCTGATTATATATAATATATGCAATAAATGTGTTTAAACTAATTAAACTAACTAAACAAACAGACTTAAATATGGGAAATATAGCCCGTGATAACAATATTTTTATGAAACTTTAAATATAGGTAGATGGCATTCTGGAGATTATGCACGTCTTTTTTACTATGTTGAAAAAAATGGTTGCAATGGCATCAAATAGACTTGAATTATGACAAATATAACAATATTTGTGATGAAACTAAAAAAGTGCTGAAAATATTTTCATGACAAACAGACAATTTTTGTTCACGTAAACAGTTCAATTTTTTTGGTCATACATTTACATATATACATTTTTATGATGCTTTTGACATCTAGCGAGTTAATCAGTCTAAATCGAACCATTTTGATTGGTCAAATCGATAATTTCATAATTGATAAAATGTATTTTCATTGGTTAATATTTTGTTGTTTAAGGGCCGTATTTTTATTGGTTCATTTTACAATTATTCTTGTTTTAATAAAAGAGACTTTTTTTTAGAGATTGATTCAGACAGACAGACACTAAACATGTAACGGTTTAAGTTTTAAGTGTTGGTGCCGCAGTTTTCTGCGGTACATTAAACTGTACATATTTTGTTGTTTTCAACCAGTTGGAATTGTTGTTGTAAAGAAGAAAAAATCTATATAGTAAAAACAAGAATCAAAGCACAGAAGGCGCTGAATTTGTTTGGGTCTCACCAATGCTTTCCAGCGTTTTAATTGTAGTAAATTGGCTATAAGACTGATTGCAACACTGATATTCAATCCAATGTTTATTTGACTTAAACAATTTGAAAAAAAAAGAGTTGCCTTTACTGGGATTTGAACTCCAGGCCTCTCGCTTCCTAAGCGAGCGTGAAAACCCTTCAGCCACGGGAACGGCCTGAAGAAAACCATATTATTCGATCTAAATTAGGGCTTGTAACGACTTTAACTGTTGTTTAACACAGATGTAAATAATCCTGGAGCTTACTATAAGCATGTATATTTATAAAGAATCAAAGGGCTGCAAGTTCTGTGGTATTTTCTGATATTTGCAATCTAAATCGTACTGTATATCTGTATTTATTTTCCTGTATAAGTTTATCTTTATGTATTATAATTCATTTTGCTAGGCACCAGAGTTTGATACATACATAACTAGAGTTGCATCAATAAATCATTTATGTTCATTTTTTACGACAGCCACACTTTATCCTTGCATATCATGGCTACTTCCTTTACAAAGACACTTAAAAAAGAATTTAAAAAAAAAGTTTCCTCGACTGGGATGTGAACTCCAGACCTCTCACTCACTAAACGAGCGCGTTACCCCTGTACCACGCAGAAGTTATACAAATAATAACTGAATAACATCAAGTCATTCTAAATTTAGAACTTCCATTGCATTTCGGGTTTGTAATCCTTATTAATTTCGAGGTATTTTGTTCAGGATAAACCTATTGTTTAAAATTGAAGTAAATAATTTAGCGAAAATCTTCTCGCCCAAACAGTCCGACATGTAGAATCTATATATTCCACTACTGTATAGTATTCGGTAATCGTTATCGCTAAAAATAGTATTTTCATTGATAAAATTATATTCATCCGCGTAATTTCTGATTGTACATTTATTGACAATTCTATAAGCCAACGCTATTTATAAACTTTTAATGCGTTGTAATTTGTTGGATACTTGTAACAAAATAAAAATATTTCTTTCTTTTAAATCGCTAGTTTAAAGCTGTTTTGAGAACTACTTGTTGTTAGGTTTGTCATAAACTTCTGTGTCAGAGATTGAATGTCCGCTTTGTATTTACTTATTTTCGATCAGAAAATACAATAAAACAATATTAGAAATATTCGACCATTCGGGAATTATTTTGCTTGAATATAGATGTGCCTGTCTTTGACCATCTTTACGCATTGATCTCCCCTGAATTTTTCGGCGTTAGTGTTATATATAAAGGGAAGTAACCGCTTCAAAAAAGTGGACTACTTTCGGCATTTGCAATTAACAACATTAGACTCTGAAATTTCGCTACCATTATTTGTTTGGTCTGACGACCCAAACAAATAAAAATGGACTTTCTGAGTTGTGTCTTATATATTTAATAACAAAAGGATTTTTTTAAGAAATACTGAGGATGAATAATTATTGTAAGTTAATGGAAAATTAAATTTAAATTTGAACTGAGGAAGCTGAATAAAGCGAAACATGATTTGATACTTAATTTGTGTTGGTATTTGATCCAATTATCCTATGGAAAATTATACGACAGAGAAAATTAATATAACACAGAAATGCTTATTTGTTTGTTAACAGACGAAACCTCCACACACCCAGCTCCACATTATACATATTCATCTTGAGAAATTGGATCTTTTGATTATCTGGTGTACAAATATAATTTCCTTATTAGGCATTAAAACTTAACACATTAAGTCTATGATACAGATAAACTAAGACCTCAAAATATTAAATGTTCATTCATTTCATCCACAATGGCATAATTGAATGGCCATGTCCAGAAGAATGTTTCTGGTGTTCTAAGCGGCAGGGGCCTTATGTATTGCTTGCAATACTTTGATAATTGCTTGTTTTTTTTTCACTACTTTGTTAGTTTTCTCAATGTTTTTCTTTTCTTTTCAATATTTCTCTGTTAAAAAAGTTTTATTCTCAGTGCTTCTCTGTCATTTGTTGGTTTTTTGTTATCGTAGTTACCATACCATATGCTTTTTAAACCCTTGATTACGGTTAGCAGATAGTAATAATCACTAATTCTTTAATGATTTTTTATATAATTGATCAAGCGAGAATTTCAAAGAGTTTTCACCACCGCTTACTAATGAAATATTCAATGTTGGCCCACTATTGATGTTCAGTTTTTGTTAATGAACGTATACCTCAGGGAATTGTTGTCAACGCGGTTAAAATCATAATGTATCATCCAATCCGAATAATTTATAAGTTGTAATCGACTGAACTCTGTTAAAAGTCAGCCAATAAAAAATTATCCATGCGAACAAAGAAGTAATATATTGTAATGGGCCTTCATCCATTTAAAAGCCCATTATGCACAAGAATTTTTTTAATTTTAATTTCTCAAAAGCTTTTGTTTTGTGACACCCTGTTATAGTTTCAAAAAAGTTACTCACTGACTAAATACTTTAACCATCTTTTGCTTCTGTTGCTTTTTGGCTATAAGTACAGTTATAGTGATTTAATATGGAAGTCAAAATAGTAAACTTTTACATTTTGACACTTTATGCAATTGATTTTGCATTTCAGGGCTGATTTCTATAGTTGATAAGCAAACACGCTCATGCTCTCAACTGATAAAAAAGCTTTGACCTTACTAAAAGAAGGAAAAACATATTCGTTTCAAGCACCTTGCATATATCTACCATCATATCAATAAGACGTTGTACAAGACTGCATATCCTTTATTCTTTAACAACATCGGGTCTTCAACAAATAAATATATGAGATCAGCAATTTTACAGTTTATTTGATGAAGAAGACATATCTTAAATATTTACTGCTACAGAAAATAATTAAGTTTCGTCATGCCATGGTACTGACAGCTTTGAAATTAGTTCGTTAATGTTAATTTGAACTTGATTTTGTTAATATTAGTTTTGAACTTGGTTTTTCAATGTTAGTTTGAACTTGGTTTTTCAATGTCAGTTTGAACTTGGTTTTGTCAATGTTTTGATTGATCTTGGTTTTGTCAATTTTTGTTTAAACTTGGTTTTGTCAATGTTTTGTTTGAACTTGGTTTTGTCAATGTTTTGTTTGAACTTGGTTTTGTCAATGTTTTGTTTGAACTTGGTTTTGTCAAAGTTTGTTTAAAGTTGGTTTTGTCAATTTTTGTTTGAATTTGGTTTGTAAATGTTTTTTACCTTGGTTTTCCAGTGTTAGTTTTGAGCTTTGTTAGCAAATTAAATTTTTGTGCTTGGTTTGTCAATGTTTTATTTTTAGATTTAAACTTGGGTTGTCAATGTTTGTTTTGAACTTGGTTTGTCAATGTCGGTTTTGAACCTGGTTTATCAATGCTAGCTTTGATTTTGGTTTGTCAATGTTAGTTAGAACTTGTATTGCCAACGTTAATTTGAACTTTGTTTGTCAATGTTAGATTTGAGCGTGATTTGTCAATGTTAGTTTGAACTTGGTTAGTCAATATTAGTTTGAACTTGAATTGTCAATTTTAGCTTTGATTTTGGTTTGTCAATGTTAGTTTGAACTTGGTTTGTCAATGTTTGTTTGGATTTGGTTTGTCAATGTTAGTTTTAAACTTGGTTAGTAAATGTTTGTTTGAACTTGCTTTCTCAATGTTAGTTTTGATTTTGGTTTGTCAATGTAAGCTTTGATTTTGGTTTGTCAATGTTAGTCTTGAACTTGGTTTACAAATGTATGATTGCACGACAAGATCGTACAATATAAAATTGTTCTCTTCTTACAGAAAATGAATGGAATGTTGCTGGCTACAGGTGTTCTCTTGTTTGCAGCAGGTCTTCATAGAACAGGTAAATCACTTTATTGTGTTGTCTAGCTTGTCTGATATCTACCGACAGACAGAAAGAAAAAATGATTACGTGCGTTTTTTTAAATACATTTGCAATAAGTTCAACATTGTGTTAGCGTGTGAATAAAGTAAATTCACTGGCAGTTCAAAACAGGATATGTATATAAAAACAAGAACAGCACACTCACAAAAAATATACATTACTTACTCGTATTTGTTAACCAGATTTTTCCCCATTTTTTTTATCATTTTGCGTGCCAGCATTTATGTTACCATTTGCGTGTCAGCATTTATGTTGCCATTTGTCATGTGTCAGCATTTATGATACCATTTGTCATGTGTCAACATTTCTTGTTAATTTACAAATATAAATGACCTTGTGGACCTTGGCCCTGCCTGGAAAATTCTGTAATCTCCTGTTTGAAACCATTGAAACCATAAAGGCTACAACTAAGCTTTATGGTAAGAAGCATGATGGAGTGAACAATTACAAAGGTTGTTTAAAAATTATGGCCCTGGAGTCAAAATTTGCTCCTCTTTGAGTCACTGGATTTCCTTTTATGTACATAGAGTAAGAACATTTAAAAATTGTCCTATGAACCCGCAATGGCCAGAGCTCAGTAAATTTGTCTCAAGTTTCGTTCCATCAAATCATAGCCTTTTAGTCAAAATTTCCCCTTTCCCGGGATATTTGTTTCCTGTTTCCTTATGTTGAAAGTAGTAGAACTTAAGTCTTTCTTTGAACCCACAAATGTTCGAGCATAATATTTAGCAATAAACATGGTCTAGTAGATCTCTAGTGTTGACCCTGCCCCGGGGTCGACGTGTTAAGGGTTTCCTGATATGTATATTGTTATATTAAGTAAGCTTAAACAATCTACTCCTATAAAATGATAAAGGCCAGAGCTTTTAGCATTACATGTACATTTATTCCAAGCTTTGTTAAATAACGGCAGTGGGGCCGTGACTCGGGGATCATGAGTTTTCATATGTAAATTATAAAAATACATCTCTTCGACGATTATCAACCATCATTAAGCTAATTTTGTATTAACATTAATTGATTACAAATGTATTTATGCGTGAAATTAACTGAACCAAATATCTTAGGACCAGAAATTTACGATGCCATTGCAAGTAAAAGCAATAGTTTAGGCGGTTCTTGTTAATCAAAACATTTATTTAAAATGCTTGACGATTTTCAGAATGTATGGTTTACCATTTGGCCCTTCTAAGCAGACATGGCAATCATTTAGAATTACAAGAAAAGGTCGGCGAAATTCATTATCAAAGTGATGCAAGTGAACCCCAAATGATAAACGAAGTCGGTTGTGTTTGGCAATCAGCGAATTCAGTGGGTAATATCAAGAAAATGTATTTACCAAAAGACGGGTGTCTTCCTCTTTTGCCGGACGGGGTTGGCGTTCATGCGACTGGTTTAAAGCTCGAGTCAAATGACAACTTTACTTTGCACGTGTATCAGTCAGATGATAAAGGCGCCCTCGCAGACGGATATCTTGCTATACCGGACGAGCACCTCGGTTCGGAATATTACGTCAATACTTATTGTTCAACGGGAGGTTATTGCCAGTTTGCTGTGACGGGTACTGTCGATTCAACATCGGTAAATGTCGTGTTTCCCCGCAATATTCCGCCTGGTTCTATCACTTGCAATGGAACGATAATTTCAACCGGGGAACCGATCTCGTTTATTCTTAATGAAAACGACGTTCTACATATTGAAAGTACCGAAAGTAAAGTTGACTTGTCGGGGACATACATAACGTCAAATAATAATGTAGCAGTTTTCGTTGGTGCACGTGACGTACCAGGAAAAGACGGAATGCCTGCTTTCATGATTGAACAAATACCTCCCGTTAACAAATGGGGTACCGAACACGTTGTCGCTCCAAATTATTTAAACGATGCTGGAGATATCGTGAAAATAATAACTAAGGATGTTGACACTACCATTCACATCCTCAGATTTTCGCCTTTCACAATTTCGAACGCGGGTGAAACAATTGAAAGGCGAGTGGACTGGGAACTGTACAGTACTGTCAAAGCAACCAAACCAATTCTCGTCATCCAGGTTATGTCCCTTGACATCTATAATTATACTTCGATTGTGCACGGAAATCCTGCTATGGTGCTAGTCCCCCATGTCGAGCAATGGACAGACCGTAGCCTGTGGACGGACTGCTTACAAAAGACGCCACATAAAAGTGTCCTGACCATGACAGCTAAAAAGGATGAGCTATCATCTATTCCTTGGAGTCCGTCGCAGGATTCTCAGTATACTCATTCGACATATATAAACGCATCCGATTACAGCGTTCTTGTGGTTCGGACGGGCGCTTCCGAAAGTACTGAAAGACAATCAATGGGCTCAAAATTTCGTGCTTTATATGGCTACTGTGACGGAGCATCAGCTGTTTTGTACGATGTTAATTGGGAGTGGGAAAATGAGGTAACTGTTCTCTTGTTAGAAGATAAGTTTTAGTTTTTTAGAGGCTAGTGGCAGGGAAATCGCACAGTACCATTGAATCTTATATGAAGTACAAAGTGAGATAAATACACATCAATTAAGTACGGAGCCCCTAAGGTGACATTTTCGACACTTTTTCCCGGCATTTAATTCGTTTTTACGAAATATTTATTCGTAATAACGAAATATTAATCCGTTAAAAAAATCACTACTTATATTGCATTTACATGCCTTATATTTAGTCAGGAACTTAGTTTCGAGGCCTTCTTTATAAATATTACCAAAAACTCTTTGAAACCCTAGAAAAAAATTAATTCGTTTTTACGAAATATTATTTCGTAATTACGAATTATTATTTCGTAATTACGACATTACATTTCGTTTTTACCAATTAATATTTCGTAATTACGAAATAATATTTCGTAATTACGAAATAATATTTCGTAAAAACGAATTAATATTTCTTAATTAAGAATTAATTTTTCGTAAAAACGAAATTAATATTTCATAAAAATGAAATTAATATTTCGTAAAATCGAATTAATATTTCGTAATTACGAATTAATATTTCGTAATTACGAAATAATATTTCGTAAAAACGAATTAATTTTTTCTAGGGTTTCAAAGAGTTTTGGTAATATTTAAATTATTATGTCTCTTCTTATCATTTCAAGGACTGTAGTCATTCACCTCTATGAAGAAAAATAGTTCGGTTGTTGCCGAAAGGTGTTGCTTTAAAAAGATAAAATCTCATGTGAAGTCTTACTGTGGAAAAAAAGTTATGTTTTCGTTCTTTGTGTCGCCTCTTCAGAGTAGTGGCGACATATAGGGATCACTTCTCCGCTGTCTGTCTGTCTGCCCGTCCGTCCGTCCATCAAAAAACTTGTCCGGACTTTTCCTTAAAAAACTAATTATGCAATTTCAACTTTACAAGAATGATTAGTACCAGGTTTAGTTGTGCATCTCGTTGGCATTTTCCGGGTCAATGATTTTGGTCAGAGCTATGGCCCTTTAATGATTTTAATTTTCAAAGTTTTGTTTAGACGACTTCTCTTATACTATTGTGGACTACTTCCCTTGAATAAAAAGGTGTTTTTTTTTGTAGCCAGCTACACAGTAGTTGTTCTGGAGTATTTTTCAGAAACTACTAATGTAATTACATCCAAAATTTACAGGAATGATCAGTACTACTTCTAGTTGTGCATATCATTCGCATTTTCTGGTTCAATGATTTTTGTCAGAGTTGTGGCCCTTTATTGATTTTTATTTTCTAAAGTTTTGTTTTGACTGCTTCTCTTATACTACGTTTGCAATTTAAATGAAACTTTACAAGATTAATATGTACCTCTAGTACTTGTGCGTATTAACGGAGTTATGAGCCTTGAATAAAAAAAAGCGTTTTGCCTTTTTTTGTTTTTTTGGTCTCCCCCCTACACAAAGCTTAACAATTGGGAAACAAACGACATTTGAACTGATCGCTCTTTTATTGAAAGAGATTTTTAACAGATTTTTCGCTTGTAGTATATTTCAAGAACTCGGACCGAAAAAATACCGATAACAAAAAAGAAATTTTCTTGCACTACATGTTTTCAAAACACCTTTCGACGTTTATGTAAAATTACGGCCGATCATTCGTTAGATATAGGATCACAGTGAATTATTGGTGTCAGTTTTATATAGAGATAACAGCCGATTTTTGGCTGTCTTTGTTACAACTACGATCACGACCGGTCATTGGTTAGATATAGAATTGGTTACTTATAAGATCACAACTGGTCATTGGTTACGTACAGGATCACGGCTGGTCATTGGTTTCATAAAGGATCATTAATTGTGAGTTTTATATAAAGACTAACAGCCGGTCATTGGTTTCATATAGGATCTCGGCCGGTCATTTGTTTCATATAGGATCAATGCAGGTCATTTGTTACATATAGGATCTCGGCCGGTCATTTGTTTCATATAGGATCACGGCTGGTTACAGATAGGATCAATGCAGGTCAATTATTACACATAGGATCACGGCTGATAAATGGTTACATACAGGATCAATGCTGACTTTGTTACACATACGATCACGACCGATCATCGATTACTTATAGGATCACAGCTGGTTATTGGTAACATATTGAATCACAGCCAGTCAGTGGTTACATATAGGTCCTAAGGATCACGTCTGGTCATTGGTAACAGCCTTCATTGGTTACAGATAGAGTCAAGACCAATCACTGATTACGCGTAGTAAAAACAAAGAGTTATTTATTAAATATAGGCTTAATATGTCTACTCAATGGTTACACATGGGATCACATATTTATACTGTGTTCTGGATAGTCATTGATAACCCAAATATTGGTTATTTATAGGCTTAAACCCAGTCCTTGATTCATTTGTGACATTTAGAAAGTCAGTAACACTCTATACATAATATTGTTATAAAATGTTTTGGTAACATAGAGAACCGGCCATTAAAAGTCACGACTAGTAGTTGTTGAGTCAAGTCATTTTGACTTACCGAGATATAGAGCATTAAAAGTCATTTACCAATGATTATTTATAGTTGTACAATAATATCTATTTATCTTTAACGTGTAGAAATGTGTATTGTCTGTTCCCGCCCCTGGTGACGGCATTGACAACGACTGTGACGGTAAAATCGACGAGGATACATGTACAAAAGATGACCTTGGTAAGTGACTTTGTCTTTAAGCTGTAACAGATCGTTTCTTCATAAATCATAGCCAAATTGCGTGATAGTAACACTCTATACATAATATTGTTATAAAATGTTTTGGTAAAGACTGGGACTTAAAATGACCGTAATTACCAGGCTAAGAGCACGTGCATATCATTTAAGGACTTTCCTCCGCTTTGGCTTCGTTGTCAAGTAGTTTGGGATGACTTTAAACTTTGTTTTTGCTGAAGTCTGCGGGATTGAATCCCGCAAGAGACCCTTGATTCTTTCGAAAGTTGTCCAGTTAGTTAACGGAGGATTATTATGATTCTACAAAAGTGCTCGCTCCGACCTTAAATGGTACTTTTATGGCTATTGAATTCTTCTTCAATCAGTAAGGCATGAAGCCGCCCTATGAACTTCTCAGTGTTATAAAGACTTTAAAGACAAAATACATAAACGTGTTGTCAGGTATGACTAAACTCAAGTAGGATGCATTTATTGATCAAAACGATCGTTTTTCCTCACATCCTATATCTATAGAATTCTTAAGAAGCACTTTTTGACAAGATTTTTATATCTGTTCCTGTTCCTATCGACGCTTATCTAATTATATGATCACACGGAAAATGACGAAATTTTCCGAATCGTTATGAGCTTAAGGAAAGATATTCAGTATTAGTACAGGGGCGTAGAAAATTAATACTAGTTCTTATGTTTCAGCCGTTTCGTTCATTTCTACGCCAGATCCCGGAACTTTTAAGACAACTTATAAAACAATATATGTTAAAAAGGCGTCCCCAGTCCATTTTAGTGTTAAAAGTTGTGGCATTGCAAAAATTATCCTGCAGACGAAAGCAGAGCCGATCATAACTACAAGCATACAGGTTAGTGTGATAATGTGCTATTTTTTACCCATCATGCCTCAGAAATGCTTTTATTTTTATTTCTCAAAAGCTTTTTAATTTTGTTATACTTTTATAGTGTCCAAAAGGTTACTCATTGAAGTTATAGTGAATTAGTATTTAGCATGGAAGTCAAAACACTACTTTGTTTACATTTTCCTACTTTTATGGCATATAATTTCACATTTAACGCAACCTTGTTCGGGTTACAAGCTAAAACAATTAAAACATTATGAAATTCATGTTTGCCTTTTCCATAGAAGTGAACATTTATTTGTTTCTCCTTTAAAATAATTACAAATTTAGGTAGATCTATATTGTATTGGCAAACTTCTAAAAATATACATGTAATAAATATCTGGCATTTAACAATTTTCACATATATTTTCATAGCACTTACTGTCTGAAAAAAAAGTTATCTCAATGTGTTTTTTTGCGCCTTTTGCTGCTTCTGCTCCTATTTGTAGAATTTACATAATCCTTATTTCCCTTTTACGCTTTAAACGATTTGGGGCATTCATTATTGCCAGACGCTCGCATAATATAACTTTTATTCAACTCGTTCAATAAATTCAATATTGAACCAATAATGTCAACTATTTATTCATTGAATTAATACATTTACTCATCTTTTATTTCTTATTTTATGCAGATTACATCATCAAGCGTTGTCATACAGACATGCTCACCCGCTTGCATAGTGCAAACTGTCCTCCCCATTTCCGTTTCCGATTGTAATACTAAACAAAATTACGAAATTCATTGGTACAGACCAACGTCATTGGTAGGAACTGAGCATGTTTTTGTAAGTATACTACTAACATTATATTACAACTGTGGTGTTATTTTTATCAAGTGCCATAATATCGGCTGGTATATCTAGCTCTCTTTTCCCCGGGATCGGAGAGAGTGTGAAATTACATCTGGGGTGTGTGTGTGTGTGGGGGGGGGGGGGTCCTCTCTCCAATACAGTATCGGTCATATGGCGACTTTCCAGCTTAACTGGCGTAGGAAACCTCGGGTGCCTTTTGTGCATTATTTCAGGCACGAAAGGGCACTCGAGTAGGACCTCCGACGTTCCGTAAGCTTGTTGAATACTTACAAGAAAGAATCTAAAGTCCCTGTCGGGATTCGAACCCACAGCGGTGAGGGTACATGACATTTTCATCAAAGTTTAAATAATTGGTATCCATTTTTAATTTTGAGCCCTAAACGTTTCTGAAATACTTAGTTAAGTACTGTAAAGATTCAGGTATGCTTACACATTGACATGCAGCTATTTTCGAGTGTTTGTCGATCGATACCTGAAGGCTCAACAAAGTAAAGTAAAACATAGTAACAATGCTATGAACATAATTATGCACATAAGAAAAAAAAAAAAAAAAAATAGAAATAATAGAAATAATACAATAGCAATTTTAAAATGGGAGAATGAGATCGTTATGTATTATTATGAACAAAAATACATGTAATTTTCTTGAAGAAACATTCTTGCTTTTACTATTAATTAACTTTGAAAATTTAAGGGACCATTATGCCTCAGTAATGCTATAATTTTTATTTCTCGAAAGCTTGTCATTTTTGTTTGTGTCATATTATAGTTTCAAAAAAGTTACTCATTGGCCAATTATCATCTCTTGCTCCTGTTTTTTTTTTTTTTTTTGCAATTTTTACACTTACAGTGATTTAGTATTATGTTTTAGTACACTTACAGTGATTTAGTATTATGTATTAAAGAAGGCGATACGCATCTTACTTGTTCTTAAAATAAACCATTATTTAGTTTCTATAAACTTCTAAAAAAGGAATAAAACTATTTGTTTCTGAGGCAAAATGTACCTTTAACAATGTTTGGTGTATGAAAATAAGAATAGTCCCTTTCGTAAAAAAGGAATAATTAAATAAAGAATGTAATTCTATCACATAACAGATTATTAGAACATAAAGAACCAGGAAATACATGTAGTTAATCAGTATTCATCAGGGGCGAGTAATCCATATAGACTTATGAAAACGTAGTTCTCTCCCCTGATAAAAAATCGCGAAGCGTTATGGCGATTTTTAGTTTCATTGATATCTTTAAATACAATATACATACATGTATTACTTAACGATTTTTTATATTCGGTGTACCTGAAACATTTTCCAATCTATTCGTGTCATATTACACTTAAATTAGCAGATAAAATGTGAGACTATTTTACGAGGTAACAACCAAATCGTGAATGAAGCACTGAAGCAACGGCGGTTATCTCATTAAAAGTAGATAATTCCTACTTTACCAGCTTCCTTCTTCAGAGCATACCCATTGATTGGCTCTTTTTTTGCTGGGGTTTACATATTGTGACGGCAGAGAAAGGGAAAGCGATAGAAGTATCATATTCAAATGCTTGTCCATTGGTTACCTTTTTCCGGGGTTTCATATTGTGACAACAGGAAACGTGTTTTTACATGTATGTTTGACTATGATACAAAAGAAAAGAACATCAAAACACTTGGCAATCGAATTAATACTCGGGGGCTACGTCCCCTGGAACAAATCAGATAGCCTCTGTTTCGATGCTCTTTCTATTACTTTAGTTTATTAGTTTGACAAATGCCTTAGGTATTCAGAATATGAAAAAAAAGTTTTGAATGTGTTAAATATACATATTTATTTCACGAAACACATAAGTTACATTCAAAACTATAATCAGGTTGTCTTAATGTATTTTCAATTTGATAATAGAAAAAAACTTGAAAAAAAAGAAAGGAACTGCTTTATATCTACTTTAGTTATAATTTTATCGGTGTTTTTTTCTTCATATTTTCATTATTATATGTTCTAACTCAGAAAAATAGCACTGGCGAAATGTACACTTTTATAATCGATACCAAGACAATCGATTACGACGTAATGCTTCTGACGTCATTTACCAGTCCTGCTGAATTTGTTGTTGGTAAGTTGTACTGCTTAATAAAGTTTTGATCACTTGAGAGAACAAAGTTTGTTCCTATTAAATCTTTAAAAGAAATTGATAATATCATATGACTCCCAGCGTCAATTCCTTGTGTTTTAACAAAACAGCATAAATCTCGGCCAACTGTTTTTATTTTTGTTGTTTTAACTGATTTATAACGTCACCAGAACAAACAAGAAATGAATAGGTAACTATCGATGAAATATGGATTTCTCGAATATCTGTAGCATGCCAATTTTTGTTATACATATACATGTATTTCATATATTTAACACCAATCGTCCTTAAACGGAAATGGTTCAGACTATAATATACCAGTATATTTTTATCTTAAAATTGTCTAATAAATCGTTTTTGAGAGAAGAAATAGAGGGACTGAAGAGTAAAAAAAGTTAAGAACTTATCTTAATGAGACACGAAATAAGCCGACATATCCCGAATAAAATTGTGGGTAATGTCGTTAATTGGTTTTGCAGGTTTTCGTTTACAAAATGAAAGCAGGTGATAATTGTAAACAATAAATATTTTTAAAAAGGAGACTTGGTCTAGGTAAATATCAGCTTTTACTTGCAAAAATCATTTCGGCTTTTTTAATTCATGAAGATATATCAGCAGTGCCTGTTTAATAATATAATAATGACAGTAATTATTCGTACAAATTGCAAACAGTTATGCAGGAATCTCAGAAGGGTAAGTCCAACAAACTGTACTACGAGCCGGTTGATGTGCTATTTTATGTACGGGCAATATCTCCTCTCTGCAACGTAGAAGCGATTTTCTGACCTAGAACAAAAAGTTATCAAGATCCTTTATATTATTTTACATATTTTAGAATGACCAATGAGATTCACAGATTTCAGTTTGTAATTTTAGAATGACCTTATATTTAGTTCTTCCCCATAAATGTTACAAGAAGTCAAACTGATTTTAGGCGGCATTCGGCCAAATAAAGAGCAAAACTATCATTGTGAAAATAAAACAATCAAGACTGAATGTAATTATTGAAGCTCAGCTGCTGTTGTTGTTTAGAAAACTATGCTGCAAAGTACTTTGACGCTATTGCTATATTCGTACAAACTTAATGTTTACCTTAAACTGTTGTATGTATTGATACAATTAATTGCTAACTTTTTTGTCGTTTGGCTTAATACTATCGAACTACTTTGTTAAAATATCTAGCTTACAGTTTGTTCTTCTGTAATATTGTATGTCCTAATTTCAGACAATGAACACATTTTTTTTATTTGTAGATCTACCTGATAAAGACTGTAGCAAAGTGATAAGCGGAGGTATGTAAACTAAAATGTCTTGCAATGTTAACAAGTGCATTGTACAGAAATGTATATAATAGTGTGAAGTAAATTGGAAATGTTAAGTGATTCTAGTAAGCCTACGTAACTATAGTACTTATAACTTTTTTAAAATTTGTGTTATGTTTTCTTAGTATACATATATAAAAATTTTGTATTTCTTTCGATCTAATTATATGCATGGAACAAAGTTACTTAGACTCCTTTATTGATATTCACTAGTTTTACTAAAATTTCACCATTGTATGTTCAGTTCAACATAAAGTTGAAATAACCTTTGTTTACTACTCCCGTTTACTGGCACCTTTTAAAATAGGGCATTTGTGACTTAAATTAATTATCCTCCAACGTGAATTCAGCATATATTACTTCCGTTTTCTATGTGACTTAGGCATTTGTAACTTTGGTATACTATGCTCCTTAATGACTTGAGCAATTGTAACTTTTTTATACTATGCTCCTTTGTGACTTGGGGCATTTGTAACTTTTGTATACTATGCTCCTTTGTGACTTGAGCAATTGTAACTTTTTATACTATGCTCCCTTGTGACTTGGGGCATTTGTAACTTTTGTATACTATGCTCCTTTGTGACTTGGGGCATTTGTAACTTTTGTATACTATGCTCCTTTGTGACTTGAGCAATTGTAACTTTTTTATACTATGCTCCTTTGTGACTTGGGACATTTGTAACTTTTGTATACTATGCTCCTTTGTGACTCGGGGCATTTGTAACTTTTGTATAATATGCTCCTTTGTGACTCGGGGCATATGTAACTTTTGTATACTTTGCTTGTTTGTTACTTTGGCATTTGTTACTTCCGTTTACTATGCTCCTTCGTTACTTGAGCATGTATGACTTTCGTTTATCGTGCTCCTATGTAAATTGATCATTTGTTACTCTATGCTCCTGTTTTTGAGATCCTAATTTGAAATCATTTGACATCCGTTTATTATACTTGGATTGGTATCAGATTTTGTTCTGTCTTACTGGTGATATATTTACACACGAAGAAGAAACGTAAAGGTCTTTTTATGATTGAAGTTATTATTTTAAAGAAGTCAGTTCTTACGTGTGAACTTGCGTTGATTTTACTTGGTAAATATCAATCATTTTTGTATTATAAAGTGACAGAGGAAAGCAGAGCAGATTAAAAGAGCAGCAGCAGCAGAAAATTCATAAACAACAACAAACGAAAAATAAACAACATAAAACGAAAAGCGTAAAAACAAAACAAAACACGCACGCACGCACGCACAATAATGAAAACAACACCAACAACAAACATATATCGTTATTAAACATTTAAATGTATTCTGTTTCAGACAAAGCAGACAATCACGGGACAACGTTTTTGGCACCATTCCTTGGTCACAATAATTATAATATATATCTAACAAATCCATTCTCAGAAATCGCCAAGGTTCGATTTCTGAAAGCCAGTGACAAGACGATTCTTCTTGATAATGTTATTGTTCCGTCTGTACAAACATTAATGAAGACAAGTGCCGATCTTAGCAATGAGAAGGTAAAAAGATATCGATGTATATTAAAGTAATACATTTGTAACACCGCACTTTGGGGTCAAACGCACTTTGGGGTCCAACCCCAAAGTGCGTTACGTACTTTGGGGTCCGGCCCCAGAGTGCGTTACGCACTTTGGGGTCCAATTTCGACCCCAAAGTGCGTTCAACAGGTACATATGTATTTTTTAACATCAGGCAAACGACCGCACTTTAGGGTCATAGAAAATTATTGTTCATTATGTTTTAAATAATATATTGTTGTCAAAGCGAATGGTAAACAAAAATCAAGGTATCAAAAAGACGCAAAACATGTGCCCTGGATTATAGTAGAATCAATAGGGATTTAAATGGTCTTGATAAGTAAGCGAAGAACTTTCACCAAATAAATCACCTAAAAAAGAATTTGTATCAATTATTAAGCTTAAAATAATTTTTTCTCAAATTTTCCATTTATTTTAAAAGAATGTACACCTTTAATTAACTCCATTGTTTTTAGCGAAATGGACTATTTTCCCGTTTTTTATTTACACATTTTATAGAAATATGATAGTCTTAGCATAGGCAAAGGTATAAATTCTGGGCAATTTTAGCAAGACATTTCAGTAAAAAAATGTGCCTGATGATATGTTGAAAGAGGGCGGGGGCGCTTTTGTCCGTTTCCCCTGGCGAACGGTTGTTACGGAGCTTACAAAAACCCTTAAGTTTGTTGATAAGCTTAATAATGTATTTGTAAAAATCACTATTAATAGTCCGATCGAAAAACTTGATGTTTCACCAGAACATTGCAATAGAGTATATTTATAGTTCTTTGGAAAAAATAACTGCATTTTATTTCATTCCCAACATATTTAAAATGGGGCTCAATATGGCACCAAAAGTTATCAAGTAAATGACTGACAGAACGGGACATTTTTCGCAGCATCTTTTAATTTAAGGAATACACAATTTCTGTACTAGAGTATTTTGAACGGTGGCATAAAAGTGACATTTGCATTTTTTTTCAATACTTTTTTGTTTTTCGTACATATTTTTTTTGTTTGTCGTACATATTTTTTTAAGTTTTGAATACATACTTTTTTTTTTAGTTTTGCATACATATTCTTTTTTAATTTTGCATACATGTTTTATTTTAGTTTTTTTTTTGTACATATTTTATTTTTGTTTTTTTTAGTACATATTTTTACATGACGCAATTTGCAAAGTAGAGGTTTGGATAATTACGCCATTTGTAAAACGCCATTTTTAAACACTTCGCCATCTGTAAATTACAGTACCCCATTTGCAAATGCTATTTGCAAATACCAACATTTTCATTTTGGAGGTATAAAAAAAAATAACAACACATATAGTATACATATAGTCCGCGGTAACCCAAAGAAAGGTTCTGCATATTGTCTCGATGTGGTTAGCATTTTACACAAAGTGCCTGAAAATCCTTTATGGGGTTTTGGAAATAAGGAGCGGGCATGAAACCCAAATCTTAATCCTTTGACCTGTAGGTGTGTCCCCCGACCTTGAGCCGGCACACCTGGCATATAAGTTCTGCACATAATCTGGATGTGCAAAAGAATTGACCCAATTTTCATAAAAATCCTTCAAAGCTTAGCTTTAAGCATTTTTTCTAAATCAGTGGAATATAATGACCTTTTTAGATTTTTTGTTGAGCATTATTGTAATACACCAGTCATTTGTAACCACCTCTCTTGCCCCCGGGGAGTGCGGGTTAAAAAAGAATCGTGCTTTGATGTTGGCCCCGTCCGGGGCATGAGGCAGGAATGTTGTTATCTGAGTATCCCCCGCAGGGCGAAGATTTTACCAGTGGTCGGCTTGGTTTTAAAGTCAATGCCCCCCCCCCCCCGCTATTCTCAGGGCGTGGGGTTGAGTGGTGCATATTCATAATAATAACTAATCACCAATCTTCAGCCCTTTCCAAATAGACACTAATATAATAGTATATAATAATAAAAAAATATATAAAATACATATAATTTAAAAAATGGGCCGAAAAAGGTCGGCCGAAACCAGACTTGCCCGGCCGAAAACGACTGGGCCGATTCCACAAATGGGTCGAAATGTGACCAAACCACTGTGCTAGTTTTATACTCAACTATGGGCTGTTATGAGGTGTGAAGGCTCTTTTGATTGGCTAAAATATGTACGAAAAACAAAAATAAAATATGTACGAAAAACTAAAATAAAATATGAATGCAAAACTAAAAAAAAAATATGTATTGACCGCCATCTTGAACTCCACCTCAAATATTTCAATGTCGCAGTTGTTGTGCAGCCGAAAAATGATAAAATTCATTTAAAAAAAAAAGAATAAATATGCATGATGATTTTCTTTTAAACACACATATTTATATATATAATCATTTTCTAAAAGGTCATATTTTTAAAACAAAATTTGTGAAATTTCAAATATGTTAAGTTACAAATTGTATATGTTTCAATAACAGATGTCAAATTTAAAATTATGTAACTGGAAGATTAAAATGCGGCTTTTCCTCTTTGTCCAATCAACTGTGCTAAAAGTTTTATAATATATAGGTGATAAGGTCAATTAAGCTGTCTGTACTTATCATGTTGTTAAACCTTATGACTGATAAAATATCCAGGTGATGATTGTTGTTATAAATTCTATGTTGCTATGTTACATTATTTTGTATTGAAACCTGATTGGTCATTTTGTTATTTAAGACACAAAAAGGTTAAAATTCTATTGGTCAGTTAAAACGAAATCAATTTTAGAATTATTGTAAAGATACATGTAGAAAATTTAGAGTCAGTTAGATTTTGGATTTCCAAGTGATAACATTGTATTGTGGCTTTCCACTAGAAATAATTGTTACTGTTTTTAATATTAATTTGTTAACATCAGGATAACCTGTGTATATGTTATATATTATCTGTGGTATTCCACTAAGAAAGAAACATTAAAATATAAAACGGAACATTGTGTTGTGATACAATCCACATTCAGTAGAACCTATAATTTAGCGCATAGCACAGTCCTCAGTATTTAAGCAGATCTTAGATGACACCTTTAGATCTCTGGAACCCAAAGTGCGTTGATATGTAGCATATTAACGCACTTTGGGGTCAATTTCTCGATTTTGACCCCAAAGTGCGTTTGACCCCAAAGTGCGGTGCGAAGTTTAACGCACTTTGGGGTCGGACCCCAAAGTGCGTTTGACCCCAAAGTGCGGTGTTACAACATTCATCATCACGAGCTCGTGAAATTTCGGCATGTTTTGATACTTCCCGTAAACATTTTTATTTAGGGAATGATTTTTAAAAAAAAATGGAAATGTCTGCTATTATTTACAGGATTTTAAGTGGCTTTGACTTTATACAGACATGTGAAGTGGAATAATAACTTTTTGTTTGCAAAAAAACAAAAACATTCCAAAGTAAATGATATATACCGGAAGTGACGAAATTTCTCCGAGTTATCGATCTAAAGAAACGGACAAAATACACTGATTTAAGTAAGAATAACAGCTCAACAGGAACGTTTATTGTTTTTCTTAGTATCGTCTAACCTACTCGTTGACCTACTTTCCAAAAAGTCATGCATATTGCCGTTAATTAAACACAATACGAATAAACCTTGGGAAAAGTATGAAATTTATAGTATTGTCCTATAATAAACTGAATTTCTATGACGTGCATATCCGCAGACGATTCTGAATGTAATTAAGGTAATAGAAATCAGACTGGTCGGATCATATTGATCGAGTAATACCTTTTATTTTTATTTAAATATTTCAAAAGGATTTACATGAACTTGTATTTATTGGAGTCATGTTTATCCGTTGAAACGGATTAGGTCCGTTTTTAGCCTAAAACCAGTTAGAAATTTCAATAACCGGTAACTGAGGTAAGCTGGGAACCTTAGAAATTTAAGATTGATTTTAAGCATTACATTAGTTTCTTTATGTCAAGACATGACATTTTTTTTTTTTTCCGATTGCATACTATGTTATCTTATACAGTACGGTCTCACGGACAACAGTTACTCCTTAACAGAATATGTTTTGTAATGGTTGTTGAATACAACAAGATAAACATAAAATTTGCTTAGCCTATACTACATGTTGTATTTTATATCAATATAAATTAGTGTTAAAAATAAAATAGAAATCTTTTAGTACGGTAGGTTAAACGTTTAACACGAGTATTATTATTAAGACGCCGTTTCGTGACACCATAGACAAGAATATAAAATATCCAGTTCTCATGTGTACTTTGTATGTGTGCTTAAATCAAACAAATGCTATGTATATTTATTACTTCATGAAAGAAACATTATACATGTTCATCGCCACTATAAAAACAAATTGCAACTGATGATGATGATGATTATGATGATGATGATGATGATGATGATGATAATGATGATGATGATGATGATGATGATGATGATGATGATAATGATGATGATGATGATGATGAAAATAATAATGATGATGATGATGATGATGATGATAATAATAATAATGATGATGATGATGATAATAATAATAATAATAATAATAATAATAATAATAATAATCATAATAATAATAATAATAAAAAATACAATAATAATAATTATAATTATAATCCAATGACAAAACGAAACCTGATTTTTTTTTTCGCAGGTTGTAATTATTGAATCAGACAATGAAATTTCGGTTTACGCAATAATGACCACCACCTGGTCGAAGAAAATTGGATTTTCAATTTTACCCGTTGATATTCTTGGACCAAACTACCACGTCTACCTAGATAGTTCGTATGAGGCTGATTCTACCCCAGATTCTGGTTAGTAATTTACATGATTGCACGAATAAATACGTGGCTTCGGCACAAATAAGATTTGCTTTTATAAAGAATTAAATTACAACATCACTGCTCTTATTACTGGTAATATTTGACTTTGTTATATAGTGGGATATTCAAACATCACACTCCTGAATACCGGTCACTTCATGTGGTATCTATCCGAATATATTAAATTAACATATGGGTACAAATGATGAAGTTAACCCGCCATAAAGCGCCAGACATTACATTGCTCGTACGAGTTTCAAGCGTTTCATGTTAATATGTAGGCATCAAAGTTTGCGTATTATTTCTTCTCTTTATTATGGAACACTGTGTGGCCAATGTTATTTTCCTGCGTGATCATGATTTTTACACATAACTAGACATTATTTCAGGTGTGTCTCCAGACAATTCTGTATCTGACAAACTACATGTAGTATCATTCGGAACATCTCGCCAATCACACGTAAACATATCGGAAATAAAACGGATCGAAAGTAGTTCTACCACGTGGATTGTGATGCCCTAGTAAAAACAAATATGTGCTAATGAGTAACGAATGTATTTTTTGAATATCCATAGGAAAGTAAAGTGTATTTGGGTTATATTATGATATGTGACATTAAAAATGTCTTACAATCAGAATAAAAAAATCAAGCTCGAAAAGTTGCGATTATAACTGGCTGAAGAAACATGTATGTCATTTATACCGTTTTATTGTTTTGTCAGTTACATTGACATTTTTACATATCTAGACCTTCCGTTTCCTTTTGATTTAGGACACTGCTTCAAACAAGTTAAAAGTCGTGTGAGATTTCGTTTGAGGAAATATTCTGCTCTTCATATCTAACGTCCGGAGTTGTGTTCAAGTGCTAGTCCATGTCTTTAATAATGCATGAAGCGACGGGGTATATCTGTTTCTGCGTCATTTAAAGCTTGCCTTTTATAATTTGTCTGTAACAATGTTAATTAATATCATTGTCAAATTTTACGCGCAAGTCAAAAGGTACACCGCCGTCCCTAACCCCCAGGAAACACTGGGAACGTTTGATTCTTGCATTTTCAGAAATCCCGCTGAAACCCTGACTTCCGTTTATTAGACAACAATCTACATGTTCCACTGTATTTTGATACAATAACAATGTTATTGCATTTTGACCAGTGTTGGGACTTGAGAAACCTGACATCCCCTGTACTTCATCCCAAAAGGAATTGCAAAGTGGGAGTTGGGGTGCATTATATTCATATGAACTAATTAAGAAGTAGGAATTGTACATTTTTGCGCAAAAATCATTTTAATTTTGTAACATATTTGAATGTCAGTATTTTTCTTTTCTTTCTCTCAGCAACACTTTGCAGAGGATTTTCCTTTCATGACAACACCGAATCAAACATTGGACCTGTAAGCAACATGATTAATATAACAAAGGGAATATATAACTCAGGTAATTATAACATTATCTTACAAATACTTAGTTAATTGTTACAGTATGACGTTAAATCAAACAAATATTCAGTTTATTGTTACAATATGACGTTATAACAAACAAGTATTCAGTTAATTGTTACAATATGACGTTAAATCAAACAAATATTCAGTTAACTCTTACAGAATGACGTGATGATATCAAACATATATTCAAACAAATATTCAGTTAATTGTTACAGTATGACGCCTTGATATCAAACAAATATATAGTTAATTCTTACCGTATGACGTTGTAATATCAGACAAATATTCAGTAAATTGTTACCGAGTGACGAGATGATATCAAACAAATATTCAAACATATATTCAGTTAATTGTTGCAGTATGACGCGTTGATATTAAATAAATATTCAGTTAATTTTTTTACAGTATGACGTTATGATATCAGACACATATTCAGATAATTGTTACAGAATGACGTGATGATATCAAACAAATTTTCAGTTAATTGTTACAGTATGACGTGATGATATTAGACACATATTTAGTTCATTGTTACAGTATGGCGTGATGATATCAAACATATATTCAGTGAATTGTTACAGTATGATGTTATGATATCAAACAAATATTTAGTTCATTGTTACAGTATGACGTGATGATATTAGACACATATTTAGTTCATTGTTACAGAATGACGTGATGATATCAAACATATATTCAGTGAATTGTTACAGTATGATGTTATGATATCAAACAAATATTTAGTTCATTGTTACAGTATGGCGTGATGATATCAAACATATATTCAGTGAATTGTTACAGTATGATGTTATGATATCAAACAAATATTTAGTTCATTGTTACAGTATGGCGTGATGATATCAAACAAATATTTAGTTAATTGTTACAGTATGATGTTATGATATCAAACATATATTCAGTGAATTGTTACAGTATGATGTTATGATATCAAACAAATATTTAGTTCATTGTTACAGTATGGCGTGATGATATCAAACAAATATTTAGTTGATTGTTACAGTATGATGTTATGATATCAAACATATATTCAGTGAATTGTTACAGTATGGTGTGATGATATCAAACAAATATTTAGTTCATTGTTACAGTATGGCGTGATGATATCAAACAAATATTTAGTTAATTGTTACAGTATGATGTTATGATATCAAACAAATATTCAGTGAATTGTTACAGTATGGCGTGATGATATCAAACAAATATTTAGTTAATTGTTACAGAATGACGTGATGATATCAAACAAATATTCAGTTCATTGTTACAGTATGGCGTGATGATATCAAACAAATATTCAGTGAATTGTTACAGTATGATGTTATGATATCAAACAAATATTTAGTTAATTCTTACAGCGTGATGTTATGATATCAAACAAATATTCAGTGAATTGTTACAGTATGGCGTGATGATATCAAACATATATTCAGTGAATTGTTACAGTATGATGTTATGATATCAAACAAATATTTAGTTCATTGTTACAGTATGGCGTGATGATATCAAACAAATATTTAGTTAATTGTTACAGTATGATGTTATGATATCAAACATATATTCAGTGAATTGTTACAGTATGGCGTGATGATATCAAACAAATATTTAGTTAATTGTTACAGTATGACGTTATGATATCAGACACATATTCAGATAATTGTTACAGAATGACGTGATGATATCAAACAAATTTTCAGTTAATTGTTACAGTATGATGTGTGATATCAAACAAATATTTAGTTAATTGTTACAGCGTGATGTTATGATATCAAACAAATATTTAGTTCATTGTTACAGTATGGCGTGATGATGTCATACAAAATTTCAGTTAATTGTTACAGTATGGCGAGATGATATCAGACAAATATTCAGTTAATTGTTATAGTATAAATTAAAGATAACATGCAATACCAGGATAACTGCTCCTGTTTTCGCAAGAAAATACTCTTATGAAGAAAAAAAAAAGAAATTTGTGTACAAGAATCGGAAAATCAGTTTCTTGCAAGAAACGGTACATATTGAATAGTATAGTCTTACAAAACATGGAAGAGTGACTGCGTTTATCCGCTGGAAGTATGAGGTGGTGCTTTCCAACGAATACTCCTGTATTATTTACATTATACTTTTTTGCAGACCTTGGGCACCAAAAACGCATTACAGCTAACCGCCCTATGGCCGTATTTTGTGGAGCAGACGACAACCTGGTACAGATACCGCCACTCGAATCACTGGGAACACAATACTTTATTCCGGAGATACCTTACAACGCAGGTTCAGAAACTGCGGAAATACGTTTGGTTGCAACCGAAGACAGTACCGTTGTTATAATACGGGGAAACTATGATAATCTGGACACCGTTGAAATGACAGGAAACATCTTTTCTCGTAAAGTCGAACTTAAAACGGTATGTTTCATGTGAATTCACGTGACTTTTGCATATAATTGTCTGGTTCAAGTAATATGGCATTTCGGTCGAGGCTATTGCATTTTGTTTGAAGCCTTTACAGTTAGAATTTTTATGGCCGTAGTATTGGAAATTATTAAACCGGAAATAATTCTATATAATTAAAAAAGGCGGCAAACTTGCATTACTCCCTCCCATACGACATCGATCACACCCGTCATTCTTATTCCCCTCCCATACGATATGCATTGATATACGCTACGATGCGCATGTTCGTTTCTTCTGTAATCCTAGATTTAAAGATTACCTTCATCAACAACAATATTAGCTAGGTAAAACAACGTTTTTCAAAATTTATACTTAAATTGGAAATTTATCGCCAGTGTTTCTTCAACAGATTGAAATAGCTTGTATACAATATTGACAAAAATGTTTACTTTTTAGTGTAAGAATGTAAACCATGTAAACAGATCTCGATTTTGAATGTGGCAGTTTTTTAACGGCATATCGTTCAGATGTTTGTTAGTAATGCCTTTGTAAATCATATTACTGCGCATCCGAACTCCATACCCAATCGGAACTCCTCGAATATTTTTCATGATAATATATCTCTTTATCCGGAGACTGACGGAAAGGGCCGAAAAGTTGCGATTGTGCTATACTCCACAATGCACTCAAAATTCAGCTTACTAACAATTAAAAATTAAGAAACTTTTATGTTTGTATTCCTTGTTAGAGATTTTGCCGGGACTATAAGTTGGTCTGATAAACATTCTTATTGAAAGAACAGAAAACTTTACCGATAACATAATTACATGAACAAATCCATACTGTAAAGTAAATCTGCAATATGTTTTCTAAGGTTTTGTTGTGCCTTTGTGATTATGGGATATGCTTTGGAAATTTTTCATCATTTGTGGCTATAAACATTTGCACAATGTTTAATGTTAAAAAAAATTATCGTCATTGTCATTAATTTGCCTTTTCATGATTCAACTGTTTGTTGATAATTTCGAAAAAAATACAGGGTCAGTGATGCAAGAAATCACGTGTTGTTTATGTAGAATAACCATATTGTGTGTCTATATTAAATTAATTAGGTCTATAACATTACGTCAACAAAGCCAATTCAAGTACACCTTCTGTTACGATCACTGGCTTCACCTAGCACATGGGCATCTGTGACGACAATACCACCAGTGCAACAGTACAAGACCAAACATTTCTTTCCGGGTTCCCTGACCAGCATGGGAATTGGCTTTGGGTAAGATTCTGTACGGTGGAGACGGATATAGTTTGAGCACTGTGTAACAAATCATAATTAAGAATTCCACAATAAATAAAAAAGAAATGTTTTCAATTAAGTGTTAAAATAATGTGTTCTTGTTTAAAATAAAAATCTGTTTGATTTTCGGAAGACTTGAATGACAAAATTAATTGTTCGGTTAATATTACTTTTAATGTCACTTTTACCGTATACCATCAAGTACATTATTATATGTAAAAATTGTTTGAAAACCATTTTCATCGTTGTAATAGATGTCCCATTCGTATTTAAATATTAAAATAGTTTTGATAGAGTGCTTACAGAGGCGTATCATGTTGGGGACAGGATCTGACCCCCAAGCGTCTGTGCTTTTATATAAAAAAGAAAATTACAGTTAGCAGAGCGACAGTACTGTGACGCATAGAACACAGATTAAAGTTATCTCATACGAGTAGTTAAATATAATATTTTATTGCTGTTTGTATACAAATGATACTTGAAGCTGCACACCTCTAAATAAGCCAAAACATTTCAAGAACATCAACCTGAAGAAAAATTGAACTAAGATTTTATTAAAAGTAAAAAATATTTTCAATTCATGTAATAATTGACATGTTGCGTGAAAATTAATTGCTGATTTTGTTGTATTTTTCACCACATTTGAGCCGCGTCACGACAAAACCAACATAATGGATTTGCGACCAGCATGGATCCAGACCAGCCTGCGCTTCCGCGCAGTCTGAACAGGATCCATGCTGTTCGCTATCAGTTTCTCTACTTGTTATAGAGTTTGTAAGCGAACAGCATGGATCCTGATCATACTGCGCGGATGCGCAGGCTGGTCTGGATCCATGTCGGCCGCAAACCCATTATGTTGGTTTTGTCATTACGCGGCTCATTTCTTCTTTGTGTTATGCAGGAAGGGTTTTTATTTTGCACATTTTGACTTTATTTTGGATTTTTTTGTGGATTGAAAGTACCGTTTGCAATTTGTCAATTACATGTATTTTCTTTGTTCACTTGAAAATATTTTACTTTTTAATACATTTTTAAAATGTTCATGAAATTAAGCCACGCTGCTTGAACATATAGCAACACTCATAACAAAGAGCAAAAGAGTTCGACAAGTTTTTCTGACATCTCCTCTCCAGTGTATTGGTCAAATGTTTCACTATCGCTCACTTTCTTACTGGTGTAACGTGAATGTATTCAGTGAGCTGCGAAGGGGGCGTATTGTGACATCGTAAGCAACTGTCCTTCCTTCAAGTGGTGTATATAAACAAACCCATATTAAAATACTGTAAATAGATTATACATGTATATTCACGAAATATAAAAATATCAAAATAGCGACTATGACACAAAACACAAACTTACAAAAACAAAGAACTTCAAGCGGCATGTATCCGGATTCATGCTAATTTTCGTGCAAATTTTGTAAATGTAGTTGTGAAGAAATTGTCACGTGTCAAACAGCACTTTCAATCCGAGTAAATTACCAAGAAAGAGGTCAAAATATTCAAAAATAATCCTTACTGATTTATCTCACAATAGAAAAATGGTGAAAAAAACCTTCAGTACCAGTCATTACTCGCATATAACATGTACATTATTTCTTGAATTTGGAAAACTTTTTACTGATACATTTTTTTCACGTTTGATTGTCTTGAAATACTTTAGCTCGGCATGCTGCTTTAAGCCACACGAAACAAACGTGTGATAGAAAATTATACAGTTTTTGATTGGTTACATGGACTGTATGCACATGGTTTCTAATTTTTTTAATAAAATGCCTGGCTCCTTTGATAAAATTTGCCGCTATTTTCGGGGTTATTATTGAATTTATATATTTGACAATATGCAAACAAGCAAAGTTAAAAGAGAAAATTATTTTACATATGTGAAGGAAACCGTGCATTATTACAGCAACAAATAGTTTTCTTGAAAAGCTTATATAAACATGGAAAATATAGAAATGTAAGATATTTTATTTCAATCTTTTTTACAACACATTTGGCGTTTCTTATTTATCACTCAAAAAATATGTAAATGAGAAAGAAAATAATAAATTAATTAAATAAATGAATAAATTAAGAAAATAAAAGCTAATTATTGCATAAACAGCTTTTTAAATGTTCTCCCTATTTAAATTACACTGAAATGTATTATATATAATAAATTTGGGCCGTGTCATGACAAAACCAACATAATGGGTTTGCGACCAGCATGGATCCAGACCAGCCTGCGCATCCGCGCAGTATGATCAGGATCCATGCTGTTCGCTTACAGACCCTATTACAAGTAAAGAAACTGACAGCGAACAGAATGGATTCGATCAGACTGCGCGGATGCACAGGCTGGTCTGGATCCATGCTGGTCGCAAACCCATTATGTTGGTTTTGTCGTGACACGGCTCAATTATATTTTCGTCTGCAGTTTAAGGATAGGTGTCGACGAAGACGGTCAACCAGTAGAACCACTACCTATACAGAATATTAATACTATAAGCTCAAGTGCGGGAATATATGTCTATCAGAACACGTTCCTTTTGTACTTCTTAACTCGTGCCGACGTTGGCAGTTACATAATCGCCGGCGATATGTTGTACGAAGATATTAACAAAGTTAGTTAGATGCGTTTTCTATATTATGTTTAAGGTTTTGTTAGAATATTCCCCATATACCCAAACTAATTACATGTATATTTGGTTTAAAAGAATTGTGTGAGCATTTGACGTCATAGCCATATGAATGTGTTGACTCACATCCTTATAAATAGTTGACGTCGTATATGAGTATTCACATAAATAGATTGACAAATTCTTTGCCCATCTCTTTGACTGTCAAGTTGAGTTGAATTAGTAATATAATATCAAGAGATTGGTTATTACAATGGTGATTAACCAATAATTGATTTTTTAAGATAAAATATAAAAACTACAAACATTATAAAAAGACTACCCATTTAAAAAAAATGAACGTAACCGATATATATCATTTTTAATAGAATGTATGTAGGTTACATGGGATAATTGTTTATTTTCATAGTAAAATATAATACTTGAGGACAGAAAATATCTCTAAACCATACAGTAAATTATATAAAAAAAGATTCTCGTATATAATTAATTTTAACAAAAGTTTTTACTGTTTTAGTAAATGTTTAACTAAACAGCTTAAGTAACAAGGTTATTATCATGTACAATTTTAATAAGAAACTAATTTACATTTGCAACTAATGTAATCGTCTGCTTAGGGGCGTCCATGACCGATTTGTTAAGGTCATTGAGTTCAAACTACATGTACTTGTCCCTCATCTCTGTTGGTTTGAATCCTTTTTACCTCTTTCATGTGAGTCGGTGGTTCTACACACTACTCAGGTGTGCCCGTTCGTGCCTAAAATAATAATGCACGGAGTGATAGGTTTTCCTTCACCAGTAAAGCTGGAAAAACGCTTTATGACCTTCAGTGTTGGTGTGACGTTACCCATGCATCCCACACCTCCAGGAAAACCCCGCTCTCTGAACGGTAGTTGTAAAATTATTGCGCTTTAACATAAAGAATTTTAATTCATTAAGGAACATTTTAGCATGATTATGAATATCTAACATGGACGTCGACGACAACGTCGGCGTAACATTTTGGTTAAAGTTTTACGCGCAACCTCTTGTACAACATCAACTCTCATTAGCCACTGAACTTTAACTTGGCGCATATCTTTAAGATCCTAATAGCTGGTCAACATTCAAGCCCCATAACTCTGACACATTATTTTTTTTAAGTTAAAGTTTTACATGCAACAACAATCTTTAAAACTTCTGAAGTTATTTACTTTAAATTTAACATACGTCTTTTGAATCATAATCGGAGGTCAGTATTTAAGACTACTGTAATAATTCTTACATTGTTTTATGACAGATTTGCAACGTCACAGTTGGTTCCCCTGGTGACGGCATAGATAACGATTGTGACGGTCTGGTAGACGAGGAGCAGTGCACAACTAATATAACAGCTGGTGAAATAGGTGATTTTTTTTAACTTGAAAAAACAATGATACCCATTTGTATGGTAGCAATTTATAGCAAAATTACTAAAATACAATAAGATTATATTACAACAGCAACAAAAACAACAATAACAACGACGACGACGACGCCAACAACATCAACAGTAGCAGCAGGAACAACACCAATTACATAAGCAGCAACTACTAAAACAACATAAGCAGCAACATTACCAGAAACTGCAACAACAACAACATAATCATCAAAATACTTAAAACGCAATAAGACTATATAATAACAAAAACAACAACACCAAAAACAAAATCGCCATCAAAATAATTAAAACGTAATAGGATTATTACAACAACAACATCAACAACACCAACATCGCTATCAAAATATTCAAAACGTAATAAGACTTTATTACAACAACATCACCGTCAAAAACAAGAACATCATCATCAAAATATTCAAAACGTAATAAGACTATATAAGAACAACAATAACATCAAAACAACAACAACATTGCAATCAAAATATTCAAAACGTAATAAGACTTTATTACAACAACAACAACAACATAAAAAACAACAACATCATCGCAATCAAAATATTCAAAACGTAATAAGACTAAATTACAACAACAACAACATCAAAAACATCAAAATATTCAAAACGTCATAAGACTATATAAGAACAACAATAACATCAAAACAACAACAACATTGCAATCAAAATATTCAAAACGTAATAAGACTTTATTACAACAATAACAACAACATCAAAAACAACAACATCATCATCAAAATATTCAAAACGTTATAAGACTATTACAACAACAACAACAACAACATAAAAAACAACAACATCATCGCAATCAAAATATTCAAAACGTAATAAGACTTTATTACAACAACATCACCGTCAAAAACAACAGCATCATCATCAAAATATTCAAAACGTAATAAGACTATATAAGAACAACAATAACATCAAAACAACAACAACATTGCAATCAAAATATTCAAAACGTAATAAGACTTTATTACAACAACAACAACAACATAAAAAACAACAACATCATCGCAATCAAAATATTCAAAACGTAATAAGACTAAATTACAACAACAACAACATCAAAAACATCAAAATATTCAAAACGTCATAAGACTATATAAGAACAACAATAACATCAAAACAACAACAACATTGCAATCAAAATATTCAAAACGTAATAAGACTTTATTACAATAATAACAACAACATCAAAAACAACAACATCATCATCAAAATATTCAAAACGTTATAAGACTATTACAACAACAACAACAACAACATACATAAAAAACAACAACATCATCGCATTCAAAATATTCAAAACGTAATAAGACTATATTACAACAACAACAACAACATAAAAACAACAACAACATCGCAATCAAAATATTTAAAACGTTTAATTTAAGACTTTATTACAACAACAACAACATAAACAGCAACAACAACACCATCAAAATATTCAAAACGTAATAAGTTTATTACAACAGCAACATCAAAAACAACAACAACATCATCATCAAAATATTCATAGCGTTATAAGACTTTATTACAACAACAACAACATCAAAAACAACAACAACATCATCAAAATATTCAAAACGTTATAAGACTTTATTACAACAACAACAACATCAAAAACCAACAACAACACCATTAAGATATTCAAAACGCAATAAGATTATTACAACAACAACATCAACAACAACAACAACAACATCGCCATCAAAATATTCAAAACGTGATAAGACTTTATTACAACAACAACAACATCAAAAACAACAACATCATCATCATCAAAATATTCAAAACGTAATAAGACTATATTACAACAACATCAAAAACAACATCATCATCAAAATATTCAAAACGTTATCACAATTTATAACAACAACAACAACATCAAAAACAACAACAACATCATCATCAAAATATTCAAAACGTTATAAGACTTTATTACAACAACAACAACGTCAAAAACAACAACATCATCATCAAAATATTCAAAACGTTATCACAATTTATTACAACAACAACAACATCAAAAACAACTACAACATCGCAATCAAAATATTCAAAATGTTATCAGACTGTATTACAACAACAACATCATCAACAACAACACCATCAAAATATTCAAAACGTAGTAAGATTATTACAACAACAACATCAAAAACAACAACAACATCATCATCAAAATATTCAAAGACTTTATAACAGCAGCAGAAGAAGAAGAAACAGCAACAACAACAACAACAACAATACCACCATTGCAACTAGTACATAAACAACAAAAGCAGCAATAACATCATCATCACCATCATCATCCTACACAAAACAACTACGTAAGCAACAACAGCAACAATAACAACATCATCATCATCATCAACATATAAGCAAACAGCTGTAACAGCAGCAGCACTTTCAACAACAGCAAGAACGACAAGAAAAATAGACAAAAACAAAATTCAAAACAAAAAAACATCAACATTATCGGTCACAATCTTTTCTGGTTGTTTCTATTTCTGTTGCTACTATTGTTGCGGCTTACGGTATATTATTTGGTTACAATTTTTCTTATACCGGTATTCCTGATGTTTCTAATATTTAAAATATTAATGTTGTTGCTTTTGTTGCCATAGTTTCAGTTGTTGTTAACTCTTACAATTGTTGTTGTTTGCGTCTTGCTTGTTCGACGGTATTAAAGTAAATCATACCTGTATAATTTCAGAAATTAAAAAGGTATACATTTGTGTTAATTATAGCAGTCAACTTCCAAAGGTATGTACAAAATAATTAATAATGTTGCATATTTTTTTCAGACGCCGATATAGATGGAAGTTTTAATGAGGATTGTGCTAGCGGAACAACTCGTATGTATCTTTCATGTTTAAATTTTAAATTCTGCTTAAGCCGGTGCTAGAGGGCGTAGACGGTAGCTTGGAATTACCACACCCATCCACGAACAGGCGCAATAAAACCGAGCCTGCAATATTTCTCAATTTTCCAGTTTTGGGCGTTCTTTTTTTTTCTCTGTTTTTCAGTTTTTGTTTTGTTTTTGTTTTGTTTGTAATTGTTTCCTATTGTTTAATTTAAAGAAATCATTGACACAACTCAACATTATAATTATGCTAAATAGTTTTGTTGATACTTGATATTTATTGACAAATCATTCATCAATTGCATGATAAGAACACAAACGCAATTTAAGTGCCAATACGCCATTGGCCCATTGCAATGTTGTACATGTAATTATATATTACTTTTAGAGATCTACTTGGCAATGCCACATGCCAAATATTTAAGCTAAGGGCAGTTAGTTTCATAAAAGAAGACTTCAATTGTTTTTTCCTATTTAAGGCAATGTAAACGAAGTGGCCCATAGGACAGGGCCAGTTTTGAATCTAATGGGCTAATTTAGAGAACCACAATATGATGCTTCATGCTTAATATCTAAGCTCTTAGCATTGTACTTCAAGACAAGATGTTGTTTTTTTTAAGATTTCACGTTTAAAGTCTTGTGACCTACTTATGCATCAGACTTGAACCATTTGTGTATTTTTGACATATTGCCGTCCAAGGGAGTTTTTTGTGTGCAGTACTCTTTGTGAATAGGTGTGTCGAATATATTCTGCCTGAAAATTTCACATAATCATGATAAAAAAAATATCTTTTTTTTTATACCGAATACATAAATTTTTCAATCTTAAAATAAATTTCCACATGACCAATTATGTTTTTTTTAAGTGACCAATCACGACTTTTTTCAGCATTTACTGCAACAAACATAGACCTAGCCTTTACACCAGAGTCCGTGACATGTCCAGTCAACTCTGGTACTGGAAATGCGGGCGAAAGTGCTGCGACAGGCGACATTTCTTCCGGAAATAACAATAGTGGAGGAAGTGTTATCACCATAAATAACGGACTCGTAAAAATGAACCCTCCAACTGTAACACCCGTCCTTGCTAAACCGCCAGGTTCACCACCGACTTATCTTCCGCTTTCTGCATCTGCAGTCGCTGTTGTGGTTCAAGGAACGGCCGCAACTACAGAGCCAACAGTAACTAATAGTACGTTTCCGAACACCTTACTTCTTATACCTTTCCATTTGCGACCAAGAGGTTGCCTTTAAGGTTTGGAGCAACAGAATTGCAGCCCCCCGTTCATCCCCCCCCCCCTGTGTGATGGTAAGAGGCGACTATATAGGCGCCAATAAGTGGAGTCGGTGCATCTCTTAGCTCCAGTAGGTGAGATGGTTTTGAACTCTGGCGTTGCTTTAAGTTTGTAACACCTGGGGTTAGCCAAAATCATCTTCCCTGTTCCGACGTCATATGACCTAAATTGTTAATTGTTCGTGTGCCATAGCCCCCCCCCCCCACACACACACAAAAGTGAGCAGTAGTACACTTTAATGTAGACGAATTTGTTCAAAAGTAAGAACATGCAATTCTGCCCAGATCCAAAGTAATTAATATAATAAAGAGTCTAAAAATCAATATGTATTTTGCTATGGTATGTATTTTTTTAAAATATTTTTTAAAATATTTTTTTACATAAATTTTTGTTATTAGAGAAAAAAATTGTGGACCAGACACGTAATGTATCATCCCGTAGACAATGCTGACCTTTAATCTCAAAGTGCGTCATGGATCTTGGAGTGTTGCTCATGGCACGTCGTGTTATTTCAAAATATCTTGATACATGACAGAATCATACACCGGACACGAAGTGTGACGGACGGCCACTTCTTTACCATCATTTTTTTCTCGAAAAGACGAGAAACAACAAAACCTCCGCATTACACGGCAGTGCGTGGACAGAAAGTCGGTACATTCGGCTAATTTCCTTAACTATCTCTATGATCTAAAGTAACAACAGATTTAAACATGCATAATTTACTATATTTTTTGTTTGTTTATTTAAAATGCGAATCTGTGTAGCAACAAAAGAAAATTGCGTGGCTGATTGTATATGTCCATGTGGATGGGTTAATCCACCAAAGAACTATACACCCCAGGAGCTGCAGATTGTTGTCAAGGAAATACAGGAGAAACTGAGAGTATCAAAGACATCTCTGAGCTCCGTGGTACGTTTATAATGCAGTTACTTTATCAGTAAACATGTCGTTCAGCACGATAAAGTATCAGAAGTAAATAAATTGTAGCGCGACAAAAATCTGTCTTAGACCTGGCTGACTTTGGTAAATGGATTTACTCCAGTTAATGCGTTTAGCAATTTTATATAGACTTGTTTTTATGCATTTTCTTAAGCTACATTAAACTTAGATTGGATCACATACTAGTTTTTTTTGGTTCGCTTGTGTATGTAGCTATAAGCTTATAGATACAATTTCGAACCCGTTCCTGGATCCAAGCAGTACTTAGCAATGAGTGTGCTCAAGGAAACAAGGATTTGCCTGTGAAGGGATTTGAACTCATGCGGCTAGCGATCATTAGATTACTTTTGAGGCGGTAATCTCTCGGCCATGACGCCACTAAGTATTATCTTTGAACATGAATAGATCTTTATAGCCATTCTTATTAAAAATTAACACACAAGGGAGTTTTAATACTTCAATAGACACCGTAACATGTAATAATTCAAACGTTATGTACTTAACTCTTACTGTATTTCTTTTCGTTTCAAGATTCGCTCAAAAAGTAGCGCACAGGACGGCAGAACAGAAGCCACCGCAGTAGGGATTGCTGGGATCATTTTCATTGTTGTTTTACTGGGAGCGGTTCTTCTGCTGGATCTGGCCACAATAACACGTGACCTCAGGCTAATGGCGAACAATCTGAGACAAGTGTTTCAACCCTGACTTCTATTAGTCCATGGATACATAGAACGGATTACAAACTATCTCTGTTGTTTTTAAGTTATTATATTCCCACTAGGTAATCTAGGCATACAGTCTTTGACGATGTTGATTTGTAAATGCTTTTTAAGTACTTAATTGAGTTTTATGACGGTTTTGTATTTAAACATTTTGAGTCAGCTGTTGGATAAACGGCTGTGAAATCTAGTCAGTGGAACATTATATATATTCATTGTATTTCTATTGGTACATCAGACGTGTTTGCATTAACAACCATAACAATGTTGAATGTGGAATCACTCAGTCTTTAATCCATCAAATCTATGATGGAGATTTTAGATAATATAGGTAAGGAGCAAACAGAACGTACAGTCCGGTATGATTGCACGAAATATTTTAAACGGTTTCCAAGTCAAGTCAAGTCAAATCAATAACCTCAAACGTTTTAAGGGGTTTAACGACTCTTTATCAAGGAGTTTGGTGTTTACTTTCTAAAACACATTTCAATTTTTTATATGCCCGAAATAATTTCGGGCATATTATGTTATACCCCCTGGCGTCCGTTCGTCCGTCCGTTAGCAATTTGGTTTCCGGAGCATAACTTAAGTTCCATTCGGCCCACAGTATTCAAACTTCATAGGATGATTGTCCATACTGGGTAGAAGACCCCTATTGATTTTGGGGTCACAAGGTCAAAGTCAATATCACACAGTTTCCGGAGCATAACTTAAGTTCCGTTTGGCCCACAGTTTTAAACTTCATAGGATGATTGTCCATATTGGGTAGAATACCTCTATTGATTTTGGGGTCACAAGTTCAAGGTCACTATTACTTTAAAACTGAAAACAGTTTCCGGAGCATAACTTAAGTTCCATGTGGCCCACAATATTCAAACTTCATAGGATGATTGTCCATATCGGGTAGAAAACCCCTATTGATTTTGGTGTCCCAAGGTCACTATAACCTTAAACTGAAAACAGTTTCCGGAACAAAACTTAAGTCCCATTTGGCCCATAGTGTTCAAACTTCATAAGATGATTGTCCATATTGGGTAGGATACCCCTATTGATTTTGGGGTCACAAGGTCAAAGTCACTATATTACCTCAAAACTGAAAACAGTTTCCAGAGCATAACCCAAGTTCCATTTGGCCCACACTATTCAAACTTTATAGGAGGATTGCTATTTGAAGGAGGTAATACTTTATTTAATTTAATGTAATGTCTTACAAATGATTCATCCTTACTAAAAAAAAATACTTTCGGGCATATAATACTCCGCCTAGCGGTGCTCTTGTTTTATGTGTGACATCATTTTTTTATCATCGACAAATTAATTATTTTGATGTGACCATTAAATGAAAAGCTTTATGTAAAAAAAATTATTTAACCTTTAGAAAAGCTGAGGACCGCTTTAATAATATGACATATTTTATTCATCAATAACTTTTTTAACTTGCATTAGTTTGTTTTTGAACAGGGTGCATTTCCAATTAAAGCAATATATAAACTGGTACCTTTTTGCACTCCTCTCTGTGTGTGTCTGCATCTCAGTTGATATACTCTTATAGGTACTGTCTTTCATTATTCTTATTTAAACTCGGAAAATTGTAAATTGTATGGATACCTATTTAAGTTAATGTTGTTGAATTATTATCTATGTATATGCACCTAGTTTGATCCGCTTCATAGATTACATGTAGATTATGCTACTTATCTCCCATTTGAAATGTTCATCAATTATTACCATGTTACCCATGTTTTTTTCACAGTAACTAATGTACAAAAGATTAACTGATAGTATATTTCAGGCTGTTTATGCATAAGTTATGACATAATGCATAAATTGTGACATCATGAATTAGTTATGGCACAATTAAAATGTGACATCATGCTTAAGTTGCCACACGGTAAAATTGCTTCCATAGTGATATCATGTTAGAATTGTAACGGCATGTTAAAAAAAAATATTTGAACCGTTTTTGTGACGTGTTAAATTATGTCATCGTTTTAAAATTACGATTTGTTTAAATCGCGAATCATATTTAAATTATGACATTTTGTTTCAATTGTGTTTTCAGAATTTAATTGTGACATCATACTACACTTTGTTCGCGTAGCAAAATGATTGTTTGTTTTTATAAATATGATACTAGTATAATATTTGACATGTAACATACTGTTTTTTTGTGACATCACATTTCGGTCTGTGTTTCGGTTTCGACATCGAGTTTCGTTTTGTTTCTATACTGTAATGTATTTTTGCCAAGATTTGAGTCAGCTAGTATTTAATCGTGTAAATGTGATGAAAGTACGTTAATGTGAGTTTTTTCTTCACGTTTACTCGTATAATCGAGTTTGTTATATATTTTACATGCTTTTTATAGATGTGTTTCAAAATTTTAAACGCCATCCGCTTGAAAAGCACGCGCTAAACAACAAAATTGAAAGCTTTGCAGACTCAGACAACAGTGGAAAATGTAAGCTACGGTCGGCAACCTCTTGCATTGACTTAAAGACACATTATGCCCCAGAAATTAATACATATTTCTTTCTTTAAAATAAAGCAAACGTGGGTTTAATAATGCTTTAATAATGGTTCTAGAGCATGTAAGATACTAACCACGCGAAACAGTACCAATGAGTATGAAATAATTTGTAATAAAAGTAGCAAAATGCAAACAAACAAATACTCTAACTACCGTAAGACTAAATTACTATAAATGTACTTATTGATATAAAACAACTGAGGAAAGGGGAATGGACAATAAGTTACTTTTTAGAAACTTGTACAGAACACCACAAATAAATAAAACTTTCGAGATATTTTATAGAAAAAAGAATTCTGGTGCTTAATAGACCTTTAAGCAGAACTCAACAACCAAACATGAACACATTTTATATTTAGAAAATTTGTCTTCAAGTGATTCATTATAGAATTGAAGAAAAATATTGTGAGAAACTGAAGAGTTAATTTGATACAACATGACCGTTAAACTTTAAATAAATGTTGCCTAGCAGCAGCTTCAATAACCTAAAGATTTTTTAGTGTAGTATTGTTGGACATTGTTAGACAGCACCACTGGCAACATGCAAGTTGAATGTTAGAAAGTTCAAGGTCTGTTTCTTTTATATACTAGCCGCATTTTTTTTTTTTTGCTTTTTAGAAAAGCTAAACTCCGTTGTTCTGAAACTATTATTGAAGAAAATTTATATAAAATTTATTCAAAAATGAATAATATTGGATTACATGTATATAAACATTTTGTTTAATATTAATAGGAGAATTCAAGACATATCATATATTGCCATAGAATGCCCAGAGGGACATGTATCACTCGTTTATAATCAGAAAATCCAAGGATCATTACTTATCAGTAACATGATTTTAAAGTTAAACAGTATACTTTGGCATTAAGAAAACGCTATCCTTGGGTAATAATAATTATGAAGTTACATAGGAGTCTTATCGGAGTATTCAAATCATAAACATGGGTTAATATGGATATACATCTATTCTCTACAAGTTTATGTAATATAATGTATACCAATATTTTACAAAGACATTGAAAACTCGATTTGGATTACAGTTTTCTTTTTTGTCATGATTAGCTACATTATTTGATTGGTAGAAACATTATGTGTTTGTTATTGTTATAAATTTGAAGATGTTATTATTATCTATTTACTTAAGAGGTAGCATTTTATATAATAATTCACACAAAGGTAACATTTTGTAGTTCTTATTCACACAAGCGGTAGCCCAACGCTTATTGCTTATCTTCTTAACCATTCACATGCTGAATTTATGTAATGGATTCGTCCTGCTTTGACTTTGGAGCAGTATATTCCAAGTTTAAGGGATGAAGAGCTACCAGCAGTAAATAGAGGCTCGTCTGGCTCGATACTAAGTGGCAAAGGCTTATCACCTTGTATTCAAGCAGGTAAAGGTATGAAAACGTTCATGTTTCGCTTCTCTTTGTGTGTACAAACATCATCTACTTTGTTCATTTTGAATATAAATTGAAACCTTTCAGTCTTGCCTGCTTCTGTTGTTTTTGGTATATTTTTTAAAATAAACTATTCTTGAAAAATGCCTTGTTCACAATTTTCTCTGTTCATATTGCCAAAAAATAATGATAAATAAAAACACATCCTTCAAATAGAACCAAACTTGATGCTGGCGGTACAAATGATTGCAAACCACCTTGATATAGCCACATATAAAAAATAAATAAAAACGTTACCACAGAAATAATATTTTTCAATAGAATAAAAACACCAAATTGAAAAATATTTTTTCGAGCCACCAGAGTAAATTATTATCTTAAAATATACATGTACATGTATATCAAAACCAGTTAAAAGAGTAATACTAAATTGGCAGTTTCAACGGTACAAGTAAAAACTTTCCGAACTCTTTCACAGTATCCATTGCTACGCATGCGTGTACCGCCCCTTGTTTACCACGAATCACAGACTCGTCTCTGATTGGATTAAGTGGCTGATGCCAGATATTTGCGTGTATCTGCACTCCGAACGTTCCATCAAAATAAAAAGCAACAAAATCTTCAAGTTTGATATCGTCTCCTGGTAAGGCGAGTAAGGCAACAAAGGGATCTTTATTCTTCGGGTAGAAAACTTGACCTCCATCCGGGTGATAATTTGCTTCTCTGACAAGCACGTGCGTCCTGTCGGCAGGCGAAACATGTTTTGGCAATCTGCCAGTAATAAAGTCACCATCTTCGGTGCCGTCAGTAAACAGTGACTGGTCCCCGACCCATTTGTATGTTAACTCATCATGTATAAGACCCCCAAGGGTACCTGTGCCAGGGCATAGTTTACGCCAACCTGTGATGGATTAAAAATGTTCGATACATTTCATTTACCATAAAATACACATTAAAATCTTGTAACTATGAAAGTTTGAAAAAAGCTGTAATAGCAAAAGACCAGAACAAGCGAAGGACAAAAAATATCATTTTATTCCATTGTATAAATTTATTTTCAGTCCGTGGTCCATAATGACTTTAGCTTTAGAAAGGAAAAAACTTTTAAGTTCTATTGTCGGATATTATATATTAAAGTTAAGCTGCTTAAGCATCAGTATCATGTTTACAGATATACCTACCTTGTACAGGCCATGGAGTTATTTCCACTTCTTCATTTTCAAAATCTGTCACAATTCTACCATAACCCTTTAATGTTTCTTTTGTTGCCATAACAATTGGAACCGGAAATGGATCTCCATATTTTGGATCATGCGCTTCGTCATAACTTGCGTTAATCATTCTATGTCGTAGAAAATGTCACAGTGATATGCTTATCTAGAAATCAAAATCAAATTTAATAATTTTTCTATACAGATAAAACAAAAGGAGTTATAATTTTTTATACGATTTAAAAGAATTCATAATATATAAATCATCTTACACATAAATCTCAAAAATAACGTGTACAAGGTCAGTCATTTGTATTGTCCATTTATAAACGCTAGCTATACTGTAAATGTGTACAATGACGTTTATTATTTTCAGATAATGTATACATATACATATACAGACGAATGCCTTAATAGCCTACTATCGATCGTTCATCTTAGAAATCCATTCAACAATGTTTAAAATAAACCCAATTAAACGTAGTTTTACCACTGTCTTTTTAAGTAAAGTTTAAAGTTTAACTAAACTGCTTAAGTGAATAGTCAACTTACCATGCATTTAATGAAAGCATTCATAATCAAAAACAATGTGGTTGTATAATTTTGACAAGTGACATACAAATGGCGTTTTGTAAAAAAAGGGAGAAAACTTCAACTGTCCACATACATAGGTATTGTTTTAAAGTTACAAGCTCATTCAATGTGTAGGGGACACCGGGGCAAAGTGAAACAATTCTTTTCCATATCAATATACGACCCACTCGATTTTGAATTTTTTTTTCTGTTTCACTATTTGATGTGTATTCTTCAATTCTACACTGACTTAAATATTTAATATGATATAAACAGTTGAGATTGTAGACTAGGAAATATTAGAGGAGTATTTTACGAAGCAAAGTTTAACAGTAAGTATGACAAGTTTGCTTCTGTTAAAAGAAGCATGCGAGAGGACTTTTTGCTGCTGTAGAAGATTTGTTTAATTCGAAAATATTTGGGGATATTTTTTGCATAAAAGACACAATTAATGAATGTTTATAAATTACAATTATTTAACAAAATAGAATTAAATATATATATTGAATATAGTATTATAATGAAAGTTTGTTTTAACACTTCATTTTTTTAATGTTTTGAATGATTATATACCGGAGAAATGGACTTTTTTTTCGGCGCAATAGGGGTATTTTTCTAAAAGGGAACAATTTATGTTATGTCATCAAACTGAATTTAAAAATAAATGATATTCACATGCATATATAGTACTCCCCGCGGGTACCGCGTCTTTGCCCATTCCGGTGCAATCAGAAAAATGTGTTTCTTTATTCACTGAACGCGACCAATCGAATGTTTCCACCATTAAAGTGAAAAGTGGAAGTGCTGATTTTTTGAATTTGGATAAAAAATGTTTCGAAAATATTTTCATTTAAAATAAATTTCTGTCATTGATAGGAAAAATCCAAAGCTGCCCAAGTGTGTTGGGAAAATACTTTTTATTTTATCCCATATTTACCGGTTAAACTGAAAATTTCATGTTCTGACAAATAAAGGTCGTCTTCTGAAACTGCAGTGATGTTATAATTCTGTTGAAAAAATTCTACTGATTCCAAAATGGGCCATCAATTTACATACCACGGTACCATAGTGCTCTCCGTTTAAGCTCCCATTCAAAACATGACTTAATGACCATATATGTTTCTAATTTAAATCATTGAATTATTCTATGAATGACATGTGTATTTTAAACTCAAGATGCGATAGTTAAACATAATTTAATAAAATAGTAAATACAAGTTCTTTTCATGTGTAAAATTTGCTGGAAATAATAAGAACAGTGGTACCATAGGGGACCATCCTATACATGTATATTAAAAGCAGTATCACAATAAAAGTTTAGATTTAATAAAATTCAATAAGCACATTTTCGGTTAATGTTTTGGTAAGTATATGGAAACTTTTCCTCTACATTTTCCGAAGGAAGTGGCTAGCCGTACGGGGCCCTTACGGCTAGCCCAAAAAGTTCTAGCCGTACGTGAGTCACAAACGACTAGCCTTTTCCAAAACGGGCATAAAGTTTGTTAATCAAAAAATTTTTTAAAGTCCCAGATTTACATAAAAAATGTTTCTCTCATTTGATTAGAATTAACAGTATATAAAAGCTGCATGCCTCCAACCACAATATTTGAGGAAAAATCTTGAGTAAAATGTGTGTAATTTGCGCCAAAAAAATCTCCGTTGCGTTATATAGTCATACAAGTTCAAAAATTTAAGGAGCAGCAAAATTTCAGTACACGGTTCACCCGGTCATATAATAGTGCATGGTGATATTGAACCTGTAAAATTCACTGTTACTATGTTTCTATGATTCTGCTACTAATCTCCCATTTGAAATGTTCATCAATTATTACCATGTTACCCATGTTTTTTTCACAGTAACTAATGTACAAAAGATTAACTGATAGTATATTTCAGGCTGTTTATGCATAAGTTATGACATAATGCATAAATTGTGACATCATGAATTAGTTATGGCACAATTAAAATGTGACATCATGCTTAAGTTGCCACACGGTAAAATTGCTTCCATAGTGATATCATGTTAGAATTGTAATGGCATGTTGAAAATAATATTTGAACCGTTTTTGTGACGTGTTAAATTATGTCATCGTTTTTAAAATTACGATTTGTTTAAATCGCGAATCATATTTAAATTATGACACTTTGTTTCAATTGTGACTTCAGGTTTTAATTGTGACATCATACTCACTTTGTTCGCGCAGCAAAATAATTGTTTGTTTTTATAAATATGATATCATTTTTGACATGTGACATACTATTTTTTTGTGACATCACATTTCGGTCTGTGTTTCGGTTTCGACATCGAGTTTCGTTTTGTTTCTATACTGTAATGTATTTTTGCCAAGATTTGAGTCAGCTAGTATTTAATCGTGTTAAATGTGATGAAAGTACGTTAATGTGGGTTTTTTCTTCACGTTTACTCCTATAATCGAGTTTGTTATATATTTAACATGTATTTTATAGATGTGTTTCAAAATTTTAACGCACGCGCTAAACAACAAAAATGAAAACTTTGCAGTACAGTAGTAATTGTAAAAGTTTTTGAGATATTTTATAAAAAACCTTTCTGATGCTAAGTGGACCTTTAAGCAGAACTCAACAACTAAACATGAACACAGTTATTTATTTAGAAAGTTTGTCATTTAGTGATTCATTCTATATTTAAAGAAAAATATTGTGATAATCTGTTGAGATAATTTGATACAAAATGACTGTTAAACATCAGTTTTTACTGTCTAGAAGTAGCTTCATTACACAAAAGATTTTTTTTTGTAATACAGTTTTGTATTTTTCTTTTGTTGTGTGTAAAATTGGAAGAACATTTTGATTCCAGTGTGAATGGTAGAAATGTATCAAAAATTTGAGTGTCGTATTGTTGGACATTGTTAGGCAGCATGGCAACATGTAAGTTGAATGTTAGAAAGATCAAGATCTGTTTCTTTAAATATACAGTGTAGTTGCCACAAGTTTCTGCTTTTTAGATTTACCTCCATTATTCTGAACTATCGTTGAAGCTTAATATCACTTTGTTTATTATTTATAGGAAAACTCAAGACATATCATAGAATGCCCAGAGGGACATGTATCACTCGTTTATAATCAGAAAATCCAAGGATCATTACTTACCAATAACATGATTTTAAAGTTAAACAGTATACTTTAGCATTAAGAAAACGCTATCCTTGGGTAATAATAATTATGAAGTTACATAGGAGTCTTATCGGAGTATTCAAATCATAAACATGGGATAATATGGAAATACATCTATTCGCTACAAGTTTATGTAATATAATGTATACCAATATTTTACAAAGACATTGAAAACTCGATTTGGATTACAGTTTTCTTTTTTGTCATGATTAGCTACATTATTTGATTGGTAGAAACATTATGTGTTTGTTATTGTTATAAATTTGAAGATGTTATTATTATCTATTTACTTAAGAAATAGCGTTTTATTATAATTATGTATTCACACAAAGGTAACATTTTGTAGTTATTATTCACACAAGCGGTAGCCCAACGCTTATTGCTTATCTTCTTAACCATTCACATGCTGAATTTATGTAATGGATTCGTCCTGCTTTGACTTTGGAGCAGTATATTCCAAGTTTAAGGGATGAAGAGCTACCAGCAGTAAATAGAGGCTCGTCTGGCTCGATACTTAGCTGATACTAAGTGGCAAAGGCTTATCACCTTGTATTCAAGAAGGTAAAGGTGTGAAAACGTTCATGTTTCGCTACTCTTTGTGTGTACAAACATCATCTACTTTGTTCATTTTGATTATAAATTGAAACTTTTCAGTCTTGCCTGCTTTTGTCGATTTTGGTATATTTTTTAAATAAACTGTTCTTGAAAAATGCCTTGTTCACAATTTTCTCTGTTCATATTGCCAAACAATAATAATTAAGAAAAACACATCCTTCAAATAGAACCAAACTTGATGCTGGCGGTATAAATGATTGTAAACCACCTTGGTATGGCCACATATAAAAAAGAAATAGAAACGTTACCACAGAAATAATCTTTACAATAGAATAAAAACACCAAATTTGAAAAATAATAACGCCAAAAATAGAAGCATCAAAATAGTGTTCTATAATCTTTCCAGTCATCACAGTAAATAATTTCCATAACATATACATGTACATGTATATAAAAACCAGTTAAAAGAGTAATACTAAATTGGCGGTTTTAACGGTACAAGTAGAAACTTTCCGAACTCTTTCACAGTATCCATTGCTACGCATGCGTGTACCGCCCCTTGTTTACCACGAATCACGGACGCGTCTCTGATTGGATAAATTGGCTGATGCCAGATATCTGCGTGTATCTGCACACCGAACGTTCCATCAAAATAAAAAGCAACAAAATCTTCAAGTTTGATATCGTCTCCTGGTAAGGCGAGTAAGGCAACAAAGGGATCTTTATTCTTCGGGTAGAAAACTTGACCTCCATCCGGGTGATAATTTGCTTCTCTGACAAGCACGTGCGTCCTGTCGGCAGGCGAAACATGTTTTGGCAATCTGCCAGTAATAAAGTCACCATCTTCGGTGCCGTCAGTAAACAGTGACTGGTCCCCGACCCATTTGTATGTTAACTCATCATGTATAAGACCCCCAAGGGTACCTGTGCCAGGGCATAGTTTACGCCAACCTGTGATGGATTCAAAAATGTTAAATTTCACTCGCCATACATGCAGTAAAATATACATTAAAATCTTGTTTCTATGAAAGTTTGAAAAAGCTGTAATAGCAAAAGTATTAGGGCAAAATAACCATTTTATTTAATTGATTTCGTCTGTATAAATTTAATTTCAGGCCATTATCCATAATTAATGTTTTTGGCTTCAGCATAGGAAAACTTTTATGTTTTAGACCTATTGGACATTGGATATTATATATTAAAATAAGCATCACTATCATGTCAACAGATCTACCTACCTTGTACAGGCCATGGAGTTATTTCCACCTCTTCATTTTCAAAATCTGTCACAATTTTACCATAACCTTTTAATGTTTCTGTTGTTGCCATAACAATTGGAACCGGAAATGGATCTCCATATTTAGGATCATGCGCTTCGTCATAACTTGCGTTAATCATTCTATGTCGTAGAAAATGTCACAGTGATATGCTTATCTAGAAATCAAAATCAAATTTAATAATTTTTCTATACAGATAAAACAAAAGGAGTTATAATTTTTTATACGATTTAAAGAATTCATAATATATAAATCATCTTACACATAAATCTCAAAAATAACGTGTACAAGGTCAGTCATTTGTATTGTCCATTTATAAACACTAGCTATACTGTAAATGTGTACAATGACGTTTATTATTTTCAGATAATGTATACATATACAGACGAATGCCTTAATCTGTTAATAGCCTACTATCGATCGTTCATCTTAGAAATCCATTCAACAATGTTTAAAATAAACCCAATAAAACGTAGTTTTACACAGTGTCTTTTTAAGTAAAGTTTAAACTAAACTGCTTAAGTGAATAGTCAACTTACCATGCATTTAATGAAAGCATTCATAATCAAAAACAATGTGGTTGTATAATTTTGACAAGTGACATACAAATGGCGTTTTGTAAAAAAGGGAGAAAACTTCAACTGTCCACATACATAGGTATTGTTTTAAAGTTACAAGCTCATTCAATGTGTAGGGGACACCGGGGCAAAGTGAAACAATTCTTTTCCATATCAATATACGACCCACTCGATTTTGAATTTTTTTTTTTCTGTTTCACTATTTGATGTGTATTCTTCAATTCTACACTGACTTAATATTTAATATGATATAAACAGTTGAGATTGTAGACTAGAAAATATTAGAGGAGTATTTTACGAAGCAAAGTTTAACAGTAAGTATGACAAGTTTGCTTCTTTAAAAAGAAGCATGCGAGAGGACTTTTTGCTGCTGTAGAAGATTTGTTTAATTCGAAAATATTTGGGGATATTTTTTGCATAAAAGACACAATAAATGTTTATAAATTACAATTATTTAACAAAATAGAATTGAATATATATATTGAATATTGTATTATAATGAAAGTTTGTTTTACACTTCATTTTTTTAATGTTTTGAATGATTATATACCGGAGAAATGGACTTTTTTTCGGCGCAATAGGGGTACTTTTTCTAAAAGGGAACAATTTATGTTATGTCATCAAACTGAATTTAAAATAAATGATATTCACATGCATATATACATGTATATTAAAAGCAGTATCACAATAAAAGTTTAGATTTAATAAAATTCAATAAGCACATTTTCGGTTAATGTTTTGGTAAGTATATGGAAACTTTTCCTCTACATTTTCCGAAGGAAGTGGCTAGCCGTACGGGGCCCGTACGGCTAGCCAAAAGTTCTAGCCGTACGTGAGTCACAAACGACTAGCCTTTTCCAAAACGGGCATAAAGTTTGTTAATCAAAAAATTTTAAGTCCCAGATTTACATAAAAATGTTTCTCTCATTTGATTAGAATTAACAGTATATAAAGCTGCATGCCTCCAACCACAATATTTGAGGAAAATCTTGAGTAAAATGTGTGCCATTTGCGCCAAAAATCTCCGTTGCGTTATATAGTCATACAGGTTCAAAAGTTTAAGGAGCAGCAAAATTTCGGTACACGGTTCACCCGGTCATATAATAGTGCATGGTGATATTGAACCTGTAAAATTCACTGTTACTATTTATCGGAACATGAAATAGTAAAACGCTATTCAGAAAACAATACAGTAATCGATTTATACCATTTAAAAGATTAAAACGGAATGAAACATCCACGTAGCGCTAAGTAACGTAAATGATATTTTCCGTTTTTTCTTTGTACCGATTTGTTTACTTCGATGTTAATTTTTCGCTAAAGTTAAGTCGTATTTTGAAACGGAGCATGCGCAAAACAATTTTTGTAGACTGCTCCTAATGATTTTACGCTTTAAATGAGATTCGTTCACTACAATCAGATACGCAAACATGGATGCCACCAGCAATCAGTCTGAACACTGTGGAGAGGTTTGATGACCTCTCCAATAAAGACAAAATCTTCTAACTGCACCTAAATTTCTATTTATAAAATTTACACAATTCAATCATAAACGTTAGAGCACAAATATTCACCTGAACAATAAGGAGTCATATACAACTTTTCATTAATTGTTTCGTATACTAACACTTTTAAATCGTGTGACAATTATACAAGAAAAAAAAAACATCACTGTAATCAACCATACACATAGTGGCCTTTTATTCATCCATGTTTACATACTGTAGGACCAAAAACTTAATGGTATGATTTTAATGAGTCACAATTTTGGTAGCTAGAACTTTATTTTAAGATGCCGCCGAGCATTCGCAAAGATCCCACCATTTGCATGAACTAATGATATTGTAATCATACTTCACTTGGGGTTAATTATCAGTGAATCTAAGCGGGATTTAAACCAAAGGACTCCCAGAATACTATATTTTGGGCGTGAATTCGTATTGACTGAGCTATTTGGCAGCTTACACATTTTTCCCCTATATAAGTGATCAGTTTTGAATAACATTAATTAAATGTTATATTAATTTTAGCCTAAGAGTATGCAAGTTTTTATTCTAATTTGTATTGATTAAGAATTAATTTACCTGTTTATTAAAAATATCTAAAAATATTAATTTGTTAATATGCGAATAGAAGAGGAAGGATGGAGTGGTCTACACATAGACAGCCAAAATAGGGTACGGACAGTGAACGAAACATCAGGGACGGAACGGCTCAAAGGGATAATAGTTTTACTACCATTACATAATGTCTGACAACCTTGATATCTAATAGATTGGTACAGTACGCATACAAGTAGAGGTTTTGATGCTAAAGCATCAAGTCGCCGGATAGAAAAATGATTGTATTATCATAAATATAATAAAATATCAGTTTAATTAATGGTTCAAGTATAAAGAAAAAAGGAACAATATGTTGAGTACCTGTTTATTCACAATAAACATCACATTTGAAGCAAACTTGCTTAGCAATACTGTCAAGGAACTGTTATACTTATAAAATAAGCAAGCATTGTTTGGCAATACAGTTTGTATTGACCTGAGAGTCATTAATTTTCGGGAGGTGTTTCGTTAGTTTACGTAACTTATGATTACTGCTAAAAATGTTATTGATAGTATAGATCTCGATATTAAATCAATTAATATTGCTCGATTGCCTAGTGGTAAGTATGACGAAGTTGTGACCTAGTAGGCCAAGTTCGAATCTTTAAAAATCCTTTTTGTAGTTTTCATAAAAATATTTTTTTATTATTTCTTTTAACTATATGAAACATAAGTTGATAAATCGAGATGACTCTGAAAATATATATGTTTTAATCATTGCATGAAACAACGCAATTCTGTCGTAAAAGTGGTATCTGCATAAAAGAAATTATTCTTATGCGCTATCGAAAAAATATATAATTTAGTTGAAATCAATATTCCTGTCGTTACATACGATATAGTTAACGTTTAATTGCCTTTACGATATTTTATTAGTTTTCTTTATTTATCTATATAATACGATTCCGAATCCCTACCGTCATACCGTTTTGGTAACCTGCGCGACGGAAATCGACGGAATATAACGAAGACGACGATTACCACTATTTATTTCAATAAATGTGCCTCGGTAGCATAAATCTATTTTGTGATGTTCAACCTAAACTAAACTATTGAACGTTGACAGAAAGGGCAAAGTTTATAAAGGCTTTAAAAATTTATTCCTTATGAGTATACAGACCTTTCTAATAATATAAAATATGAAACTGATTAATGAAAAATAACTTTGTAATTATTTATACAGAATTACTATGATTTGCATCATCAGCCGCCATACCTACAAGCTACCTGTATGTCTTGCCAGCAATCTGATACTATTAATAGATTTTAGAACAATAACATACAACGTGTAGTCACGTGATTCTTACAGAACAGGGAGAATCTGTTTATAATTAGATAAAATAATGAAATATAATAGGTATCGTAAGATATAAACAACCAAATAATTTAAAAGTGTCATTTCAAATATCATTCATGATTTATCTATCATAAAATAGCAACGCTTGACACTTAAAAAAAGTAAAAGTATCCCTAAATTCAATGACTGGTCCATAGGGATACATTAATTATTAATTCATTTTATGAAAATTGTAATGTTGCTTTTAAAGATGTCAATATTTGTATATTTAATTTCATTGAGCAACGCTATTTTCTGTTTGAATTTTTAGGATTATGAAAATTAATTGTGGTCCTTAATTGTTCAATGATTGATTTGCTTTTATATTCAAATTTTAAGGCCTTCTCCTACAATAGATATAATATTAAACTGTTACAAATATAGTCGCCGGTTTCTACCGGCGACTAATAAACACACATGTTTACCTAGTTTCAAAAACAAAAATGGTGCAATTGTAGAGTTATTAAATCCTTACCATCTGCTTTATAGCCTGATTAAATTTCTAATCTGTGGCGCCATTCACACATTCATAATAAACACCACACGCTTTAATGTAAATTGATAAGGTTGAAGTCATAGCGTTTTATGTTTTTAATCTTCGCATTTTTTGTTTTGAATTACCATTATAGGAACAGATAACAAACACAGACTCACACGTTTCTGGGGAGAGCAAACGTACTCTTTCAAACGCACAATAAAGTTTGAATAATCGATACACGAAAAACGCTTTAAACAATGAACGCTTAAGAAACGCTTTTATCAAACGCACGTTGCATGATGCACGCACGCACGATATACGTCCAAGCGCTTGTAAATGCATACTTATGTTAAGGAAAGTGGCAACTCCATGCATCACAGCGTGTAATTTAACAATATCTCTTTTATCATGCATCAAATCTGTCCCTTTATATTTTGAATTATAAACAGATTTAAAATCTGCAAAATGCTCTTATGTACTGAAAAATAATAGTTTTCTCAAAATGATCATTAAAACGCAGAGTTCTTTGAGGCGGTGTTATAATTTGAGTTTTTTTTAAATTTATTATTATCATTTTTATTATTATTAAACATAAGACCGCGCAAGGGATTATCGAGGCAATTCTGTTGTTTTTTTACGTTTTATCATCACGCAGGATTAAGGTTTGTGATTCCATAATTCAATTATTTTCCTGAGGCTTTTTTTAAACTACAAAACAGCTTTCAAAGATCCATACACCTTGAGCAAAGACATAAACAAAGAATTGTTATCTATATCAAACACATGAAACAAATATATGATAAAAGTCCTCGCCTCGGACAATTGTAATTGTCTTCTCTGTAATAGAAAGAGCATCGAAACACGAGGATATCTGATTTGCACGAGGGAACGTAACCCCCGAGTATAAATACGATTGCCGAGTGTTTTGATGTTCTTTCTCTTTTGTATCATAGTCAAAAATAAAAACATGTTCCCTGATGTCACAATATGAAACCCAAGAAAAAAAGGAACCAATATGAACGAGCATCTGAATATGATATTCTTTCTCCGTCGTCACAATATGTAGACCCCAGACAAAATGAACCAATTAATGGGCATGCTCTGCAGTGCGGGTAACTTATACCTGCACTCCAGTTAAGGCACTGTGCATGCATGTGTATACGATTTTACTCTGACACATTTTCAACAGAAAGGTCCTCAAACTATGATTCAATGATGAAAAATCGTATTGTATTCAGTACTCTTTTGCTTTATTTTTTATGAAATCCAAATACTTATACGCATACGTATATAGATTAATGAAATTAATAGCGCGTTGGCTTTATAACAAAGACAACCCAATTGATAACTTTTTGCAATTATGAAATAAATAGCTTGGTTTTATAACAAAGACAACCCAATTGATACACATATACATCAGAATATTTTACTTGACTTTCAAAGCAGCTGCAAAGTTCGTAAATTCAAGATATATTAATCTAAATCTAATTTACAGGTGTGTAGGAGATATTTTACTTAAAGGTATTGCTATTTGATACATTTTAGAAACTTATTGGAACGTATAATTAAATTTTTCTGGCCATTCGTGATCTTTGTTATAATAATAATAATAATAATAATAATAATAATAATAATAATAATAATAATAATAATAACATAATAATAATAATAATAATAATAATAATAATAATAATAATAAAAATAAAAATAATAATAATAATAATGATGATGATGATGATGATGATGATGATGATGATGATGATGATGATAATTCTAGAACAGAACAGAGAAAAATATTTTAGATGCAAGTTCCAATCAATCATTACGTATATTCCAAGTAACATACAAGAAACATGGACTGAATTATATATACTTACATTGTTGAACGAATATTTGGATTACAATATCACGGCTAGACATGTAGCTCAAAGTGCAAGTCGCGCTCTTAGTCTCAAAATTTAAAAATTCAGGAAGGTTGCATTTTATAGTTTATACGAAACTGTATTATACATGTGTTGCACTTGTTATAAGATATGGAGCTTCTATTTGTGGTACCAAATCTTATAGTTGTATTAATAGTATTCATAACAGAGCTATGAGGTATTTCCTAGGCACGGGTAAATACACACCAAATGCTGCTGTATATGGTGAAACAAGTTGGAATACAATTATTGTTGAACAATGGAAAGCAGTGGATAACCACTGGTACAGAACTCTTTGTCTTAAGAGAAAGTAGAATGGACAAGAAAATTTTCAACTTGGCTTTTAACAAAAAGGGAAAAATTGTAAAAACGGGTGCTACATTGTTGAAAACATTTTGTTGTCATTAGGACTTGATGTTTATCAATATGTTCATTTCCCATTTAGTCGCAAACATATGGTTGATGATTTAACTAAAGCTTTAGTTGATGTTCATATCGCTCAGTGGACAGCGGATTTTTCAAGGGAAAACAGTAGCAATAATTCCGGGAGAAATAAACTTCGTACATACAGGCATTTCAAAAAAGAGTACTCGTATGCTACAGGGAAATATTGTTGTTTATTAATTCTTGTTTCTAACAGGTTAGCTTTGGCTAAATTCCGTTCCGGAGTTGCACCTATACGTCTTGAAACTGGTCGATATGAACATTTAACAGCACATGAAAGGATATGTCCGCTTTGTCTAGAAGGTATTGAAAATGAAATGCATGCAATAATGGAATGTTCTATATATGGCAACATTAGGAAACCATTGTTAGATTATGCCCACTATACTTGTGACTTATTTACTACAATGTCAAAACATGAAAATTTTATGTACTTATTTGCCCACCAGGACACTCATATGATAAGATTGCTCGCAAAAAACTGCTGTGATAGTCTTAAATATAGAAACAACATGTTGTATAGTAAGAATACTAATTAAATAGTAACACACCACTATTGTTTGACTATACAATAGCACAATTTTTAACAAGTTTTTAATGGTTTTAATTGTTAATACAAGTACAACTTAAAGTTGCTTATAAGCGAAATGGAAATTATTATGGTTTTGTAATTAGGACTAATTAACTTATTTTGATTAATTGTACAAGTATATTATTTTAACTGTATCACATGGTTTTAAGTAATTAGTATTTTACAATTAGTTTAGCAATATATATAATTTTTTACAGGTACTTTGAAAAAACTTTTTTTACCTTTTTTATCCACACATGTACCTGATTTAAGTGACAGAGGTAGATTTCTTTTATGTTTGAATGATTTTCTTGTCTCTTGTAATTCTTACATAGAATGGCTGTGTATAATGATATTGTTTGTTTGTGATATACTGTATGTATATAGATGAGACCCAAATAAACACATATACATATATAATTACGGTTACATATGATTGACTTTAATTTATTACACGAGAGCGTAAACATTTAAAAGTTTGTAGATTACATTAAAATTTGAAAATCTCTTTATTGAAAACCCTTGACAATAACAAGAGCTGTCATGCCCCCGAGCTTTGCAGATCGGTATTATGAAAAGAAAAGAGAATGAAGTAACTGATTGTTGGGGCATGGGTCTTGGATGTGACACATCATCTTGATGTTATAGACATTTGTGCCAAGTTATTTTAAAATCCTTCAATGCATGACAATGTTACAGTTTGGAAACTAATGTGTTCTTATGAGCGTAAGTACCTTCAAACCATTAGAGTGACCTTGACCTTGTAGGTAGGAACATGGGTCTTACACAGCACGTCGTCTTGATGTGGTAGACATTTGTGTCAAGTTATTTTAAAACTCAATGCATGACAAAAATACAGTCCGGACACGTATGTGTATCTTCAAACTCTTCTTGGGAAAATGAGTACCTTCTAATTGTAAGAATGACCTTGGAGATAGGGACATGGGTTATGAACGCGAGATGTCGTCTTCATGTAGTAGACATATATGCTACGTAATTAAAAAATCCTTCCGTGCATAAAAAAAGTCCAGACACATATGTGTGTACCTTTTAACTTTACTTGTGAGAACGTGAACACTTCAAACTGTGTGACATTGACCTTCGACTGACGAACATGGGTCTTAAATGAAACACATCATCATAATATGTTTGACTTTTGTGCCAAACAATTTTAAAATCCTTTCATGCATGAAAAAGCTACAGTTTGGACACAAATATGTATCTTCAACCTTTAAGTGTTACCTTAATTTTTTTATCCTATAAACTTATACCACAATAGATATAAGTATATAGGAATTGTCTTCTTTTCTTTTATTTATCACAGAAAAGTTGTTCTGGGGCTTTTTTATTACTATTATTATTTTTTTTTTTTTGGGGGGGGAGGCGGAAGGTTTTATGGGCACCAAGACTGGACGAGCACCTGTGTGTTTAAGGAAGATAGAACTAATGTTCATAATGATTCCCGCCCTGGGTGGCCAATTTCCGCTACTGTCAAAGCCATCAGCACTGTCAAAGCCATAGTTGATGAAGATGCATGATATAATATGGAGGAGATAGGTAACATATCGGGCCTTAGTGCGTCATATGTGTTTTCCATATTGAAAGAAATGTAAAAGTAAAGGAAAGTGTGCGCCTGTTCTGACCAGAAAAGGGAGCGGGATGAAAAGCCTGGGCTCCATGTTAATGCACCTGCACACCGGTCAGCCTGGGTTCAAGCTTATTTAGAGGAGCAGAGAATTGAGGTTTTGATACATCCCGTACACTGTCATGATATATCTCCTTGTCACTTTTGGTTAAATCCATATGAGCCGTGCCATGACAAAACCAACATAATGCGATTGCGACCAGCATGGATCCAGATCAGCCTGCGCATCTGCGCAGTCTGATCAAGATCCATGCTGTTCGCTATCAGTATCACTACTTGTAATAGGGTTTGTAAGCCGTATACCCAAATAACAGTTCAAAAATGTTTTTTTCGGAATGGATTCTGAGGCTGGAAAAGTTTGTAGAGGTCCTTGGTGAATGTTTTTAAGGACTCTTCTAATCATTTTCACAGGTTTAAAAAAGCTCCCGTTTACGCACCTCGTAATCACAGGTGAATATACCATGACTGTGTTTAACATTTTATTTTATAGGAGGTTTTTTTTTTTTTTTTTTTTTTGAGGCCCCATCTGGGTAACCCCGTTTATTTACCCCGTAATAGGTATGAGGGGGTCGGGGTCATCCTCCATCATACCTTACATTGTTAATATACAATATACATGTTGCAAAATAATTATATTCATGTAAATATTGTCAAATACATCTAAAGTATATATTTTGTATATAAATATAAACAACATACATACAATAAACCCATCTATTTTCCAAAAATATTTTACCAATAAAAATACTACTTATTAATAAACAATTAAACAATCTGTTACGAGGTAAAGTTTTGTTTCACATATTAAGTGTAGTTTAAGCAATTAAGGATCTTATAATTGACCATCTATTATTTTCATCATCTGTCAAATGTGTATTTCTATAGATATTCCATGCTAATTTCAAACTATTTTTAAAACCAATCCATGTAGGTAAAAAGTTTTTTCTCTTAGACAAATAAATATATCTTTTCAATTCTAGAAACAATATGTCATATTTAAAATCTTTAGTTTCTGTACCTAATATGAATGATTTACAACAAAGAACATCATCAAAATTATGTAAGTTTTCTCTAAGGTATTGAAATAGGCTTTGAATTTTCTGGCATTCCCAAAATAAATGTAAAAGTGTTTCTTCACAGCATTTACAAAAAGTACACATTTTATTGTCAACAATTTTCATTTTAAACAAAAGTGAGTTTGTAGCTAAAGTTCTATGAATAATTCTTGTTTGGAACCACTGAATATATGAATCTTTAGAACATTTGAAAACATAACTATACGTATATTAACTCCCAATTTGTTATTATCTTTAAAACATGTGTTCCACCTTTCTTGACTTGTAGGTATGTCTGAATTTTTAGCTATAATTTCATAAACATATTTCTTATTGTTATTCATAGTTAAAATAGGTTTAACATAACAATTTATTATAGGATATTGAACATTAAGCAAATTGTTACTAATATAAATATTTAACTTTTGCATGTACATTTTTATTGCCTGTTTTAAACTATGATACCTGTTCTAAATATATCAAATCTACAAAGTTACCCTGTTCATTTATAATATCTTTTACAAATCTGATTCCTTTATTATATAATGTCTGAATGTAAATATATCTATTTCCTGCTAAAAAGTTGTGATTGTAAAAACGTGGCATATGTAATACTTGCTCTATATTATCTCTACAAACACCATATAAGCTCTTAAAACAGCAATCCAGAAAGAATTTGTTATTTTACTAATAATCAAACTACAAAACATCTTTCCAGTGTTACAATTTTTATCAATATTAAGCAATGTGTCTACTAGCTTAAAACATTTTCTTTTGCTATAACTAACATATCTTTTAAACCATTTTATCTTTAAACTATGAATATAACTATAAATATCAACCATGTTAAACCACCTTCTTTGTATGTCTTAATAAGTACTGGTTGTTTTATTTTGCCTTGCCTTTCCAAAAAAAATAAGTCAATAAGTGTTTTTTTTTAATTCAGAATTTGGTGTTAGTAGGCTTGTGAAACAGTGAGTAAATAAAGGAAGCAATATTTACATAAGAACAGCAATTTTTCCTATGCAGTTAATATTCTCTTTTTCAAATGAATGATACTATTTTTTACTTTTTGAAGTTTTTCATTAAAAGTTAAGTCAATCATTTTTTCTAAATCAACACAAATATTAAACCTAACAATTTGAACTGTGTATCACCCCATGTTAATTTCCATATTGTCGTAATTGACCTAGTACTATATTTAAGAGAGCCTATCCAAATAACCTTAGTTTTGTCAAAATTTATCTTTAATCCAGAAATTTCTGTAAACTTACTTAATAACTTTAAAGCAGTATTTAGAGATTTTTCTGAACCATCTAATAGAAGTGATGTATCATCTGCAAATTGATTAATTTTATATTCTTCTTATAGGAGGTTAAAGATGGACAAAAAAGTGTTGACAGCGTTCTTCTTTCTTGGACTTTTGATTGAAATATCAGCTGGTAGATGTTATCCTCCATTTTGTAAAGTTGTTGGTGGTACATGTTATTCATACTGTTAGATTGTAATGATAAAATATATATACTTACATTGTAATGATAAAAGTTTCATAAGGGCAGTTACTTATAATATATGGACAGTGTATCCAATTATATAAATATATTTTCGATGTTTATTATAAGAAACTCATTTTCTAATTTTCAAAAGCGCGTGTGTGTAATATCTTCAAATAGAAAATGAGTTAATTCCTTTCGTTTCAAATTTTCAGAACCTGATGGTATGGTAAGAAATAGATTGCAAGCCACAAATCACATCAAAAGAATCATCAAACGTGAAGGTAAAATGAATTATTAAAATTACTGCGCAACCATTATTGTAAATTTGTCATTTTCGTTTAAAATCATCGGTCGTCTTAGAATCTAAATATGAGTAAAAGCGGTTAGGTTGCTGAAAAAAACAAACATCTATAATCAAATTGATTAACAGCAAATAATCACACGACAGAAATCAACAAGCGTGAACTGAAAATGAATAAAATATAAATTTACATTTTGAATCATTAAATAATAATTAAATTGTATCTGTAGAACATCCTATTAAGCTGTTTACAATATCATAAATGCGAGTTTTAAACACATTAGCGCTTAAGTGGTTTTCTTAAACTTAGATGCTTCAGTCAATGATTTTGATCATGATTCATCTATGTCTATAAAGTTTAATTTGATATTCTAAATAATATCATGCAATTCATTTCTTTTAGCTGGGCGTTTAAACCAGGGTTTGAAATTTGAGAACGACAAAGAAGACAATTAAAAGATTTTAACATGTCCTTACTCAGACCTATCAATAAAAGTTTTATCCATATTTTGTTTGACGCAAAGACATGGACAAAAAATCACATGGATCTATTTCCTACTTGATTGATCGAACACTGTATAGACAGAGACTATTTAGCTATTATTTGACACACAAAAATAAAGATTTTCTGCGCTGTATTACTTGTTTTACTGGCATATTTTACCTCTTCACATCTACGAAACCTACTTGTGCTGACATCACCAGGTACATTCTTCTCTTCACTACGCACTTTCAACAGCTAATTCCCCGAGGGTATGAATCAAATGTATATTTAACAAACCGAGGAAGACATCTTGTATGTTTATAAATATAATTGAGCCGTGTCATGACAAAACAAACATAATGGGTTTGCTACCAGCATGGATCCAGACCAGCCTGCGCATCCACGCAGTCTGATCAGGATCCATGCTGTTCGCTTACAAACCCTATTACAAGTAGAGAAACTGGTAGAGAACAGCATGGATCCTGATCAGACTGCGCGGATGCGCAGGCTGGTCTGGATCCATGCTGGTCGCAAACGCACTTTTTTGGTTTTGTCATGACACAGCTCATATTTCAATTTAATGAGAACCCATTAAAAGCATCTTTTTTAACGAATATATAAATGAATCTTACAACTGATTGAATTTTACAGAATAAATATTGCTACAAATATATATACTCGATTTGCATTTATATTTGAATAAATTGTTCACATAAAATATCCTAAATTCTAAAGCTTAGATAATTATTTTTAAAATATTACAATTTCAATATTATCAGCGACTTTTTGGCATCGGTGGTAATTTGATTAAATTGACGAATATGAGCGTAGAATGCCTTAAATGCGTCAAAAATAAGACGGTCATGGTTGCCCTTCACCGCTCACATGAGAAACAAAGCCAGGATAGGTCAAATTTCGTCAATTCAGAAATACGTAATGTCACATTTGGTGTGCCATTTCTTATCCAAGATGTCTATTTAATTTAACTTTTGTAGACGTCCGTTTAGAAATGCTACATGTCAACAGGGTCTATTAAATAGAATTTGAAAGACCCGGATGCCAATCATCTAAGATCTTCACACAAGGAGATTTAAACCTATTTTACTATGTAAGTCTATATAAACTAAGTAACGCCAAGGATATGTCATGGTTCAAATAATTCATGTAGATAATCACAAGGCACTGCGGCATGTCAAATATTTATGGTGTGGGCATTTTAGTTTTGGAGGTGAAGATATGTATACTATACAAGTCTATATATAAACTAAGTGGCCCTCAAGATCAGGGGCATGTTTGATATAACTTTTGCCAGGGCCCACAAGGTGTGGCTACATACTGTATGGTGCCTGGCATGAGTCCAGAAAAATGTTAAAAAAACAACCTATAATAAACAAAAACGGTTCAGTCATTTTTCCGTCCAAACGTCATGAAACACCTCTCTATGGGGAAGTTTGTAACGCGTAGAACCTTACTTCTATCCATGTTAAAGCGATACTGATAATTAAGGGTATCAAGCTTCCGGTCTTATGCTGAGCGTCTCATGTAAAACGCTCAACTTTGATTGGTTACTCGGTCGTCCACCTATAAATGATTACTGATTTCATCATAAGGAGCACCGACATCAATTTCCAGTGGAATATTGACGAACACGTGCGCCACCCTCGATTTCTAGCAGACATGGTGTCACAATCGTCGAAAAGTCGGTTTTTGGCAATCTCAATGCGAGTTTCGCTTCTACACACGTCATATTGCACCAGGAAGTACTCCAAACAGTGCTGATTTGAACATCTGTTCATGTGTTAGTGATCCGGGCACTCTAATTAAGGTACCTGGTTTCGGTCTATAAGGTCGTTGCGCCATTATAATGTACATAAAAGTAAAAATTCAAATATAAACAAGAGCCCTTTCGTCCCTGATGCCAATTTTTTAAGTCATGAAACACACTTTTATGGGAAGCTTGGAACGTGTACAACACTACTTCTAATTTCAAAGACTCTAGAGCCTGAGGCTTAGTATCCCATGTAAAACTCCCATTTCTCTACACTGTTCCTCGCAACATTTTTCATCTAGAGACGTGCGTTGGTCATCTTAAACCGTGTTAGAGGGCGTAGACGGTAGCTTGGAATTACCACAACCGTCCACGAACAGGCGCAATAAAATCGTGTCTGCAATATTTCTCAATTTGCCAGTTTTGGACGTTCTTTGTTTTCTCTTTTTTTGTTTGTTATTGTTTAAAATTGTTTTATATAAAGACCAAATATTATACTGTTAAAAATCTACTTTTAAATCGTGTGACAATTATTCCAGAAAAAAAAATCACTGTAATCAACCATACACACAGTGGCCGTTTCCTTAAAAGCTACACCTTGTATGGCATGCAGGGGCTTGATTAATGTTTACATACTGTAGGACCAAATATTTAATGGTATGATTTTAATGAGTCACAATTTTGGTAGCTAGAATTTTATTTTCACCGAGCATTCGCAAAGAGCCCAACATTTGCATGTACTTATGTATTGTATTCTAATTTTTATTGATTAAGAATCAATTTACCTGTTTATTATAAATAATTAAACATATCAATACTTATATGTTCATATGCAAATAGAAGAGGAAGGATCGAGTGGTCTACACATATGCAGCCAAAAATAGGGTGCGGACAGTGAAGGAAACATCAGGGAAGGAAAAATGATCAAAGGGAAAAAATAGTCTTACTACCATTTCATAATGTCTGACTGATAGATTGGTACAGTACACATATAAACACACATGTTTACCTAGTTTCAAACAAAAAATCTGCAATTGAACAGTTATTAAATCCTTACCATCTGCTAAAGCCTGATTAAATGTCTAATCTGCGCCAGTCATACATTCATAATAATAATAATAATAAATTAATACATTCATAAATCACGCGCTATAATGTAAATTGATAAAGTTGAAGTCACAACGTTTTATGTTTTTAATCTTCGCCTTTTTTGTTTTGAACTGCCACTAGGAATAGACGCAAAACCACGATACTTAAACCTTCTAACGAACACAGACGCACACGTTTCTGAGGATAGCAAATGTACGCTTTCAAACGCACAATAAAATTTGAATAAACGCTTTAAACGATGAACGCTTGAGAAAATTTTTATCAAGTATAGGTTAGACTTAGCAGAAATTTGAAAAATACTACAATGTGATTGGACAAAAAATTATGTTCATTAAACGCAAATTGTATGATGCACGCACGCACGATATACGCTCAATCGCTTGTAAATGTATTCTGATGTTAAGGAAAGTGACACCTCCATGCACCACAGCGTGTAATTTAATAATATTTCTTTTATCATGCATCAAATCTGTCACTTTATATTTTTAATTATAAAGACACAAAATATTATTTAAAATCTGCAAAATATGATTCTCAAAATGCTCCTGTGTACTGAAAAATAATAGTTTTCTCAAAATGATCATTTAAACGCAGAATTCATTGAGGCGGTGTTATAATTTGAGTTTTTGTGATTATCGAGGCATTCTATTGTTTTTTTACGTTTTATCATCACGCAGAATTAAGGTTCGTACATGATTCAACAATCTTTTTTAACTACAAAACATTTTTTAAAAAATCCATTCACCTTAAGCAAAGACAGAAACCTAGAATTGTTATCTACATCAAACAAATGAAACAAATGTATGATAATAGTCCTCGCCTCGACATTTGGTACAATTGTCTTCTTGTACTGTATGCTATACTTGTTATGACATCCAGTACTTACGTAAATAGATAGACTTTTTGCAATTATGAAATTTATAACGCGTGGGATAAATTTAACAAAGACACGGTGTATGCACAACCCAATTGATACATTTATAAATTTTATATACTTGACGTTCAAAGCAGCTGAAAAGTTCGTGAATTTGAGATATATTATATCTAATTTGCAGGTGAGTAGGAATTATTTTACTAAAAGGTATTGCTATTTGATACATTTCAGAAATTTATTAGGACGAATAATTACATTTTTCTAGTCCTTCGTGATCTTTGTAATAATAATAATAATAATAATAATAATAATAATAATAATAATAATAATAATGATACAAGAACAGAGCAGAGAAAAACATTCTAGATGTAAGCACCAATCATCCATTTAGTATATGCTTATACAATAATAACAAATACATAAGTAGCATACATGAAACATGGACTGAATTATATATACTCACATTGTTGAACGAATATTTGGATTGCAATATCACGGCTAGACATGTAGCTCAAAGTGCAAATCGCGCTCATAGTCTCCTTATAGCAAAATTTAAAAATTCAGGAAGGTTGCATTTTAATGTTTATACGAAACTGTATTATACATGTGTTGCACTTGTTATAACATATGGAGCTTCTATTTGTGGTACCAAATCTTATAGTTGTATTAATAATTATGGTGAAACAAGTTGGAATCCAATTATTGTTGAACAATGGAAAGCAGTGGATAACCACTGGTACAGAACTCTTTGTCTTAAGAGAAAGTAGAATGGACAAGAAAATTTTCAACTTGGCTTTTAACAAAAAGGGAAAAATTGTAAAAACGGGTGCTACATTGTTGAAAACACTTTGTTGTCATTAGGACTTGATGTTTATCTATATGTTAATTTCCCCATTTTAGTCGCAAACATATGGTTGATGATTTAACTAAAGCTTTAGTTGATGTTCATATCGCTCAGTGGACAGCGGATTTTTCAAGGGAAAACAGTAGCAATAATTTCGGGAGAAATAAACTTCGTACATACAGGCATTTCAAAAAAGAGTACTCGTATGCTACAGGGAAATATTGTTGTTTATTAATTCTTGTTTCTAACAGGTTAGCTTTGGCTAAATTCCGTTCCGGAGTTGCACCTATACGTCTTGAAACTGGTCGATATGAACATTTAACAGCACATGAAAGGATATGTCCGCTTTGTCTAGAAGGTATTGAAAATGAAATGCATGCAATAATGGAATGTTCTATATATGGCAACATTAGGAAACCATTGTTAGATTATGCCCACTATACTTGTGACTTATTTACTACAATGTCAAAACATGAAAATTTTATGTACTTATTTGCCCTCCAGGACACTCATATGATAAGATTGCTCGCAAAAACCTGCTGTGATAGTCTTAAATATAGAAACAACATGTTGTACAGTAAGAATACTAATTAAATAGTAACACACCACTATTGTTTGACTATACAATAGCACAATTTTTAACAAGTTTTTAATGGTTTTAATTGTTAATACAAGTACAACTTAAAGTTGCTTATAAGCGAAATGGAAATTATTATGGTTTTGTAATTAGGACTAATTAACTTATTTTGATTAATTGTACAAGTATATTATTTTAACTGTATCACATGGTTTAAGTAATTAGTATTTTACAATTAGTTTAGCAATATATATAATTTTTTACAGGTACTTTGAAAAAACTTTTTTTACCTTTTTTATCCACACATGTACCTGATTTAAGTGACAGAGGTAGATTTCTTTTATGTTTGAATGATTTTCTTGTCTCTTGTAATTCTTACATAGAATGGCTGTGTATAATGATATTGTTTGTTTGTGATATACTGTATGTATATAGATGAGACCCAAATAAACACATATACATATATAATTACGGTTACATATGATTGACTTTAATTTATTACACGAGAGCGTAAACATTTAAAAGTTTGTAGATTACATTAAAATTTGAAAATCTCTTTATTGAAAACCCTTGACAATAACAAGAGATGTCATGCAAACGTGGCGAATGCCCCGAGCTTTGCAGATCGGTATTATGAAAAGAAAAGAGAATGAAGTAACTGATTGTTGGGGCATGGGTCTTGGATGTGACACATCATCTTGATGTGGTACACATTTGTGCCAAGTTATTTTAAAATCCTTCAATGCATGACAATAATACAGTTTGGAAACTAATGTGTTCTTATGAGCGTAAGTACCTTCAAACCATTAGAGTGACCTTGACCTTGTAGGTAGGAACATGGGTCTTACACACAGCACGTCGTCTTTATGTGGTAGACATTTGTGTCAAGTTGTTTTAAAACTCAATGCATGACAAAAATATAGTCCGGACACGTATGTGTATCTTTAAACTATTCTTGAGAAAATGAGTACCTTCTAATTGTAAGAATGACCTTGGAGATAGGGACATGGGTTATGAACGCGACATGTCGTCTTCATGTAGTAGACATATATGCTACGTAATTAAAAAATCCTTCCGTGCATAAAAAAGCCCAGACACATATGTGTGAACCTTTTAACTTTACTTGTGAGAACGTGAACACTTCAAACTGTAAGTGTGACATTGACCTTCGATTAACGAACATGGGTCTTAAATGAAACACATCATCATGATGTGTTTGACTTTTGTGCCAACAATTTTAAAATCCTTTCAATCATGAAATAGCTACAGTTTGGACTCAAATATGTACCTTCAACCTTTAAGTGTTACCTTAATTTTTTTATCCTATAAACTTATACCACGCTAAGCATAAGTATTTATAGGAATTGTTCTTTTTCTTTTATTTATCACATGGGGCTTTTTATTATTATTATTTTATTTTATTATATCCTGGGTGGACAATTTTCGCTACTGTCAAAGCCATCAGCACTGTCAAAGCCATAGTTGATGAAGATGCATGATATACCATGGAGGAGATAAGTAACATATCAGGCCTTAGTGCGTCATATGTGTTTTCCATCTTGAAAGAAATGTAAAAGTAAAGGAAAGTGTGCGCCTGTTCTGACCAGAAAAAGGAGTGGGATGAAAAGCCTTGGCTCCATGTTAATGCACCTGCACACCGGTCAGCCTGGTTTCAAGCTTATTTAGAGGAGCAGAGAATTGAGGTTTTGATACATCCCGTACACAGTCCTGACATCTCTCCTTGTCACTTTTGGTTAGATCCATATGAGCCGCGCCATGACAAAACCAACATAATGCGTTTGCGACCAGCATGGATCCAGACCAGCCTGCGCATCTGCGCAGTCTGATCAAGATCCATGTTGTTCGCTATCAGTATCACTACTTGTAATAGGGTTTGTAAGCGAACAGCATGGATCCTGATCAGACTGCGCGGATGCGCAGGCTGGCCTGGATCCATGCTGGTCGGAAACGCACTGTGTTGGTTTTGTCATGGCGCGGCTCATATTATTATTTTGCCTTCGATGTCGCCGGCTCAAAACCCGTATACCCAAATAACAGTTCAAAAATGTTTTTTCGGAATGGATTCTGAGGCTGGAAAAGTTTGTAGAGGTCCACGGTGAATGTTTTTAAGGACTCTTCTAATCATTTTCACAGGTTTAAAAAAAGGTCCCGTTGCCGCTTATTAAAAGATGCCCCTCGTAATCACAGGTGAATTAAATTCAGCATATAGCATGACTTTGTTTAACATTTTATTTAATAGGAGGTTAAAGATGGACAAAAAAGTGTTGACAGCGTTCTTCTTTCTTGGACTTTTGATTGAAATAGCTAGTGGATGTAATCCTCCAGATTGTAAAGTTGTTGGTGGTACGTGTTATTCATATTGTTAAATTGTAATGATAAAATAAATATATACTTACATTGTAATGATAAAAGTTTCATAAGGGCAGTTACTTATAATATATGGACAGTGTATCCAATTATATAAATATATTTCCGATGTTTATTATAATAAACTCATTTTCTATTTTTCAAAAGCGCACGCGCGCGTGTGTGTGTATTATCTTCAATTAGAAAATGAGTTAATTCCTTTCGTTTCAAATTTTCAGAACCTGATGGTATGGTAAGAAATAGATTGCAAGCCACAAATCACATCAAAAGAATCATCAAACGTGAAGGTAAAATGAATTATTAAAATTACTACGCAACCATTATTGTAAATTGGTCATTTTCGTTTAAAATCATCGGTCGTCTTAGAATCTAAATATTAGTAAAAAGCGGCTAGGTTGCTGAAAAAAAGAAACAATATTTATAATCAAATGGATTAACAGCAAATAATCACACGACAGAAATCAACAAGCGTGAACTGAAAATGAATTAAATATGAATTTACATTTTGCATCATTAAATAATATTAAATTATATTTATAGTACATTCTATTAAGCTGTTTACAATATTATAAACGCGAGTTTTTAAACACATTAGCGCTAAAGTGGTTTTCTTAAACTTAGATGCTTCAGTCAATGATTTTGATCTTGATTTATATGTGCATGAAAAGTTTAATTTGATATTCTAAATAATATCATGCAATTCATTTCTTTTAGCTGGACGTTTAAACCAAGGTTTGAAATTTGAGAACGACAAAGAAGAAAATTAAAAGATGTTAACATGTTCTTACTCAGACCTATCAATAAAAGTTTTATCCATATTCTGTTTGACGCAAAGTCATTGACAATAAAATCACAGGGATCTATTTCCTACTTGATTGATTGAACACTGTATAGACAGAGACTATTTAGCTATTACAATGTATTTGACACACAGAAATAAAGATTTCCTGCGCTGTATTACTTGTTTTACTGGCATATTTTACCTCTTCACATCTACGAAACCTACTTGTGCTGACATCACCAAGTACAGTCTTCTCTTCACTACGCACTTTCAACAGCTAATTCCCCGAGGGTATGAATCAAATGTATATTTAACAAACCGAGGAGGACATCTTGTATGTTTATAAATATAATTGAGCCGTGTCATGACAAAACCAACATAATGGGTTTGCTACCAGCATGGATCCAGACCAGCCTGCGCATCCACGCAGTCTGATCAGGATCCATGCTGTTCGCTTACCAACCCTATTACAAGTAGAGAAACTGGTAGAGAACAGCATGAATCCTGATCAGACTGCGCGGATGCGCAGGCTGGTCTGGATCCATGCTGGTCGCAAACGCACTTTTTTGGTTTTGTCATGACACGGCTCATATTTCAATTTAATGAGAACCCATTAAAAGCATCTTTTTTAACGAATATATAAATGAATCTTACACCTGACTGAATTTTACAGAATAAATATTGCTACAAATATATATACTCGATTTGCATTTATATTAGAATAAATTGTTCACATAAAATATCCTAAATTCTAAAGCTTAGATAATTATCTTTAAAATATTACAATTTCAATATTATCAGCGACTTTTTGGCATCGGTGGTAATTTGATCAAATTGACGAATATGAGCGTAGAATGCCTTAAATGCGTTAAAAATAAGACGGTCATGGTTGCCCTTCACCGCTCACATGAGAAACAAAGCCAGGATAGGTCAAATTTCGTCAATTCAGAAATACCTAATGTCACATTTGGTGTGCCATTTCTAATCCAAGATGTCTATTTAATTTAACCTTTGTAGACGTCCGTTTAGAAATGCTACATGTCAACAGGGTCTATTAAATAGCATTTGTAAGACCCGTATGCCAATCATCTAAGATCATCACACAAGGAGATTTAAACCTCTTTTACTATGTAAGTCTATATAAACTATGTAACCCCAAGGATACGACATGATTCAAATAATTCATGTAGATAATCACAAGGCACTGCGGCATGTCAAATATTTATGGTGTGGGCATTTTAGTTTTGGAGGAGAAGATATGTATACCATACAAGTTTATATATAAACAAAGTGGCCCTCAAGATCAGGGGCATGTTTGATATAACTTTTGCAAGGGCCCACAAGGTCAAGCCACATACTGTATGGCGCCGGGCATGAGTCCAGAAGGTCACCACGCTTTTTAAACGTAAGAAAAATGTAAAAAGAAAAACCTATTATAAACAAAAGCGGTTTCAAACATCATGCAACACCTCTCTATAAGGGAAGTTTGTAACGCGTTAGAACCTTACTAGCGTCTCGTGTAAAACGCTCAACTTTGATTGGTGACTCGGTCGTCCACGAACAAGTTGCAACCTATAGATGATAACTGCTTTCATCATAAGGAGCAACGACATCAATTTCCAGTGGAATATTGACGAACACGTGCACCACCCCCGATTTCTAGGCAGATATCCAACGAAAAGTCGGTTTTTGCCAGTCTCGATTCGAGTTTCGCTTCAACACATGTCATATTGCACCAGGATTTACTCCAAACAGTGCTGATTTGAACATCTGTTCATGTGTTAGTGATCCGGGCACTATAATTAAGGTACCTAATTTCGGCCTATAAGGTCGTTGCGCCATTATAATGTACATAAAAGTCAAAATCCAAATATAAACAAGAGCCCTTTCGTCCCTGATGCCATTTTTGTTTCTTAGTCATGAAACACACCTTTATGAGAAGCTTGGAACGTGTACAACACTACTTCTAATTTCAAAGACTCTAGAGCGACGAACTGCCGGTCTGAGGCTTAGTATCCCATGTAAAACTCCCATTTCTCTACACTGTTCCTCGCCACATTTTTCATCTAGAGACGTGCGTTGGTCATCTTAAACCGTGCTAGAGGGCGTAGACGGTAGCTTGGAATTACCACAACCGTCCACGAACAGGCGCAATAAAATCGAGTCTGCAATATTTCTCAATTTTCCAGTTTTGGACGTTCTTTTTTTTTTTTTTTTTTGTAATTGTTTAAAATTGTTTTATTTAAAGACCAAATATTATACTGTTAAAAAATCTATTTTTAAATCGTGTGACAATTATTCCAGAAAAAAAATCACTGTAATCAACCATACACACAGTGGCCTTTTCCTTAAAAGCTACACCTTGTATGTCATGAAGGAGCTTGATTATTGTTTACATACTGTAGGACCAAATATTTAATGGTATGATTTTAATGAGTCACAATTTTATTTTCACCGAGCATTCGCAAAGAGCCCACCATTTGCATGTACTTATGTATTGTATTCTAATTTGTATTGATTAAGAATTAATTTACCTGTTTATTATAAATAATTAAACATATCAATACTTATATGTTCATATGCAAATAGAAGAGGAAGGATCGAGTGGTCTACACATATGCAGCCAAAAATAGGGTGCGGACAGTGAAGGAAACACCAGGGAAGGAAATGCTCAAAGGGAAAATAGTCTTACTACCATTTCATAATGTCTGACTGATAGATTGGTACGTACAGTACACATATAAACACACATGTTTACCTAGTTTCAAACAAAAATTCTGCAATTGAACAGTTATTAAATCCTTACCATCAGTCTGCTAAAGCCTGATTAAATGTCTAATCTGCGCCAGTCATACATTCATAATAATAATAATGATAATAATAATAATAATAATAAATTAATACATTCATAAATCACGCGCGATAATGTAAATTGATAAAGTTGAAGTCACAACGTTTTATGTTTCTAATCTTCGCCTTTTTTTGTTTTGAACTGCCACTAGGAATAGACGCAAAACCACGATACTTAAACCTTCTTACGAACATAGACGCACACGTTTCTGAGGATAGCAAATGTACGCTTTCAAACGCACAATAAAATTTGAATATACGCTTTAAACGATAAACGCTTGAGAAAAATTTTATCAAGTATAGGTTAGACTAAGCAGAAATTTGAAAAATACTACAATGTGATTGGACAAAAAATAATGTTCATTAAACGCAAATTGTATGATGCACCCACGCACGATATACGCTCAATCGCTTGTAAATGTATTCTGATGTTAAGGAAAATGACACCTCCGTGCACCACAGCGTGTAATTTAACCCTTTCCCCCATGAGCATATTGTGAAAAATGGCAATTTTCACTGAAAAGCCTCCTCTTACAAGTTCAAACTGCTATGAAACTATGAAAAATGCTTCAATACTAATCAATCTTGGCACAAATAATGACTGGACCATTGCCTTTGTAACGACATGCTCAGTCTTAAATTTCCTGTTACCATGGCAACGAGGGGACATCTCAAATTTGCCAAAAATCACTATTTTGCCTCGATTTTTTCCATCAAAATTTATTTCAAAGTGCTGCAACTTCTCAAGGGATTGAAATAGAGTCAAATGCTTTTCAGCGTTGGTTACACGTTACCTTATGATCGACCTGGGGTCATTTATAGCCTCTCACAAGTCCAAAATTTTCTTGGCGATGAGGGGGGACTACCGCCCCCCCCCCCATTCAAACCCCCAAACAGAAGGGGGCACACCCCCCTTCTGGCAACCCCGTGATGTATCTTTTGGATGACGGGCGGAGCCGAAAAAATGGACACTTTTTTAGCAAAATTTCTCAAACGAAAACAATGTGTTTGGGGCCCAAATAGGACATATTTTCACTATTTCAGGCCTTAAAAGGGGGGGGGGGGTCGAAAGTGCGTTGTTTCGCGTATATATGAGGTAAAGGGTTAACAAAAAATGATGAAAAACTTTGGAATCACCCAAAATCTAGTTTTTCCATGTTAACATGTGGTCTTTTACCTAATTTTGGTAAAACATTGTTGTTTTGTAACATTTATATTTTTTTTAGTTAACCTTCACCCATGAGCATATTGTGAAAAAATGGCCATTTTCACTGAAAAGCCTCCTCTTACAAGTTCAAACTGCTATGAAACTATGAAAAATGCTTCAATACTAATCAAACTTAACACAAATAATGACTGGACCATTGCCTTTGTAACGACATGCTCAGTCTTAAATTTCCTGTTACCATGGCAACGAGGGGACATCTCAAAATTGCCAAAAATCACTATTTTGCCTCGATTTTTTCAATCAAAATTTATTTCAAAGTGCTGCAACTTCTCAAGGGATTGAGATAGAGTCAAAGGCTTTTCAGCGTTGGTTACACGTTACCTTATGATCGACCTGGGGTCATTTTAAGCCTCTCACAAGTCCAAAATTTTCTTGGCGATGAGGGGGACTCCGCCCCCCTTCAAACCCCCAAACAGAAGGGGGCACATCTCCCTTCTGGCAACCACCTGATGTATCTTTTGGATGGGAGCGGCGCCGAAAAACGCTCACTTTTTTTAGCAACATTTCTCAAACGAAAACATGTGTTTGGGGCCCAAATAGGACATATTTTCACTATTTCAGGCCTAAAAGGGGGGGGGGTCGAAAGTGCGTTGTTTCGCGTATATATAAGGTAAAGGGTTAATAATATTTCTTTTATCATGCATCAAATCCGTCACTTTATATTTTAATTATAAAGACACAAAATATTATTTCAAATCTGCAAAATATGTTTCTCAAAATGCTCCTGTGTACTGAAAAATAATAGTTTTCTCAAAATGATCATTTAAACGCAGAATTCATTGAGGCGGTGTTATAATTTGAGTTTTTGTGATTATCGAGGCATTCTATTGTTTTTTTACGTTTTATCATCACGCAGAATTAAGGTTCGTACATGATTCAACAATCTTTTTTAACTACAAAACATTTTTTAAAAAATCCATTCACCTTAAGCAAAGACAGAAACCTAGAATTGTTATCTACATCAAATAAATGAAACAAATGTATGATAATAGTCTTCGCCTGGACATTTGGTACAATTGTCTTCTTGTTCTTGTACTGTATGCTATACGTGTTATGACATCCAGTACTTACGTAAATAGATAGACTTTTTGCAATTATGAAATTTATAACGCGTGGGCTAAATTTAACAAAGACACGGTGTATGCACAACCCAATTGATACATTTATAAATTTTATATACTTGACGTTCAAAGCAGCTGAAAAGTTCGTGAATTTGAGATATATTATATCTAATTTGCAGGTGAGTAGGAATTATTTTACTAAAAGGTATTGCTATTTGATACATTTCAGAAATTTATTAGAACGAATAATTACATTTTTCTAGTCCTTCGTGATCTTTGTAATAATAATAATAATAATAATAATAATAATAATAATAATAATAAAAATAATAATAATAATAATAATGATACAAGAACAGAGCAGAGAAAAACATTCTAGATGTAAGCACCAATCATCCATTTAGTATATGCTTATACAATAATAACAAATACATAAGTAGCATACATGAAACATGGACTGAATTATATATACTCACATTGTTGAACGAATATTTGGATTGCAATATCACGGCTAGACATGTAGCTCAAAGTGCAAATCGCGCTCTTAGTCTCCTTATAGCAAAATTTCAAAATTCAGGAAGGTTGCATTTTAATGTTTATACGAAACTGTATTATACATGTGTTGCACTTGTTATAACATATGGAGCTTCTATTTGTGGTACCAAATCTTATAGTTGTATTAATAATTATGGTGAAACAAGTTGGAATCCAATTATTGTTGAACAATGGAAAGCAGTGGATAACCACTGGTACAGAACTCTTTGTCTTAAGAGAAAGTAGAATGGACAAGAAAATTTTCAAACTTGGCTTTTAACAAAAAGGGAAAAATTGTAAAAAACGGGTGCTACATTGTTTGAAAACACTTTGTTGTCATAAAGGACTTGATGTTTATCAATATGTTCATTTTCCCATTTAGTCGCAAACATATGGTTGAATGATTTAACTAAAGCTTTAGTTGATGTTCATATCGCTCAGTGGACAGCGGATTTTTCAAGGGAAAACAGTAGCAATAATTCCGGGAGAAATAAACTTCGTACATACAGGCATTTCAAAAAAGAGTACTCGTATGCTACAGGGAAATATTGTTGTATTAATTCTTGTTTCTAACAGGTTAGCTTTGGCTAAATTCCGTTCCGGAGTTGCAACCTATACGTCTTGAAACTGGTCGATATGAACATTTAACAGCACATGAAAGGATATGTCCGCTTTTGTCTAGAAGGTATTGAAAATGAAATGCATGCAATAATGGAATGTTCTATATATGGCAACATTAGGAAAACCATTGTTAGATTATGCCCCACGTATACTTGTGACTTATTTACTACAATGTCAAAACATGAAAATTTTTTATGTACTTATTTGCCCTCCAGGACACTCATATGATAAGATTGCTCGCAAAAAACTGCTGTGATAGTCTTAAATATAGAAACAACTTGTTGTATAGTAAGAATACTAATTAAAAAGTAACACACCACTATTGTTTTGACTATACAATAGCACAATTTTAAAAAGTTTTTAATGGTTTTAATTGTTAATACAAGTACAACTTAAAGTTGCTTTATAAGCGAAATGGAAATTATTATGGTTTTGTAATTAGGACTAATTAACTTATTTTGATTAATTGTACAAGTATATTATTTTAACTGTATCACATGGTTTTAAGTAATTAGTATTTTACAATTAGTTTAGCAATATATATAATTTTTTACAGGTACTTTGAAAAAAACTTTTTTTACCTTTTTATCCACACATGTACCTGATTTAAGTGACAGAGGTAGATTTCTTTTATGTTTGAATGATTTTCTTGTCTCTCTTGTAATTCTTACATAGAATGGCTGTGTATAATGATATTGTTTGTTTGTGATATACTGTATGTATATAGATGAGACCCAAAATAAACACATATACATATATAATTACGGTTACATATGATTGACTTTAATTTATTACACGAGAGCGTAAACATTTAAAAGTTTGTAGATTACATTAAAATTTGAAAATCTCTTTATTGAAAACCCTTGACAATAACAAGAGATGTCATGCAAACGTGGCGAATGCCCCGAGCTTTGCAGATCGGTATTATGAAAAAAAGAGAATGAAGCAAACTGATTGTTGTGGGCATGGGTCTTGGATGTGACACATCATCTTGATGTGGTACACATTTGTGCCAAGTTATTTTAAAATCCTTCAATGCATGACAATAATACAGTTTGGAAACTAATGTGTTCTTATGAGCGTAAGTACCTTCAAACCATTAGAGTGACCTTGACCTTGTAGGTAGGAACATGGGTCTTACACACAGCACGTCGTCTTTATGTGGTAGACATTTGTGTCAAGTTTATTTTAAAAACTCAATGCATGACAAAAATACAGTCCGGACACGTATGTGTATCTTTTAAACTATTCTTGAGAAAATGAGTACCTTCTAATTGTAAGAATGACCTTGGAGATAGGGACATGGGTTATGAACGCGACATGTCGTCTTCATGTAGTAGACATATATGCTACGTAATTAAAAAATCCTTCCGTGCATAAAAAAGCCCAGACACATATGTGTGAACCTTTTAACTTCACTTGTGAGAACGTGAACACTTCAAACTGTAAGTGTGACATTGACCTTCGACTAACGAACATGGGTCTTAAATGAAACACATCATCATGATGTGTTCGACTTTTGTGCCAAACAATTTTAAAATCCTTTCATGCATGAAAAAGCTACAGTTTGGACACAAATATGTACCTTCAACCTTTAAGTGTTACCTTAATTTTTTATCCTATAAACTTATACCACGCTAAGCATAAGTATATATAGGAATTGTTCTTTTTCTTTTATTTATCACATTGGGCTTTTTATTATTATTATTATTTTATTTTATTATATCCTGGGTGGACAATTTCCGCTACTGTCAAAGCCATCAGCACTGTCAAAGCCATAGTTGATGAAGATGCATGATATATTATGGAGGAGATAAGTAACATATCGGGTCTTAGTGCGTCATATGTGTTTTCCATCTTGAAAGAAATGTAAAAGTAAAGGAAAGTGTGCGCCTGTTCTGACCAGAAAAGGAGCGGGATCAAAAGCCTGGGCTCCATGTTAATGCACCTGCACACCGGTCAGCCTGGGTTCAAGCTTATTTAGAGGAGCAGAGAATTGAGGTTTTGATACATCCCGTACACAGTCCTGATATCTCTCCTTGTCACTTTTGGTTAGATCCATATGAGCCGCGCCATGACAAAACCAACATAATGCGTTTGCGACCAGCATGGATCCAGACCAGCCTGCGCATCTGCGCAGATCAAGATCCATGTTGTTCGCTATCAGTATCACTACTAAGCGAACAGCATGGATCCTGATCAGACTGCGCGCGATGCGCACATGCCTGGATCCATGCTGGTCGGAAACGCACTGTGTTGGTTTTGTCATGGCGCGGCTATATTATTATTTTGCCTTCGATATCGCCGGCTCAAAACCCGTATACCCAAATAACAGTTCAAAAATTTTTTTTCGGAATGGATTCTGAGGCTGGAAAAGTTTGTAGAGGTCCACGGTGAATGTTTTAAGGACTCTTCTAATCATTTTCACAGGTTTAAAAAAAGGTCCCGTTGCCGCTTATTAAAAGATGCCCCTCGTAATCACAGGTGAATTAAATTCAGCATATAGCATGACTTTTGTTTAACATTTTATTTAATAGGAGGTTAAAGATGGACAAAAAAGTGTTGACAGCGTTCTTCTTTCTTGGACTTTTGATTGAAAATAGCTAGTGGATGTAATCCTCCAGATTGTAAAGTTGTTGGTGGTACGTGTTATTCATATTGTTAAATTGTAATGATAAAATAAATATATACTTACATTGTAATGATAAAAGTTTCATAAGGGCAATTACTTATAATATATGGACAGTGTATCCAATTATATAAATATATTTTCGATCTTTATTATACTAAACTCATTTTCTATTTTTCAAAAGCGCACGCGCGCGCGTGTGTGTATATTATCTTTAAATAGAAAAAGAGTTAATTCCTTTCGTTTCAAATTTTCAGAACCTGATGGTATGGTAAAAAATAGATTGCAAGCCACAAATCACATCAAAAGAATCATCAAACGTGAAGGTAAAATGAATTATTAAAATTACTGCGCAACCATTATTGTAAATTGGTCATTTTCGTTTAAAATCATCGGTCGTCTTAGAATCTAAATATGAGTAAAAGCGGTTAGGTTGCTGAAAAAAACAAACATCTATAATCAAATTGATTAACAGCAAATAATCACACGACAGAAATCAACAAGCGTGAACTGAAAATGAATAAAATATAAATTTACATTTTGAATCATTAAATAATAATTAAATTGTATCTGTAGAACATCCTATTAAGCTGTTTACAATATCATAAATGCGAGTTTTAAACACATTAGCGCTTAAGTGGTTTTCTTAAACTTAGATGCTTCAGTCAATGATTTTGATCATGATTCATCTATGTCTATAAAGTTTAATTTGATATACTAAATAATATCATGCAATTCATTTCTTTTAGCTGGGCGTTTAAACCAGGGTTTGAAATTTGAGAACGACAAAGAAGACAATTAAAAGATTTTAACATGTCCTTACTCAGACCTATCAATAAAAGTTTTATCCATATTTTGTTTGACGTGGACAAAAAATCACATGGATCTATTTCCTACTTGATTGATCGAACACTGTATAGACAGAGACTATTTTGCTATTTTTTGATACACAAAAATAAAGATTTCCTGCGCTGAATTACTTGTTTTATTGGCATATTTTGCCTCTTCACATCTACGAAACCTACTGGTGCTGACATCGCCAAGTACATTCATCTCTTCGCTACGAACATTCGACAGCTAATCCCCCCTCGAGGGTATGAATCAAATGTAACAAACCAAGGACGACAACTTGTATGTTGATAAATATACAATGTATTTCAATTTAATGAGAACCCATTAAAAGCATCTTATTTAACGAATATATTAATAAATCTTACACCTGATTGTTAATTATACAGAATACATATTGCTACAAATATATATACTCGATTCGCATTTATATTTGAATAAATGGTTCAAATAAAATATCCTAAATTCTAAAGCTTAGATACAGTGTAGTTATCTTTAAAAAATTACAATTTCAATATTATAAGCGACTTTGTGGCATCGGTGGTAACTTCATCAATTTTGCGAAGATGAGCATAGCATGCCTTAACTGCATTAAAAATAAGACGGAATTCAATAAAACTTCATCAATGGCCAACCACATTGAAAGGAAATGCAACATACAAGAACCACAACTATCTTTAATTGCCCACAACCATAACTCTATATTTCAATTCTTTTACAAGGTATTCTGTTACTAGTAACATCCTCATTTCCGAAGCAGTCTTGTGGGGGTATTAATCACATTTAGTGATAGTTCTAGTTGTAAAATAGATAATGTTATACTTCACATCATGATTATTGTCACTACAATAGTAATGTATTTATGTTCAGCAAAAATTTAAATTCTCACTAAAATGGAAAACAGTGTGAAAATTCTTGGTACATGTATATTACGTATATAACGTCATTTACTGCTTAAGTCTATATAAACTAAGTATCGCCAAGGATATGTCATGATTCATATAATTCATGTAGATAATCACAAGGCACTGCGGCATGTCAAATATTTATGGTGTGGGCATTTTAGTTTTGGAGGTGACGATATGTATACTTTACAAGTCTATATATGAACTAAGTGGCCCTCAAGACCGGGGGCATGATTGATATAACTTTTGCAAGGGGCCCACAATGTGGTGCCACATACTGTTTGATGCCGGGCATGGGTCCAGAAGGTCACCACGCTATCTAAACCTAAGAAAAATAATAAAAAAACTTTAATAAACAAAAGCGGTTCAGTTATTTTTCCGTAACGCGTAATTTGTAACGCGTAGAACCTTCTATTCATGTAAAAGCGATCCTGATACTTTAGGGTATCAAACTTCCAGTCTAATGCTGAGCGTCTCATGTAAAATGCTCAACTTTGATTGGTGACTCGGTCGTCCACGGACAAGTTTGAACCTATAGATGATTACTGATTTCATCATAAGTAGCACCGACATCAATTTCCGTTGGAATATTGACGAACACGTGCGCCATCCTCGATTTCTAGGCAGATAGCAAACGAATAGTCGTTTTTTTTCTACACACGTCATATTGCACCAGGATGTAATTCAAACAGTGCTGATTCGAACATCTATGCATGTGTTAGTGATCCGTGCACTCCAATTATGGTGCCGCGTTTTTTGGCATATATGATCGCTTCTCCAGAACAATTTACAAAGAAAAACCCCGAGAAAACCCAACAATAAACAATCGCACTTTCGTCCGCCATGATGCCATTTTTTTCGAAGTCTTGAAACACACCTTTTATGGGAAGCTTGGAACGTGTACAACACTACTTCTAATTTCAAAGACTCTAGAGCGACGAACTGCCGGTCTGAGGCTTAGTATCTCATGTAAAACTCCCATTTCTCTACACTGTTCCTCGCACTGCGGCATTTTTTCCCGTTTCTTTACAAACATAAATCATACACCTGGGGTCATAAAGGTCAATGCTTAAATTAGGGTCACTTACTTCAAATAGACTTACAATTTAGATAGTAATTTAGTATTCTTGTGTAAATTTACAATGACCAAAGCTTTGATATTGGCTCAAATTGTTTTCTGGTGGATGTCTTCAAATATTTAAAACAAGAGGGCCAAGATGGCCCTAGATCGCTCACTTCACCCATCGAACTCATCCGAGCAATTACTAAGACAAGCATCCTGACCAAGTTTAATGACATTTGAGTAAAAAATGTGAACAGGGTTTTTCCCATATTTGGGTAATGTGACCTTGTTTTTGACCCCAGGTGACCCATATTCGAACTTTACCTAGAAATCATCAGACCAATTTCCAGGATATTTGGATAACAACAGAAGCCACCAGAGAGTTAACAAGATTTTTCCATTTTAAGCTCCTGTGACCTAGTTTTTCATCAGAGATTACAAATGTTTGAATTCGTCTAGCAATTAACTAGATAAGCACCCTGACCAACTTGATGACAATTGAGTCAAAAATGTTAGCACTAGAGTGTTAACATGGTTTTTCAATATTTGGGTAGTGTGACCTAGTTTTTGACCCCAGTTGACCCATAATCGAACTTTACCTAGAAATCATCAAAACAAACTTTCAAACCAATTTCTAGGATATTCGGATTAAAACAATAGCCACTAGTGTTAACAAGATTTTTCTATTTTTAGCTCCTGTGACTTAGTTTTTCATCCAAGATGACACATGTTCGAACTCATTCAAGCAAATTCTAAGAAAAGCATCCTGACCAAGTTTGATGACAATTGAATAAACAAGAGCTGTCGGTAGGACAGCACGCTCGACTATTCTAAGTGCTTGATAGTAAAAGAGCCTTGATAATGTTAAATTTTTTAAGTTCACAAAAGGGCTATTTTTTTTTAATAAATTCATGTTATAGGCCTTAGAGAGAGTCTAATTATACAGTATTGGCTTGACTATTCGGAAGGTAATGTCACAAGGGTGTTTTATTGAGTATAATAATACTAATTACCTATGAATACATAAATTTGACAGAAAAGGTACAAAGGCTTGTTATTAAGATGTTTTATCAAGTAAATCACTGCTTTATTATTATGAATGCATAAAATTGTCCCAAAAAAGGCACAAACCCTTCAGCTTACAAGCAAAACTTTACCATGAATTTCTAAGTTGAAAAAGGGGAGAAATCAGCCTAAATGCAAGATAGAATTATGGATCTTTGTCAGTGACCTACAATTATGACCCTAAATGCATATTTGAAGTTTTATATAAATATCTTTAATAGTTATTGAGATATGTAAAACTTGCATGTAAACGTTAACCAAGAGACTAAGTAGAAAAGGGGATACGAATCAGCCTTAATGCAAGATAGAGTTATGGAACTTGGTCAGTGACATACAATTATGACCCTCCAATTATGACCCTAAGTGCATGTGTAAAGTTTCAAGTAAATATCTTTGAAGACCTTTAACCTTTAACCAAAATTTCTAAGTTTCAAAGGGGCAAATAATTCTGCAAATATTGCAGGCAGAAGAGTTATGCAATTTTGCAAACTGATGTACATTGTTACTATAAAAAGTATTTTAAATTTCAATTGAATATCTCAAGCAATAATTGAGATATTTGACTTTACAAAAAAAAATAACCAAAATTTCTAAGTTCCAAAGGGGCATAATTCTGTCAATATTGTAGGCAGAGTTATCCAACTTGTCAATCTGATGTACCTTGTTACTATAAATAAGTATTGTACGTTTCAATTGAATATCTCAAGCAATAATTGAGATATTTGACTTTACAAAAACTTTAACCAAAATTTCTAAGTTAAAAAGGGGCATAATTCTGTCAATATTGTAGGCAGAGTTATCCAACTTGCCAAATTGATGTACCTTGTTACTATAAATAAGTATTGTAAGTTTCAATTGAATATCTCAAGCAATAATTGAGATATTTGACTTTACAAAAAACTTTAACCAACGCAGACGCCGACGCTGACGCCGGGGCGACTACAATAGCTCTCATATTCTTCGAATAGTCGAGCTAAAAATGTGACCACTACAGTGTTAAAAAGTTTGTTTTTTCATATTTGGACGTTGTGACCTAGTTTTTGACCCCTGGCGACCTATATTAGAACTTGACCTAGAAATCATAAAAACAAACTTTCAGACCACTTTCAAGGATATTTGGCTCAAAACAGTGGCCACTAGAGTGTTAACAAGATTTAGCTCCTGTGATCTAGTTTTTCATCCGAGATGACCCATGTTTGAACTCATTTGAACAATTACCTAGACAAGCAACCTGACAAAGTTTGATGATTCAGGCGTAAATGTGACCACTAGAGTGTTATCAAATGTGGTCGGATGCCGGACATTCAACGATCCTAAAAGCTTATCCTTAGCTAGCTCAGGTGAGGTTAAAAAAAACAGCTAGGGTAAAAAAATGACAGTCTAAATATCTGCCTAATGCACTTCATTTCTGACTCTTGCATCGAAAAACATATGACATTTATAGCAATGGGTCTCTGGTTAGCTTGTAATTTCCATGTTTTCTAATTAAATCAATCCTAAAATAACAACAACTAAGTAAAATCATATATATATAATTTGTATTTATTCGGGCATTCATACAAACAGTCTACTTGCATAGACACTGAAAAATTTTCTCATTAAATTTGCATCGTTCTCAATTTGTTTAAAGCACTTAAATATGTAACATATCTTATTGTTAAAGACTTGAATTAAATATATCAAATAAAAATTAAAATCCTTCCAAATACTTTAATATATAACAAAATGTGAAACAAACACATGAATTTTCTTACCGTTTTCTTATTTCTATGATAAAAATATTTAAAATACTGAGTGAATATACAGGATAATAATTCTTTCATATTTTTTAACAGATGTGATATATTTTATGTTTGCCTTTCCACATCATTTACAAGAAATACACACATTCGCCAATGGTATCATTATTAAAGATATCCGGTCCGGTAAAACAGTGCATTAAGCTTCAATCAGCAATCCTCAAAATGAGAGGACAGGCCAGCCTTAACAAGGTTGATCTACTGGTCATGGGCAAAGTCCCTATAAAGTTACATGAATCACCAGTGGTTCCTTCTCATTGATCAGACAATGATTTTACATTGTCATTGTGACCTTGACCTTTAGCCTCCTGACCTCAAAATCAAATGGGGCTCATCTACTTGCTAAAGGCAATGTCTCTACCAATTACATAAACCTGACATTATTCTTTTGTAAGTTATTATTCAAACAAGAATCACCCTGCCCAGTACAGTATGTTCCCAATATTTTCAGTGGAAATACAATCAAACTAAACAAATTCATTTACTGCCGGTCTGAGGCTTAGTAACCCATGTAAAACTCCCATTTCTCTACACTGTTCCTCGCACTGCGGCGAAATTTTTCATCTAGAGACGTGCTTTGGTCATCCACGGACACATCATTTAAGTAAGGCTTCCGGTATGAAACTGAAGTGCCCAGAGATAAAATTTCAGGGATATAGCATTTTTCCCATTTCTTTACAAACATAAATCATACACCTGGGGTCATAAAGGTCAATGCTTAAATTAGGGTCACTTACTTCAAATAGACTTAAAATTTAGATAGTAATTTAGTATTCTTGTGTAAATTTACAATGACCAAAGCCTTGATATAGGCTCACATTGTTTTCTGGTGGATGTCTTCAAATATTTAAAACAAGAGGGCCAATCCCTAGATCGCTCACTTCATCCATCGAACTCATCCGAGCAATTACTAAGACAAGCATCCTGACCAAGTTTAATGACATTTGAGTAAAAAATGTGAACAAGGTTTTTCCCATATTTGGGTAATGTGACCTTGCTTTTGACCCCAGGTGACTCATATTCGAACTTTACCTAGAAATCATCAAAACAAAACTTACAGACCAATTTCCAGGATATTTGGATAACAACAGAAGCCACTAGAGAGTTAACAAGATTTTTCCATTTTAAGCTCCTGTGACCTAGTTTTTCATCAGAGATTACAAATGTTTGAATTCATCTAGCAATTAACAAGACAAGCACCCTGACCAACTTGATGACAATCGAGTCAAAAAAATGTTACCACTAGAGTGTTAACATGGTTTTTCAATATTTGGGTAGTGTGACCTAGTTTTTGACCCCAGTTGACCCATATTCGAACTTTACCTAGACATCATCAAAACAAACTTTCAAACCAATTTCTAGGATATTTGGTTTAAAACAATAGCCACTAGTGTTAACAAGAGTTTTCTATTTTTAGCTCCTGTGACTTAGTTTTTCATCCAAGATGACCTATGTTCGAACTCATGCAAGCAAATTCTAAGAAAAGCATCCTGACCAAGTTTGTTGACAATTGAATAAACAAGAGCTGTCACAGGAGACAGCGAAGCTCGACTAATAAAATACTGGACGCAGTAAGGAGGACAAAACTATGAAAGAAAAATCAATTACAAATGTATGTATAATTATGTATTAAGTTATAGTAAAAAAATAACATTTGTTAACATAAATTCCAAGATCAAGGGGAATAATTCTAGAAATAGTCATGCTAGAGTTATGGACCTTACCACACAACATTTGTGTAATGATAAGAACTATATATTTGAAGTTTGAAGTAGATACCTTAAAAGATAAAGAAAGTTATTATATTTCTTAAAGAAAATCCTAAGTCAAAGAGAGATAAATCTGTAAATATTGCTTCAAGAGTTATGAACATTGTCACATAAAATGTAATTGATGATAAGGAATAAGTATTTGAAGTTTGAGGTAGTTACCTTTAAAAATAAAAAAGTTAAAATAAAAAATAACATTTTTCTAGTAAATAAATCTAAGTTTATGGGGAGATAATTCTTGCAATATTGGTGCTAGAGTTATGAACCTTGTCACATAAGATGTGGATTATGATAACGTAAATACATTTGAAGTATGAAGTTGATCCCTTTAGAAATAAATAAGTTACAGTCAAAAATAATATTTTTTATGGAAAATTCTAAGTTCAAAGGGAGATAAATCTGAAAATATTGGTGATAGAGTTATGAACCTTGTCACATAAGATGGGGATGATGATACGTAAATATATTTGAAGTATGAGGTTCATCCCTTAAGAAATAAAGAAGAAACAGTAAGAAATAGTATTTTTTGGGGAAAATTCTAAGTTCAAGGGGAGATAAATCTGAAAATATTGGTGCTAGAGTTATGAACCTTGTCACATAAGATAGGGATGATGATAACGTAAATATATTTGAAGTATGAGGTTGATCCCTTAAGAAATAAAGAAGAAACAGTAAGAAATAGTATTTTTTGAGGAAAATTCTAAGTTCAAGGGGAGATAAATCTGAAAATATTGGTGCTAGAGTTATGAACCTTGTCGCATAAGATGGGGATGATGATAATGTACATATATTTGAAGTATGAGGTTGATCCCTTAAGAAATAAAGTAGTATCAGTAAAAAATAGTATTTTTTAAGGAAAATTCTAAGTTCAAGGGGAGATAAATCTGAAAATATTGGTGCTAGAGTTATGAACCTTGTCACATAAGATGTGGTTGATGATAAGGAACATATATTTGAAGTTTGAAGTTCATACCTTAAGAATTGACAAAGTTATAGTGAAAAATATTTTACTGCACCAAAACTTTAATCTAAAATCTGGACGCGGACGCGGACGCCGGGGCGAGTAGAAAAGCTCTCCATATACTTCGTATAGTCGAGCTAAAAATGTGACAACTACAGTGTTAACAAGTTTTTTTTTATATTTGGACGTTGTGACCTAGTTTTTGACCCCTGGCGACCTATATTCGAACTCGACCTAGAAATCATAAAAACAAACTTTCAGACCACTTTCAATGATATTTGGCTCAAAACAGTGGCCACTAGAGTGTTAACAAGATTTAGCTCCTGTGATCTAGTTTTTCATCCGAGATGACCAATGTTTGAACTCATATGAACAATTACCTAGACAAGCAACCTGACAAAGTTTGATGATTCAGTCGAAAATGTGACCACTAGAGTGTTAACAAATGTGGTCGGATGACGGACATTCAATGATCCTAAAAGCTTATCCTTAGCTAGCTCAGGTGAGGTTAAAAAACCAGCTAGGGTAAAAAAATGACAGTCTAAATATCTGCCTAATGCACTTCATTTCTGACTCTTGCATCGAAAAACATATGACATTTATAGCAATGGGTCTCTGGTTAGCTTGTAATTTCCATGTTTTCTAATTAAATCAATCCTAAAATAACAACAACTAAGTAAAATCATATATATAATTTGTATTTATTCAGGCATTCATACAATACAGTCTACTTGCATAGACACTGAAAATTTTCTCATTAAATTTGCATCGTTCTCAATTTGTTTAAAGCACTTAAATATGTAACATATCTTATTGTTAAAGACTTGAAATAAATATATCAAATAAAAATTAAAATCCTTCCAAATACTTTAATATATAACAAAATGTGAAACAAACACATGGATTTTCTTACCGTTTTCTTATTTCTATGATTAAAGATATTTAAAATACTGAGTGAATATACAGGATAATAATTCTTTCATATTTTTTAACAGATGTGATATATTTTATGCTTGCCTTTCCACATCATTTACAAGAAATACACACATTCGCCAATGGTATCATTATTAAAGATATACGGTCCGGTAAAACAGTGCATTAAGCTTCAATCAGCAATCCTCAAAATGAGAGGACAGGCCAGCCTTAACAAGGTTGATCTACTGGTCATGGGCAAAGTCCCTATAAAGTTACATGAATCACCAGTGGTTCATTCTCATTGATCAGACAATGATTTTACATTGTCATTGTGACCTTGACCTTTAGCCTCCTGACCTCAAAATCAAATGGGGCTCATCTACTTGCTAAAGGCAATGTCTCTACCAATTACATAAACCTGACATTATTCTTTTGTAAGTTATTATTCAAACAAGAATCACCCTGCCCAGTACAGTATGCTCCCCATATTTTCAGTGGAAATACAATCAAACTAAACTAATTCATTTAAAGAAATATATGAATAATTTTTCAGTTAATTGGCAATAATCGTTGACAGGCTTTATACAAACATATAAACACCTGGCTGGTCAAGTAAAGGGTTAAATTTACAATCTTAATTGAAATTTGAAAGTAAAAAAAAAAGAAAAAAAATCAAAACATTTCTTTCTTTTTGAATTTAGTAGTATTTGTTTTTCAATGTTCAAATATTCGGCAGTTTTTGAATATAATTCCCGGCCCTAATAAATATTTATAATCCAGGTGACACTATCTTAGTATTATTGAATGTGTTAATGTATCTTTTCCAAGTTTGATCTTATTTTACTAATCTGGAGGTATGCCAAATTAATTTAGAAGCATTTACAGCTATCAGTTCTATAAGGCTGGCCATCATCTAGCCATATTCTTTTAGCCGCAATGACATTACCAATTACACTGCCTTAATTTTTATGTTTTATTAACCAAGACATTGAGGCATCCACTGCCAATAAATATTTCACTATCATTAACAATGATCACTAATCCACCGAGCACTTCTGATAACAACTATCACAAAAGTTTCAACTTTCCTGTTATAGAGTCAACTGTATCAATTTTTCCCATAATGCCAAGCACTGTCTGTGAGCCTGCTGCTATCTGAAATAAACATATTAAAAATATTCACCATTAATCACTGTGTACAAAATTGTACAAAAGTTTCTTTATTTCTTTAAACAATATACATGTATATTTATATGTTGTTTTTTCCACTTGATTTAATACATATGCCACTGGATTGGTCTAACCAACACTGTAAATATATGGTAACTCCAAAGGTTAAAGATCCTGTAACTGAAATTTTTTATGGTTTTTATATCATAAATTTGTTGCTCAAATGAAGATTTGTCAATATTGTAAGTTCAAAAAAGCATAATTTGTAAAGATATTACCAAATTTACATTTTTCATGTAAATGAAGGGAGGTAACCAGAATTTATTTTCTATTAAGTCTAAGCCAAACTTTTTATTAAGAAATGAATGCATATATTTCATTGATTACATATAATGCCTTTTAACATTTGCAAAACATATTTAACATATTCTTGGATGTTTGAAAATAATTTTAGTAGAGTAATTATATACATATATAAAATTTCATTTAAGTGTTGTTACATCCTTAATTACAACATACAGCATCTTTAAATGTACAATCCAATCACCTGCACCAACATTCACAACTTTTCAGCCCTTTTCATTGATCTTTGAACAAGGACTTCAAACACAAAAGTTAGAATCAATAACATACAGAACAGCTTGATCAACCTTTACAAATAAGCCAAACAGCCCACTTGATCAACCTTTACAAATAAGCCAAACAGTCCACTTGATCAACCTTTACAATTTAGCCACACAGCCCACTTGATCAACCTTTACAATTTAGCCACACAGCCCACTTGATCAACCTTTACAAAAAGGCCATACAGCCCACTTGATCAACCTTTACAAAAAGCCACACAGCCCACTTGATTAACATTTACAATTTAGCCATACAGTCCACTTGATCAACATTTACAATTTAGCCATACAGCCCACTTGATCAACCTTTACAAAAAGGTCATACAGCCCACTTGATCAACCTTTACAAAAAGGCCACACAGCCCACTTGATCAACATTTACAAAAAGGCCACACAGCCCACTTGATCAACATTTACAAAAAGGCCACACAGACCACTTGATCAACATTTACAATTTAGCCATACAGCCCACTTGATCAACATTTACAATTTAGCCACACACCCAACTAGATCAACATTTACAAAAGGCCACTCAGCCCACTTGATCAACATTAACAAAAAGGCCACTCAGCCCTATTGATCAACATTTATAATTTAGCTACACAGCCCACTTGATCAACATTTACAAAAAGGCCACACAGCCCACCCTATCAACATTTACACAAAGGCCACACAGTCCACTAGATCAACATTTACAATTCAGCCACATAGCCCACTTGATCAAACCTTTACAAAAAGGCCATAAAGCCCACTTGATCAACCTTTACAAAAAGGCCACACAGCCCACTTGATCAACCTTTACAAAAAGGCCACACAGCCCATTTGATCAACCTTTACAACTAAGCCAAAAGCCCATTTGATCTACCTTTACAACTAAGCCAAAAGCCCATTTGATCAACCTTTACAAAAAGGCCACACAGCCCACTTGATCAACCTTTACAAAAAAGGCCACACAGCCCACTTGATCAACATTTACAATTTAGCCACACAGCCCACTTGATCAACCTTTACAAAAAGGCCACACAGCCCACTTGATCAACATTTACAAAAAGGCCACACAGCCCACTTGATCAACCTTTACAAAAAGGTCATACAGCCCACTTGATCAACCTTTACAAAAAGGCCACACAGCCCACTTGATCAACATTTACAATTTAGCTACACAGAACACTTGATCAACCTTTACAACTAAGCCAAAGGCCCATTTGATCTACCTTTACAATCAGACTTAAACATCCAACATGATAAACATTTACAACTTGGCCACACAGCCCAATGATAAATCCTTACAACTAAGCCAAAAGCCCATATGATCAACCTTTACAACTTTGGCCACACAGCTCACTTAATCAACCTTTACCACTAGGACATAGGGTATGTAATGCATAATAGGCTTGTTTGTTAGCAGTTTAGAAGAGTTTGGATCAAGATATCAATCTTGAGCTGCCAACACTAAAGAACCTGGCCAAACTGCACTATAGATATTGATACAATAACTTCACCATCATTTCTAAGTACTGTTTAGTTCCAGGAATGGATTAGAGAGTGGTGTAAGCTTCCCATACAAACTAATAGAAATTCTGTACAAACTTAATTTCTTAAAAGAAAAATGTTGCAATAACTTTACTGCAGGGTAACATTGGTAAAACTACCAACCTTAAGTAACAATTAGCTGGAAAGCTCCCCTATATGATAGGATATGAACACACCTGAATGAAAAAGGGGATTAAAGGGACCAACTTCTTGCCATTCAGATAATGAGTCATATCTTACACATACCAGAAGAGAATAGACAGTGCTATCAAAGATCTTAAAATTAATAACCTTAGCATAACTATTACACTTAAAACTTACCTGTGTTCTACCAGCATCATGTACAATATAATTTGGTAAACCAGCTCCTTCTGCCTTCTTTGCCAAATCTAACAACTGAGCGGAATTGTCTCCCTTTAAAACAATTTTTGTCTCACTGAAAAGCACACACAGACACATTTTGTCATAAAGATACTTTTAAGCATATATGACAATTTTCCACACCTAATAATCTATTTTTTCTCTATGCAGTATTACAGACCTAGCTGGATTCATCAAGGTAAGTGGAAAGTGTCTTTATATTAAACAATTCAACATGCTTGATGAGAATCTAACAAAAGTTGGAAATCAGTAACTACTTTGCTACAGAAGAACAAGCAGTGAAAATAAAATATCAAAATTAATTTGCAGTTTTGAAGAATCACACATAACTTTCATTTCATAGAATTTCTGTAAGAAGCTATTGAAAATCATTAAAATTATGTATACTGTCCTGTGTCCTGGTAAATTAAGCCAGATTTTTACCTTTTGTTTCTCTGCATACTGCATAGGGTAAAGATCAAAGACTCAACTACAAAAAGTTATTGCCAAACATAGCAAAAATTTAAGCCAAATAAATAATATGACCTTTTAAGTCAAGGTCATTGAGGACTGAAGGTCATTATTAATTTGGTTTGCTTGAAGATCTTGTCTTAAGGATTGCTGTATTCAAGTATGAAGACAATCCATTCATAAATAACAAATCAAGTTTTTTTTGGCAGAAATGGCAACATGACTGCAGCAATAGCTTTTATTTTTTTTAAAAAATCTTGAGCTAAAAATAATCAAATCATAAATCAATATGTGTCAGGGCATTATTATTGATATTGCTATAGATGATTAAATCACAAATCCTTTACACCATACTGCATAATGTGCCCATCTGAATGCACTTTGGAAGAACAGTTCTATGAAATTTTGTTTGAAATCCCTCCAGAAAAAAAAATTAGTTGGAAGAGAAAGTATACAATGTATTTTTCCAAAACAAAAACAAGAAACATAAAAAAAACCCAAACTTATTACCCAAACTGCTCCCAGCTCATCATCATTTCACCAAATTTATCTGCATTATCAATCATGATTCTATGGAGAGCAAGGGCTGCATGAGCACACTGTGCCGCCACTTTACCTACACCCATGTTCAATTCCATGTTTACCACAAACACCATCTTGTGCAAGTCAAAACCCTCGGGCAATTCTTCCTCACTGTCATCTTCATCTTCAAACTCAAGATCGTCCTATAAATATTCATCACATACAGGATAGTAAATATAAGATATATCACACGGACAGGTGAAAAATCAGAATATCTTTCGCATCAAGTACACTTGACACATAACCAAAGCCGGAGCCGAGTATTTCATCAGGATTTATCATGCTTCAAAGATAAATGTGATATATAATAGGTTATAGATATATATCAGAAAATGTGATATATATCAGATATATAGGACAATGTGATAATAATAAATTATGTCTATTCATGAAATGTAAGAAGACATTTTGATTTCTAAATAAAAGCTGTCCTTATGCCACAGCTCTCGACTATTCTCGGTACTTGACAGCAAGGATAAAGGGCATTACTCTGTAAAAATTTAACTCAGAGTAATCGTATTTGTGCCCAACATGTTACATATTAACATATAGTTTCAAACCATTCCCTTCAGTAGTTTTGGAGATACCAACTTGCATGCAAAAACTTAAACAAAGTATGACGATGAAGAGGCCTGTGTGTATACAACAGCTCTCCCTATTCTTTGATTAGTCAAGCTAAAATATGATTAAGTTGGTTGAGTTTTCACAGACTATAAAATGAGAACACTTTAAATGTAAATAAAGTTACCTCCAGAGGACCGTCCAAATTTTTATCCTGATTTTCTATCACCCATGCAGCGGCTAAGTCAGCACTGTAGTTCCCAGTATAGTAGCACCCCTAATGAGAAACATACATTAACAATTTAAATTACGAGACAATTTTTTTAAAATCTACTATCTTAACATCAGATTTTACTAAAATGCATTTACATACTTTATTTTTGGGTGGGTTCAAGTAACAATACACTGGGATAGTTGTATAGAAATTTTTACTGGTGGAGGAATACTGTTGCATTTCTCCTTGACCTTGTCCAAAGTGACACCATCCAAAGGTAGAGGACCACCCAAGGTATATTATTTCCAAATTTGAATGACATTTGCCAATAAATAAAAGTTGTATATAAGTAAAAGTGTAAAAAATCATTTTTTAGCACTGGTGACATTGACCAGGGGACACCAGAGTAGAAACACTGACCTGTTAAAGCTAGCTAGATACATTCTTTGCATGAAAAAATTCAAAGTTACTTGCAGGATTTCAACCCAGAGCTTTGAAGGTCAGCAAAAATTATAATAAACACTTTGTGAAAGAGGCCCAATTGCAGCCATTGGTGGAGTAAGACCTCATGTACCCTGTTTTCACAAGCAGATCACTGAGTAAAACCACTGACTTAATGTAAGCTTAATTAATGACTACCTTACTGTATATGAATATTATGATTGATATGAGATCCCACAGCTAACATGGGCAAGTTTCAAGACTTGACTTTCAAATAACATATTGCATGAATTCCCAATTTTCTTTTCTTTTTTCTGGCCCACGAGTTAAAAGTAATTTTAATTTGCATAAATAACAAAGTACACGGAAGGCTGTTAAGGTTACTGTGGTAATAATTACTAATAATTATTCAATTGAAAATAGAGTTTGCTGTTGTAAATATGATCCTTCATATCAAAGAAGACACAGACTTAGGATGTTTGTTTATTCATTTGATTTTGCATAGTTTTATCCAAAACGCACACTGAATCATAACATGGGATCTTTTCAGTTTTACTTGCTGAGGAACACATCAGAAAAGGTGCACGATTGCCTAAGAAGACACATCCAATTTAAAGCTAGACGCATGGATGACTTAACATTAACCTTAAAACAAGACAGAAACTGCAATAAAATACAGCTTACCTTTATAGCAGAATTTCTAGAGAATCCAAGACTTAAGAGTGTGTTTATAATTTCCTCTTTGGGTTGAAAGCTCGAGTTTGAGCCCGCTCCTGATGCTTCATCCATTGCACAAAGCAACACAAATAAACAGGTGTAGAATAAAATGGTTACAGTTCCAGAACAGATAATGTGATCTGTTCAACAGTTACTTCAACTCGATCAAGAAGATGGGCCCTACCTATCCTGAAAAATTGATGTGAGATAGGTTAAATAACTTATTTTCATCCTAAAATCTGAAAGTAAAACTTATGCAAAGCTGTTTTATAATCTATACTTAATTCCTTAAAAATTTTGATGAACTGCTATTGTATTGTCAACTTAGTTTTCTTTTTGTCAAAATAATGGGGAGGAGGGTCATTTATTTAGAGTGGGCGTTTATTAGAATGTAATTACAAGTTAATAAAATAGGAATACATGTACACAGAAATAGTTTCATTTAATAACTAAATGTATTTTCCCTTTGCTCCCAGACTTCCCAAAGTCATTTTACATTAGAATTAACCCCATTTGGAAACTGGGGTAAGTTCCACAGCAAATATAAATGCTAGTCCCAGATTAAATTGCTGTAACACCAAAAATGACTACAGCAAAAGCAGACTAACACTTTCTTTCTCTTCATCATCTAAGACGGTAGTTTTTGTTGACACCAGTAACAAGTCTGGAAGAATGGAATGTGATACAAAGCTGGCATAACCTCTCACAATAAAGTAAACCATATCCAATGCAATAATACCACAACACAAAGAAGGGTTCAAAATGATCAGTAAATACATGAATGCACATAACGCTAGTAACCCCTGAGCAAATTCACACTTTTCCCATAGCATTACAATGTACAACTACAAGCTCTTTAGTAAGAGCACTTACTGCCATTTTTATAGGTTACTATTTATACAGTAAAAGCTCTGAAAATTGGACGCTCTGAAAAGCAGAGTCCTCTGAAAAAGGTACAATTTTACAAGTCCCGTATTTTTTCCTTTTAAGATGCAGTTAGGAGAAAGAGGAAAGTGATTTTTTTCAGAAATAAGGGAAATTATACACTTTCTGGGGAGAGAAATGAGGCAAATTTTGACCACAAATTGGCCTTAAAAAAAAAATTGCTGACAATTCGCAGCACCTTGCAGTGATTTTGATGTAAAAATATTAATTTGTCGGAAATACATGTATGACAGTACGTCATTGCAGATACAGAGTTTTTAATTCAATTCCTTACAGTAGATTTAACATAGTAAAATTGATTTAAAATACATAAATGCCACATCACATGAAAAAGAAAATGTTAACAAGAGCTGTCACCCAAGTGACAAATGCCCCCGAAAAGGTTTCTTAAGCATGCAGGTATTATGAAAAGAAAAGAGAATGAAAGTAACTAATTGCTGAATATTGTTCTTTGTATTATTGTACCTGTAATCTCCTATTGTGATAGCATGAACCTTCAAAATATAAGTGTGACCTTTGAAGAAGGGACGTGGTTCCTGGAAGCGACAAAATGTTGTTATGAGATAGACATTTCTGCCAAATTATTTAAAAATCCCTCTATGCATGACAAAGTTACAGTTTGGACAAGACTGTTGTGTAAGTGGGGACAGACATGAGCCTTAGCCGCGACACATTGTCTTGATGTGGTAGACATTTGTGCCAAGTTATTTTAAAATTCTTCCATGCATGACAAAGTTACAGTCCGGACATGAACGTGTATCTTCAAACTCTTCTCAAGAGAATGAGTACCTTCAAACTATAAGTGTGACCTCGACCTTGAAGGTAGGGACATGGGTCTTTGTCACGACACGTCGTCTTGATGTGGTAGACATTTATGCCTAGTTATTTTAAAATTCTTTGAAGCATGACAAAGTTACAGCCCGGACAAGAATGTGTGTACCTATGATAAAGTGAACTTCAAAATGGTAGTGTGACCTTGACCTTTGAGGTAGGGCAGTGTTTTTTTTTTTCACTTTTGGGGGAAGGGGGTCGGTGCACTTAAGAGGGGGAAAAATGCAATAGGAGAGGGCATTTTATTTGTTTACTTATTTTATATTGTTTTCTTTGCGGTGGAAAAGGGGAGCAACTCTTGCAACACAAGTTTAAAATACATCTCTTTTTCTTAATATACTGATCTAAATTTATCGATGCGTCGCATGTTAAACTTGTTGGGACGCCGGGAGTAGCTCCCCTTACCTACCAGAGAACGATTTGTAAACAACCTTGCTTAACAGTAACTCTAACAGGCATAAAATAAAACATTTTTTGGCAGTTAGTTGCAAAAAGAAAACGATATTCATTGCAGGCAAATTCGGGCTGTCATATAGGGGGAAATTTAGGCTTTGGGGGGAAAAAAAATACTATTTTGAGGGGGAATGGGGCCAAATTTCGCCGAATATTTTGGTGAAAAAAACACTGTAGGGACGTTATTATTGGACGCAACACATCTTCTTGATGTAGACATTTATGCCAAGTTATTTTAAAATCCTTCCATGCATGACAAAGTTACAGTGACTTTGTCATGCATGGAAGGATTTTAAAATAACTTGGCATAAATGTCTACAACATCAAGACCATGTGTCGCGTCCAATAATCAAAGTTACAGTGATAAACCGCCTCCATGGTCCAGGGGTTAGAGTCGATGACTTCTTATCCAGTTACCTCTTTGGCGTGGGTTCGATCCCCGGGAGATGCTTTGGTAGTTAAGCGCGTAGGAAGGTAGTTTAGTACTGGTGTAACTCTTCAGAAACGATGGTTAGGAAACTACCCGCCTATATGACTGAAATACTGTTGGGGAAAGGCGTAAAAATGAAACAAACAAACAAAAAAAAAACAGTTACAGTGACACAATTGTGTGTACCTATTAATTCTAATTGTGATAATGTGAAACTTCAAAATGTTAGTGTGACCTTGACCTTTAAGGTAGAGACGTAATTCTTGGACGCGACACATCGTCTTGATGTGGTACACATTTATGCCTGGTTATTTTAAAATCATTCGCTGCACGACAAAGTTACAGTCCGGACACGAATGTGTGTACCTATTTACTCTAATTGCGATAATGTGAAACTTCAAATGATAGTGTGACCTTGACCTTTCAGGAAGGGACTTGGTTCTTGGATGCGACACATGGTCTTGATGTGATAGACATTTGTGCCAAGTTATTTCAAAATCCCTCAATGAATGACAAAGTTACAGACCGGACACGAAAGAAGTTGGGACGCACTGATGGACAGATGGACAGACAAACAGTGCGATTAACGGATTATACGGGGAAGTCAAAGTCCGGGCCCGCAAAGCGGGCCCGGGCTTTGGCTTGCCCGGCTATAGACTACATGTGTATATTTAAAAGAAAATCAAATAAAAAACAATAAAAAAATATATTGAATTCTATACCTATCAATGAAATTTTCAGTGTCAGTTCTAGTTAGGCGCCGCCATTTACAATGTAAGTCAATGATAAAAGGCGATGTATTCCGATAACGGAACAATTCTCAACTTTTCGGATTAATAATAATCGTCGAGTGTTCCAAGTTAAAATGGAAGTGGGTACATATAATACCGAATGACACCTTTAAAACGGAAAAATGAAAGGATTTTTTTCCCGACTTCCCCGTTCATAGGCTTTGCCTTATTTCATATTATTATGCCTCACTTCGGGGGCATAAAAAGCGGCTCATAAAGTTAAGTAAGCCAGAACTAGATAGCCTTTTCCAATGATTTTTATTGAACAATGTTCCTGGACAATGTCAATACAACAGTTACTGTACAATTGACAAATTGGGAGTGAAATGTCTGACATATGTCAAAAGTAGAGGGCCTAATTTTGGCTATATCCTGGGATAAACCCCGGGTTTATCCCTTCCATTAGAGCCAAGAAACATCCTACTGGTATCCTACAACAATGTAAACAGGTAAAATAATACGATACAGATCGAAGCATGCAAAGGTATGATAGATCTAGCTTTGTCAATTATTAAAACAATAATTAGAAAAACAATGTGTTCTTGAAACAAATAAATGACATAATAACAAAAGTTCTAATGAATTACAGAAAAAAGAGCTCATGTAACATGTGCAGTTAGGTGGAAATCCCCAATGGGGAGACTTTCTCCATATAGGGAGATTGTCCCTCGATTGAGAGACATTGTTGTTATTGTTCCTATATTTGTAATTATGAATTACCTATGTCTCCCAATCGGGGGACATTCCTCACTTCTTGCGAATGTCCCCAAATTGGGAGACAATTGAAATATGTCACCCGATCAGGAGATATATATATTTTGGAGGGAAAACAATTACACTTTTTGAATTAGTTTCACTTTCATTTAATAGTGTACTAATATCTATTGTAATAAGAAATAATGAAATATTGTTTTAACAAAGCAACGTTTCTGTGATGTTGAGTGATGTCTATTTTAAAGCATGAAGATCAACAAGAAAACTCTTTAAAGGTAAACAACTGCACTGGGAAACATTTTGTACTTCAGTAAAAAGTATAGAATTTTGTCCAGTTCTGAAGGTGAAAGGTATCTTTCAAAAATATGCATAGTCCGTCTAAAGTTTTCTGGCTTGACAGAAAGTTCATATCGACTTTGTAATTCTGGTACACCACCCTCAATGTCGCGGCCATGAGAAGGCCCAGCCAAGTATCTGTTCATTGAATGAAAGGATTCAATTGCTCCACGGTAACTGCAGGTAATTATCCCCCGCCGATGGAATCGGGAGGGGGATATAGTTTTGGCGTTGTCCGTCCGTCCGTCCTAATTTCGTTTCCGGAGTAGTTCTCTGCAACTACTGGCTGGAATTCAACGAAACTTTATGGGAATCATCAATATCAAGAGGAGATGCGCATGTCATCAGCTTGTTCTGGTCAGACCCTTTAACTCAGAGTTATGGCCCTTGATTAGTTATGCAGTATGCATATAGAGTAAAAATCGTTTCCGCACTACTTCTCTGCAACTACTGCCTAGAATTCAACGAAACTTTATGGGAACCTTCAATACCAAGAGGAGATGCGCATATCGTCGGCTTGTTCCGGTCAGACACTTAAACTCAGAGTTATGGCCTTTGATTAGTTATGCAGTATGCATATGGAGTAAAAATAGTTTCCGCGCTACTTCTCTGCAACTACTGGCTGGAAGTCAATGAAACTTTATGGGAACCTTTAATACTAAGAGGAGATGCGCATATCGTCGGCTTGTTCCGGTCAGACACTTTAACTCAGAGTTATGGCCCTTGATTAGTTATGCAGTATGCATATAGAGTAAAAATTGTTTCCGCGCTACTTCTCTGCAACTACTGGCTGGAATTCAACGAAACTTTATGGGAATCTTCAATACCAAGAGGAGATGCGCATATCGTTGCCTTGTTCCGGTCAGACACTTTAACACAGAGTTATGTCCCTTGATTAGTTATGCAGTATCCATATAGAAAAATATTTGTTTCCTCACTTCTTCTCTGCAACTACTGGCTGGAATTCAATGAAACTTTATTGGAACCTTCAATACCAAGAGGAGATGAGCATATTGTCGCCTTGTTCTGGTCAGACATTTTAACTTAGAGTTATGACCCTTGATAACTTAGGCAGTATACAACCAGAGCAATAGTCGTTTCCGTGCTACTTCTCTGTAACTACTGGCTGGAATTCAATGAAACTTTATGGGATACTAAGAGGAGATGTGCATATAGACGCCTTGTTCCGGTCAGATACTTATAATTCAGATTTATAGCCCTTTATTAGTTATGTGGTATGCATACATCTCATTGGCATTTCCAGATATTACTATTTAACACAAAGGTGTGGCTCTGTTATTGCCCTGAATATTTATCAAGTTCAAAGAATATTACTGTTTATGCCATGATTAATATATAAATAAAGCCTTATGTCTTCAGTTGTTGTGTTAATAATAACCAGTACTCGGCGGGGGATATATATTCAACGAATTTGCTTGTTTCATTTGTGAATGCCTTCTCAAGCAGCTCGCCAAACACTTTACAAAGATTTGCAGGCACCCTTCCAACTTGGCGTCCAGCAATGCTTGCAACAGTTTGTCCTTGTCTGGTTTCCTGATTGTGGTATTGATGAGGAATGTCTCTTAGATCTGGAATCATTACTTTTATTGCATGTCTGTCAAAGGGATTCTGTGGTTCTGGAACCAAGTTCATTTTGATATCTGGATGTGGTCTCACCCTGAATGCATGATAGCCTTTTATAGACCACTCAACTGCTATCTGTCTTGCTGCCATTTTTTTGTGTAATCATGTAAGGTCACATGACCAGTCACATGATCTACATGATATATAATCTCTTATTTCAATTATAATTAAGAAACAATATCAAATATTTAAATTAACATAGCATTGTTCAGAGAAAATTTGAGCGTGTCTTTAGGGTATATAGTATTCATATTATGTAGTTCACTTTTGAAAATTGAAATTTTGATCTATGAACAAATTCTATTACAGATTTGATCAGAATGCCACCTGTAAAGCCTTCTAAAACCAGATCATCTGCACAAGAAGTGTTAAGGTCCTCTGATGGCAAATATTCTCAAGTTTGTGCATGTAAAATTCATAATGAAGACTGTAAAACTTTTGTTGATTTATTCATTGGCAAAAAAGTAAGTAAGAAAGTGTATGATTATATGACAGCAAATGGATTTGTGTCGCGGTATTCTAGGTATATTTGTACAGATTGTCTTCAAAAATTAAAGCAGAAATGTAAATATGAACCACATACTGTTACAAGCACAGAGCATGAATCAAAAGACTCGAGACAAATTAATGAAACTTATACAGATTGTGAGACTCAAAGTTCAGATTCATTGAAATTAGATTTGGGCTTGTTAGAAGAGTCAATCAAAAATGATGTAAAATGCTTATATAAAGATTCCAATAAATGTAACATTGACAATCTTCTGTACTATAATCCTGAGCAATGGTTAAGTGAAAGACCTCCCATTTTGATAGGATTGCTAAGGAAGTTGTGTGGTATTACAACAATTAACAAAAGCACAGACGAGTTTAAGTTGGCAAAAATAATTGAATTGATATATGGATGTAGAAATAAAAAGCTGGTACTGCCAATCTCATTTCAGGAAAACCTTTTAGTGTATTCTTTATCTAGAAATAAACAACTTATGTCCTACTTTTCAAAAGTACAGCCATCAGGAGGATCTGATACGATATATAACTGGTTAGGGAAATAAGCTAAGGATCCAGTGACATTCCCTGAAGGGCTAGTGAGATGTGCGTTTGATAATGAACAAGTAGTTGGAAAATCATATAAGGTAAAGGCAAACACAAATATGCCAGCAAGTGTTATTACAAGTCATATGTATATAAAAATTGATGCTTCTAATAATATTCAGAGCAACCCTGACTTTGCTCCCACAAATTGGCTGTTTACTCAACCAAGTGAAAAGCAAGTGAACCAGTTTGTTTCACCACTTAATTCTTCAGCAGATGAGTGTGTTAAAGATGACCTGCTCAATATTTTTAGAGAAACAAGCAATTATCATAGTATTGCAAGCAATCCATAAGTCCCCTACCGGTAAGAACCCCAGCAACATTCTGATGGGCCATTGGCCATTCAATTTTACCAGTGAATGAATGACATGAATGAACTTAAATCTTTTGAGTTCTAAGTTTGTCTATATCACAGTAATGTGTTAAGTTTCCCTGCCTAGTAAGGAAATTATGTTTATACAACCTTGTCATAATTATTAGGATGTGGGATTTTAAAGTAAATCCTATAAGGAATGAAAAAGTTAGAGTGAAAAATACCAATTTCTCGAAAAAAATCTAAGTTCAAGGGGGACATAATTCTGGAAATAGTCTTGCTAGAGTATTTAACCTTCTCAAAAATGTTGAGTGATAATAAGAAACATATATATGAAGTTTGAAGTAGATACATTAGGAAATAAAGAAGTTATTTAAAAAAAGACAACACTTTTTTCATAAAAAATCTAAGTTCAAGGGAGGTAATACTAATAATTTGTGTGCTAGAGTTGTAAACCTTGTCACATATGATGTGGTTGATGACCAGAAACTTATATTTAAAGTTTGAAGTAAACACCTTAAGAAATAAAGAACTTATAGTGAAAAAGCTGAAAAATTTACATCAGAAATCTTGAAATTCAGGCTATTTGTTGCCATAGCCACCAGAATTTTCAACATAGGAAGAAAAGAAAAAGATGTGCATAATCTCCAGACTGCCATCTACCCATATTTAAAGTTTCATAAAAATATTTTCAGTATTTTTTGAGTTATCACTGGATCCAGTTTATGTGTTAAATTTGCCATATTTTCAGACTATTTGTTGCCATAGCAACCAGAATTTTCAACATAGGAAGAAAAGAAAAAGATGTGCATAATTTCCATACTGCCATCTATCCATATATTAAGTTTCATAAAAATATTTTCAATAGTTTTTGCGTTATCGCGGGATCCAGTTTTGTGGACGGACTGACAGACAGACGGACGGACAGACGGACGGAGGGTAAACCTAAAGTCCCCTCCGGTTAAACTGGTAGGGGACTAACAAGAAATGCCTGGTTGTCACAGAGAATACTTGAAGTTATGAATGACAATGAGAATAATATTGACACAGTAGATAAAATCTTGCTGGAGAAGAAAAAATTAATTAATGAAAAGGCTTGTATTAAATGTGGTGCAGAAAATGAAAAGCAAAGTAGAAAATGTACAAATTGTGGGTGAGGATTAATATCTGAGACATTTGACTATTCATCTTGTAAAAAACAACCAATCCCTATGCATGTTTTGAGCATATAAATGTGAATGACAGTAACATAACAGTAATGACAGGAGAAGAGCCAGACATGTGCAATCCTGCTAGTTTTGAGAATGTTTCACATATACTATTCAACATTGCTGATAGGGCAGGTATTAACAAGATGGTGAAGATGCCAAAAAATAAAAAAATGGTTATTCTTAGAATGTGATGGTGGTATTTATACAATTGCAGAAAAGTTAATCTTTAATACAATGAAATGCCTTATGTGTGAACAAGTATTTTACGGCTCCACATCATTGATGGAACATAGATGCAAAATTCTTCATGGAGATGTAGCTCAAGCAGAACATCAGTTTGGATGGTTGATCCCCCTACCAGGTCTTTTACATGTAGAAATGAATGCTTGTAAAGCATTTTTTGATTTAAATTGGGAAGTGTCCTTGAAAGATATTTGTAGCAGCATTGGTTGCAAAACACCAAAGGCCATGGAATGCATCAGAAGGTGTTATGACAACCATAAAACATTTCAAATAATAGAGATGCTTTACATTGCTTTAACAGATGAATTACTAACACCATATGTGAGATATTGTTACTCTGTTGGAATAGAGGCAACTGTTGCAGGATATTGGTTTTGGTCAGATAATGTTGAAGATCCAAATTATTTATACATTCAACAGATGGTCCTAACATTCATTCATAGTATAATGCTGTTTAGAACTGGAATGCGACGTGGGGATTACAAGGCAATCATTTCAGGCAGAGAAACATTATCTCTTCTCTTTTTTGGGCGCAACCATCCAAAGTATCAAACTAGAACTCCGTGAGTCAGATGTGTCGCCTTGTGAACAATGTAGTTTAGGAGAAATGGCCAGGACAAAAATGAAATATGAAAAATAACAAAGGGCAATAACTAAAAAAATAATAACTGCAGAGCAGCAGTTTCTGTGCACTGCACTTCTTATCAATAAGATCTATCATTCTATGATGTTTCAAGTCCATAGCTTTCATACTTGAGGAGAAATGACCAGGACAAAAATAAAAAAAGAAAATCAACAAAGGGCAATAACTCAAAAAATAAGAAATGCAGAGTATCAGTTCTTATGCACTGCACTTTTTCTTAATGAGATGTATCACCCTATGAAGTTTCAAGTCCATAACTTTTATACTTTCGGAGAAATGGCCTGGACAAAAATTAAGTACGAAAATTAACAAAGGGCCATAACTCAAAAATTAAGAAATGCAGAGTACCTGTTCTTGTGCACTGCACTTCTTCTTAATGAGACCTATCATCCTATGAAGTTTCAAGTCCATAGCTTTTATACTTATTAAGGAGAAATGGCCCGGACAAAATTAAAGTATGAAAATAAACAAAGGGCAATAACTCAAAAAATAAGAAATGCAGGGTACCTGTTCTTGTGCACTGCACTTCCTTTTAATGAGACCTATCATCCTATAAAGTTTCAAGTCCATGGCTTTTATACATTAGGAGAAATGGCCCGGACAAAAATAAAGTATGAAAATTAACAAAGGGCAATAACTCAAAAATTAGGAAGTGCAGAGTATCAGTTCTTGTGCACTGCACTTCTTCTTAATGAGATATATCATCCTATGAAGTTTCAAGTCCATAGCTTTTTTAGTTGAAGAGAAATGGCCAGGACAAAATTAAAGTATGAAAATGAACAAACGGCAATAACTCAAAAAATAAGAACTGCAGAGTACCGGTCCTTGTGCACTGCACTTTCGGTTATTGAAAGAAGCATGCATACCAAGTTTGAAGTCAATCAGACTTATAGTGACTGAGTTATGCTCCGGACAAGCTTTAGGGGACGCCGACAATGACGCCACCGACACAGACGCCGCCGACAAAAGTAACCCCTATATGTCACCTTTTCAAGGCGACACAATAAACTATGTAAAGGAAGCCGGGTTCCCTATTACATGTCAAATAAAGTTGGGCTTTTCTTAAAAAATGGCCAGGACAAAAATGAAATATGAAAAATAACAAAGGGCAATAACTAAAAAAAATGATAAGTGCAGAGCAGCAGTTTCTGTACACTGCACTTCTTATCAATAAGATCTATCATTCTATGATGTTTCAAGTCCATAGCTTTCATACTTGAGGAGAAATGACCAGGACAAAAATAAAGTAAGTAAATCAACAAAGAGCAATAACTCAAAAATAAGAAATGCAGAGTATCAGTTCTTATGCACTGCACTTCTTTTTAATGAGATCTATCATCCTATGAAGTTTCAAGTCCATAACTTTTATACTTTCGGAGAAATGGCCTGGACAAAAATTAAGTATGAAAATTAACAAAGGGCCATAACTCAAAAATTAAGAAATGCAGAAGTACCGATTCTTGTGCACTGCACTTCTTAATAATGAGATCTATCATCCTATGAAGTTTCAAGTCCATAGCTTTTATACTTTCAGAGAAATGGCGCGGACAAAAATTAAGTATGAAAATAAACAAAGGGCAATAACTCAAAAATTAAGAAATGCAGAGTACCAGTTCTTGTGCACTGCACTTCTTCTTAATGAGACCTATCATACTATGAAGTTTCAAGTCCATGGCTTTTATACATTAGGAGAAATGGCCCGGACAAAAAATAAAGTATGAAAATTAACAAAGGGCAATAACTCAAAAATTAGGAAGTGCAGAGTACTGGTTCTTGTGCACTGCACTTCTTAATAATGAGACCTATCATCCTATGAAGTTTCAAGTCCATGGCTTTTATACATTAGGAGAAATGGCCCGGACCAAAAATAAAGTATGAAAATTAACAAAGGGCAATAACTCAAAAATTAGGAAAGTGCAGAGTACTGGTTCTTGTGCACTGCACTTCTTAATAATGAGATCTATCATCCTATGAAGTTTTCAAGTCCATAGCTTTTTTAGTTGAAGAGAAATGGCCCGGACAAAATTAAAGTATGAAAATAAACAAAGGGCAATAACTCAAAAAATAAGAACTGCAGAGTACCGGTCCTTGTGCACTGCACTTCGGGTTATTGAAAGAAGCATGCATACCAAGTTTGATGTCAATCAGACTTATAGTGACTGACTTATGCTCCGGACAAGCTTTAGGGGACGCCGACAACGACGCCGACAACGACGCCGACACAGACGCCGCTGCCGACACCGCCGACAAAAGTAACCCCTATATGTCACCTTTTCAACAATAATTATGACAATAAATAGGTTTATAGAAACTATGATGCCAGACAACATAACTGAAATTGTAGTCATCCTTGACACTCAGTCGTACAGGAAATATGAGGCACTTTCAAGGCGGAGATGCTTGTCTGGAAGAAATAAATAAGGAGGCCAAAACCTGGGTAACAAAAGGGGTTCCATCTGAGAAAGAATGGTTTAAAGATATTTTCGCAACCTAGACAAACTTTCGCAGGTGATTATATGATAATCTTATAACTTCGTACGGCAAAAAAATTTAATGTCACTTTTGCAATGGTTTTAAATAAATATATTATTAATAAGTAAGTCTTTGTGTGTCTTACATTGTCTTTATCATATAATTATACTTTTACAATTGAATTAAAAACACAACATATTACTAAAATTCCAAAAAGCATGGTAAAAAATGTAATTGTCTTACTTTTTTGAACTTCTTGTATTTAATTTTGTTAATGCTACATTAATTTCAACAGCTCAGAAAGCAGTTTATATCATCAAGTGGTTCGTGTGAAAAACCTCATTCTAGCTCGGTACCACATTTAACAGGAGAGGCTGAAGTTATGGCAGTAAGGGAGGTATTCCGTAAATCAGGATGTCTGATGAGCCCTAATGAAGACAAGGAACATAGAGGTGTGGATCAAGTTACTGTTCTTAGTGATCTTCTTTGCAACTTTACAGAAGAATCTACAGCACTTAGAGAAGTATACCATACACATTTTCTTAGCAACGAACACCAACGACTGCCAACAATATATGTGACTCGAGATGAAATGAAAAGAAAAGAGGCAATTGAAAACAAATCCATTCCTAACATTCAGAGGGAGATATTCATGCTTCTTGAGCAATTGAATGACAATAGTGCAAAACTGATGGAAGATCTGTTTAATAAAACTGTAAGGGGAAAGGGTAAAAATGAGCACATAGAATTTTACTACAGTCTGTTAGAAGAGTGTTAAATGGACTGTACAATTCATTTGAGACTGGTAATTCTTAATGTCTTACTATGAAATAAGTAAACACATATTAGCAATCACAACAAGCAAATGTTCATTATAAGACTTTGTTTATTATGTTTGCATAGTTACTGTTAATTATAATACTATTTACCAAAAAGTACACATATGAATAATTTAATGACCTATTAAAAAGGAAGAAAAAATTAAATAAACAAAATTAACCCGTAAATAAAAATTGCATTCAAAACAAAATAAAGGACATGAGACATTTATTTAAATATTAACAATTGATAATAACTAAATATACTAACAAGTATAAAAATAAATAATTCAATGAGTAATTAAATAATTTAATTGTGAATAATTTTAGTAAATAAGATTAACAGGTAAATAAAATTTACATTCAAGGACATTCCAATAGTAACAATTGAGCATAACATAACAAGTATAAATATAAATAATTTATTTACTAATTAATTGATTGAATCACTTATTTTAAAGTGATAATAAGTTAAATAAATAATAATAAGTTAAATAAATAATATTTACAAAGGAATAAAATTTTCATAATTATGCAGTGAAGACATTTAGCTTTGAGGACAGATGCTTCTTTTGGGACATGCTTACATGTTGGAAACACACTTAATTTATACATGGTTTACAGTGGTTTACAGAAATATATCTGTGAAATAATAAAAAAACTGATAATTCACTGTTTGAAAAAGTGAAATTAACAATTTGTTATTTTTCACTGTTTTGAATTTAAACCTGTTAACGTTATATCCTCTATTAAATATCCTCTATATAAACTGTTGTGTAAAAATTTTAGGCAATCTATATTTAGGCATGTCACATACTCATTAAAAATGTGAAAAGCTGAAAATAATTATGGAAACAAATGGGGAACAATTTAGCTGTTATATATTATTTCTTAAAGGACTAATTTAGTGGCCTGGGCAGGTGAAGTGGCGTTCTTTTTGAATCGCAATATCTTTTCGCCTAACTATTTTATGTTGGCGCAGTTAGCATGTGCCAAAAAGGAGCACTCGTCCTCATCGCAACCCATCCAGCTGGCTTTAATTCCATATTTTTTCATGTGTTCTTTATCTGCTTTGCTTCTAAAAATGACATTACAAACAGAACATTTGTTACTCTCCCTCAAAAGAGTAGGCTGAAAAGAGCTTGCTGCCTTTTTCCCTGGCAATGAATTGATGGTAGGCACATTTATTGCCTTGGCAGCAAGCACAGGTCTTTTTCTTTTTGGAGATCCACTACTCCTTCTAGGTGTTTCTACTGGGGGAACAATAGTACTGCTAATTTGTGCTTGCACCTAACAGGAGAAGAAATTATTATAGCATGAATAAAATTAGTATGTATTAATATGCATTCTTAAATGTGGTTATTTGTAATTATTGTGTTATAATTTACATGTATAATAAGATTTCATAAACTGATCAGAGTCTATTCATTGTTTATAGCAAAATGATATATTATAAAACTTTAGCACTGCCTTATTATAAGTTATAAACACAATTATAGTACAATACTGAAAATGGGTAAGTGCCATGTATTTGGACAACAGGATTTTTTCAAAGACCCATACATGTCTGAAGAGACTTCACTGAATTACATACATACATGAATATTGCCTTACCTTAACATTTCTTGTGGTTTTTGTGGGAAATGAATGTTTAACTACTTTCCCATTTTCCTTGACCACGGTAAATGTCACATCAGCTCCACAGGTTTTGTACAGTAGCTTGGCCTGCAACGACAAAACAACAGTTAATTATAGTTGTTGGTAATATAATAGAAGGTTATGTATGCTATGATGTTATTTATATATATATATATTTGTGTTCTGTTTTTGAAGATATTTATAATACTGTTATACATATTAGTGTTTTTATATATTGTTATGTATTGTTTTTTTCACTTTCAAGACATTGTAAGTTATGAATCGACCTGCATGAGCCATAATATGGCACTGTGCAGTCAATACAGAATGTTTAGTTACCATGGATATCACACAATTAAATGCTATTCTGGACTAAAAGGCTACAGATAGTGGTTTTATTTTCTCAGAGGATTCAGTGTGTGACCTACAAATGGACAAGACATATGGGATGGTTTTAAGTGACATGCTTACAGTACCACTGATTTTAAACAATAAATTACTTATCATTGAATCTTTACATATTTACTATAGATATTGTGTATTATTTTACTTGTTTTGTAAAGCTTGAGCCTTTTTTGATAGGCTCTTCTGTCTGGCCCTCTAATCATCTATATATTCATCTGATATATGTCCTGTGTGGTGGTGGTTCTTCTTCTGAAATAATGTCAAGAGATATTTATCTAAGTAAAAAAATGAAAGTTCTTTCTTGTTGAAAACCATGCTTTTTCATTAATGATTCAACTGCATTATATTGATCTACATGTGTCTATTCACATAGACAATGCTGGTTGAGTTCACATATAAAGCTACATAAATTGAATCTTATCAGTTGTTTCCACTTTTCAAAGATTCAATACTACGTTTGTGGACTGGTCAGCCAAAATATCACAGTACTGCACTATAAAGATGTAGAGAGAAAACATTCTGCTGACAGTTTAATTATTTCAATTTTCAGAAGATGTCTATATAACAGCAAGTTTTGTATTGATGTTAATACCTCTTTCTCCATTAAAATATTCACATTCACCTCTTCCTCTACACCATCACCAACTGTCTCCTCTCTTCCAATCTCTATACTCTGAAAAAATATTGGTTTCTTTTTATTTTGCCGTGTTGGGCTTTCTTAAGGGATTCTGTATTTATCTATTTTCTGATGATTCTCATCAAATCTATATTGTTCCATTAAATATTTTGTGTAGGATTTTTTATCATAAGATTTGAGTAATAAATATTTCATTTTCTGATCACTTTTTGTATGATAGTGGGCATTATCCATGAACATTTTTATGCCATGTTATGTGCATTTGTATGACATGCACCTAACAATATAACTTTAGTTTTAGTGATTGCTAATTAAGATAGGATGCCTCATGTATGAAAAATTGTTATAATGTATGTACCAATTGATCTTATAAAATATTTATAAAGTTGATAAAATTGAAGCTGTTCAAATGTCTTGTATTTTCTATAAAAATTATTCACCATGTCGACAGTGCTTTCATTTAATGGACTTGCCACATATGTCTCACATTCTGTAGACATTTCCCTAGAAAAAGAGAAGAATTTTGTGTATTGTTTACTAAGTAAGTTTTTAAATCAAACCAAGCTGCTGCATTTTCATAAAGTCATTTATATAATTATTTTGATAAGTTTCTGTGAGTTATTGAATTTATCTGACTCATTCAAGCACAGATATCACTGTACACATCCTGGCAAAAATGGGAATAACCCTTGATATATTGATTGATTGATTCTTTTATTGTATATTTCTCTTGTTGACCAGTTAGGTAGATTAATTTATATTACTAAAACAGGTACTCAATGCTCATTAAGTGTTATACGGTATGGTACGGTTTTTAAACGGAACAGCATAGTATTAGCCTGTACTCAAAATGTTACAACAACAACAAAATAACAATGGCGGTATCCTTGAAAATTCGGATAAATATTTTCTTTTATAAGTTGACGTAAGTAGAATTTGATTTACCACATGGAAAATTGTAAACACTTGACTTTGAATGACTGTAGGAAGAGAATTATGTGGTGGACACCTACTTGTGTGTGGAGTTTTCCAAGTATTTTTTCCCGTACTTTTCGTTTTCACCGGTTAAAAATTGCGCGAATGTGACGATTTTGCCGTAGATATGGTCTAAAATGCATGCATACAAAATCGGTCTCTATATCGGGAGAATGTCTCCCAATCGGGGGACAATTTGCAAATTTTGGTAAACTTACAATGTCTCTCGATCGGGAGACATTCTCCCATTACGGAGAAAGTCTCCCAATTTGGGATATCCACCTAACTGATGTGTAACATGAAATAAAAATTAAAAAAAAAAATCTCATTCTTACGGACGCAGACATATTATAAAACAATAATTAGAAAAAACAATGTGTTCTTGAAACAAATAAATGACATAATAACAAAAGTTCTAATGAATTACAGAAAAAAGAGCTCATGTAACATGAAATAAAAATTAAAAAAAAAATCTCATTCTTACGGACGCAGACATATTAGATCATGATCAGTAGACGCTTTTATCAATGATATCACATTTACGCGAAAAGAGCGAAACCCGCGAAAAGGGTATCTAATAGATTTTTTTTGATTTTTTTATTTTATTTCATTTCATTTCATTTCAATTCAATTCAATTCAATTCAATTCAATTCAATTCAATTCATTTCATTTCATTTCAATTTATTTATTTTTTTATTTATTTATTTATTTATTTATACGGATACAATTAAGTTGCTGACGGGTTATATGGGGGAATATAGCTTGAATGTGATAAATATGATCCTAAGTGATACTGTATATACTTCAACATACAAGATACAAGATACAAGAAACTTTATTTTAACTATAAGTCGGTTTACAAATTACAAGAAACATTCGATAATAATTAAAGCTATTTACCGACAATAACAAAGACATAAAACATAAAACATATTTATCAGTACGGGTATGAGACATTGATAATGCAAATACATATATAGTGGTAACGTGTACGAAGAATAAAACATTTCCAACAGCTTTACTGTAAGATTAACCATTTAGGGACGTGGTTGTGTGTAATAGAGAAGCCCAATTACACTGAAAGAATATGACAGTGCTTCTAGCAAGTTATCTTATTAACAAGCAAATTACAAATGTATCTGAATGGCGGTATTTGCTTATCTGAACCTGGGACCAAAATTCCTTTTTTTTGGGTCCCAGACTGAACAGCTAGTTGATGTGACATGGACAGTGTATGAGGAGACTCAAGAGTAGATATCTGCACATAACATGATTGAAATTAAGTGTATTCCCCCCTGTACAATTGTGTAACCCTTATATCCCTGTATCCCTGGTTAATGATTTTGGTTTTACTGTATATGCTCACGAGCGTTAATTGCTCCTGATTGTCACTGTATAAGTTTGCCTTTAAAATAAGGTGGGCAGAAATTTAGTGTTACTGGTTGTCAGGAAAATGTCTTTGGTGTTCTTTAATCTCAAGAAGGATTAAGTAATAAAACTATAACAAATTCCCAAGATATGGAGGCAGAGCAGCGTCGTCTGACTTTAATCATTGAAATATTCCCTGTTAGAGGACTATAGCAAGATATTGTTTAGTTTACACTACTTTTTAAGGAATTTTTTATCTTTTCCTATCTCAAATCCATTTATACATTAAAACAACAAACTCTGATCATCATTTACAAATAAAACACACTCTATTCATTAAATACTTATACAAAATATGTTTTCAAATACGTCTTTTATACGATACAAAACTAAACACCTGTCGAGCCAAAGCTCTAAACAACTTATGATAAAAAAAACAATAAAATTGCCGCAAAATAAAGAACACAAAATGATTATGTTACAACTCTAAGATTGATATAAACAAAAACATTCAACCAAAAATAATGTCGAGAGGTACGATATGGTTTTATGTGAAACTGACTGAATTTTATGTCCCATACGGTCGTACCTCTCGACATTACAGTAAACTCCTTTGCTACTGTAATTTTTTGGGATTTCATAGTACGGATAAGGCCCCCAAACAAATGGGATGAATACAAAGAGCTGACACAGTTGCCGTTTATAGAGTGTTAACCTTAAATACTTGAATGAGTCCTCAATTTCAAATTGAATATCATTAATTAAACCCTATGAAAATATGGTTTGTTTTCCGTCCTTTTTCAAATATTTTTAATACTGTCAGTAAATCCCATGAGCCACAATATATTTTAATATCATTAAGTATCGACTGTAATGTCTGTGGTTCAGGATATTTATTATAGAAAAAAATGTAGCTCTGTGCTGTGGTGTTTCTGTGAAGACAGGATAAAATATGATTAAACTAATTGCAAACTTGGACAGATATGGCAATCTTATGAATTTCAATCTTATGAATTTCATAGACTGACATTGATCTGTATCAGTAACACAGCTCGTATGCAAGGGGATCTGCCTTAAAGTGACATTATAATTATTGTTTATTGTCAAGTTGAGCTGAATTGATTATATAATTCAAAGAAAGCTACTGATACAATGTTGATTGACCAACAGTTAATACTTGAAAATGTTAGTATAAAATATTTATCTACCTAAAATATTAAAAAAGACTGCCCCATTTTTTAATTAATTTTACATTACATGTAAATTCAGATGAACATTTTTGGACATTTCCTTGGCCATGCGAGTTATTTATCGTTTATGCTTAGTGAATTGTAAAATCGAAAGGAATTATGGACAAATTTAAACTCATTTTGACTTTCAGCTTTTCACTCACTTAATTTCACGGGCAGCACGAAATACCCAAATATACCCAAATACACACAAACATACCCAAATATTGCCCAAATATACCCAAATATTGCCCAAATATACCCAAATATTGCTAAAATATACTAAATATAAATGTTTTATACTAAAAAAGTTCTGTTTTAATGATGAATTATAATATAAACTTTCACGCAAACTAGTCAAATCGGCCCCAAGTCAGATCGGCCCCAATTCGAAATGGCCCCAAAATTAGTCAAATCGGCCACAAAATGAGTCAAATCGGCCACACAACAATTTTGAAAAGTCAAATCGGCCCCAAAACTAGTCAAATGGGCCTCAAAACAAGTCAAATCGGCCCTAAAGATATTTTTGTGAAACGTCCTATTTTGGTAAAATTAAGGTTATTAACCGAAAATTGCAAGGTTATTTACTGAAATTGCACTTTAACATAAAATTGTTTCCTGGAATGTGAACGGACTTAGTCGCAAGATACATGACCCAGATTTTATTAATATTCTAAATAGTTATGATATAATTTTACTACAGGAAACTTGGTTACACAAAGACTCTAACATTAATTTAGAACACATTACAGGTTATTTAAGTGATCATTTATATGGTAATAAGTCAATGAACACTACAAAAGGCCGCTATAGTGGAGGTTTATCTCTGTACTATAAGGAACATTTGCGATCTAAAATAAACATTATTCATAAAAATCAAATTGGTATAATGTGGATAAAAATTTCTAAGTATCTTTTTAATTTTGATGAAGATATTTTGTTATGTAATACTTATGTTCTACCTAGTTGCTCTCCTTTGCTAAGTTCTTTTGATATTGATATGTTTGATCAATTAGAGTCTGATATTGAGACATATAATTCACTTGGTAAAATATTTTTGCTAGGCGATCTAAATGCAAGAACCTCAACATTATCTGATGTTTTGGAAACTGATAATTATTTACTTAATCAAATTGATCGGACAGACTTAGACATAAATTTAGTAGACCGTGAAAATGTTGACCACGTGATAGATGCATATGGACGTCGTCTGCTTGATATGTGTAAAACAACTAGTCTTCGCATTTGTAACGGTCGCTTACATAACGATATTCACGGGGACTTTACATTCCATTCGCACAATGGATCAAGTACAGTCGATTATTTGTTACTCAAGAGTGAAAATTTTCATATTGTTAATAACTTTCAAGTCAATGTTATGACAGAGTTTTCCGATCACTGTAGTATTTCATTTCAAATCTTTTTATGAAACCAAAATGAGTCGATAGAAAACACATATATAGTGGGACGCGTCTAAAATTGAAGATTTTAAATTGAGACTGAATCAAGATGAGAATGTCATTAGACAATTAGAATCAAGTGTAGAGAACTTAGAAAATAATGTTAATATTGTTTTATCAAATTTTATTACATTAATTCATACTTCTGCAAAAGATGTTTTTAGTAAAAAGAGAATAGTAAAAAACAATTCATTTCAAAAGAAGCAAGATTGGTTTAATAACGTCTGCTATAGTGCACGTAAGGCTTTTAATAACGCGAGGAATAACTATCTTAAACGTAAAACGAATGAAAACAAAATGTCTTTTCTATCAGCCAAAATTAATTATTGTAAGGTCAAAAAGACGGAAAAGAGAAAGTTTCAAAGTTTGCAAAAACATAAAATTTCGGAGATGGCAAGAAATAATCCAAAGAAATTTTGGTCGAATGTTAAACGACAATATAAAAAACCCAATAGTAAAGCACAAAGTTTATCTGTAGACGACCTTTATAGTCATTTTAAAGAACTATTTGGCTCAAATCAAAATAACTTGCTAAATGAAAACGTAAATACAAATAATTTCGACCAGTTTCTAGACAAAGAGATAACTTATGATGAACTAAAAAATGCTACGTTTTCTCAAAATAATAACAAAAGTGCAGGCCTTGATGAAATTATTGCTGAAATATATAAACATTCGTTTGAAGTAACATCTCCATTCACACTTAAATTATTTAATCGTTTATTTTGTACTGGAGAATATCCAACAACATGGGGAGAGGGTATCATTTCACCAATATTCAAGGGAGGTAATATTGAGGACCCAAAAAATTATAGGGGAGTAACTCTCATTAATGTGATGGCTAAAATATACTCGCAAGTTTTGATGAATAGACTTACAAGTTGGACACAGGAAAAAACTTTAATATTAAACAACCAATTTGGGTTCCAAAAAGGAAAATCCACTACTGATTGTATATTTTTATTTCACTCTATTATTGCAAAAACCTTAAATTCTAAGCAAAAACTTTATAGTGTCTTTATAGACTTCGAAAAATGTTTTGATCGTATAGATAGAAATTTCTTATGGAAAAAATTATTAAGTTATCAAGTTAGTTCAAAATTTGTTACAGCTCTAGAGTCAATGTATAATATCGTTAAACAATGTGTTAGATATAATGGTAAAATGTCGGAATTTTTCAACTCGTTTATAGGATTGAAACAGGGAGACCCGAGCTCAAGCCTGATGTTTCTACTGTTCGTTAATGATATATTACAAAATATTGATACTAATTTAGAAGGAATATTTACAATAAATGAACTTAAGTTTTTCCTCTTGATGTTCGCTGATGACGCGGCATTATTTGCGCACTCACCCGAAACACTGCAGTCTATGCTAAATGACCTTAACCGGTACTGTCGTACGTGGGGACTAACAATCAATACGAACAAAACGAAAGTTATGGTATTTGAGCGTGGTCGACATACTCAGTGTAATATATTTCTTAATAATACACAGCAAGAATTAGTCCCATCATTTAAGTATTTAGGAACGCATCTCTTCAAAAATGGATCGTGGTATAGAACACAAATTAGAATTACATTCATCATTTGCGCTCCATAACCAATTTATAGTTTTTAATCAAATTGAATTACCTTTGAAAGAAAAATTTCGTCTGTTCGACAGTTTAGTAGGTTCTATATTAAATTATAATGCATCAGTCTGGGGGTATCATGATGGCAACCACATTGAACAAATACATTGTAAATTCCTTCGAAAATTGTTATGTGTAAAACGATCGACAAATCTATACGGCTTGTATGGTGAACTTGGGCGATATCCCATGAAAACAGCACAGAAATTGATAATTATCAAATATTGGATACAAGTTTTGAAATCAAACAACCCATTAATTATAAATACATACGAAATGTTGAAAAACGACACAAACAATGGTAACTCATACAACGGTCTTAATTGGGCACCTCATATTAAAATTTTGCTTGAAAAAATAGGATTAGGAAATTTGTGGCTTTCTCAGAATTCCAATGATATCAGTTATGTTATTATTAAGCAGCGAATATTAGATATCTTTAAGCAATCGTGGTATACTACAATTAACAATTCTAATAGGTTATCGCACTATTGTTTATTCAAACACGAATTTGAAACAGAGAAGTACCTGCAGTTAAACATGGACACTAAATATAAAACTACAATTACAAAGTTTAGATTATATACAAATAATTTAGCCATTGAAACTGGACGATATAACAATACTGACCGACAACAACGATACTGTACTCAATGTAATATGAATATGATTGAAGATCCTTATCATTTTTTACTTGTTTGTCCTAAATACAGACAGTTACGAATCAAAACTTTCACCCCGTATTTTTACAGATGGCAATCTATTCAAAAGTTCACTACTTTAATGTCAACAGATTCTATAAGATCAATTTACAAATTAGGTCGATTTTTATATTTGGCTTTCAGAGAAAGACAATGATACCATTAAGAAACTAGACTTAAAAATGTTTGTTAAATCTAAATTGTTAAACTTTTGTTCTTCTGGTAAAGTTTGTATGCACCACTATACATGTTTATATTTGTATGGCTATAAATATTGTTTGTATTTAATGCCAATAAAATATTCTGTTCTATTCATAAACACACCAATTAAAAATAATTCATTTAAAAATTCAAACAGCTTTGATGCTAGTGATAATTGTTATTAATGTGCTATGGTTGTTGATTGATTACAATACATGTCTTTAATCATTTCAGTTATTGTCTCAAATTACCATGCATTCAATTCGGCGATTTTAACAACTTTACCGGTAAGTGTCTTTATTGACAAAACTTATCAGGGTGAAATATTTGCCATAGAAAAAAACAACACATTTTTATTTCTAAATTCAATTTTTTTAAAGAGTATATTCATTAGTAATATACATTTGTATACAATGTATTTGAACATAGGCTAGTATAATGATGATTGGCTGATAATTGATCATGAAAAATGTATGATACAATATAAGTATGATTCATATTAATTTCTAATTTGTATAATATCATTTAAATAAATATACATCTATATTATAATTTTGACTTTTTAATACTTTTATTAAATTTTTATGCTTGTATCACTCGTGAGAAAAAACTATTAGCAACGGCACTGTTGAAAAAGAGTTCAAGCTTATATACCTACCAGGGGTGTTGGGACAAGAAGCAGAGTAACAGTGATAGGAAATGGCAATAATTCGTATGAAAAACCCTCATGTGCCTCATACAGTTACATGTTTACTGTTTCATATGTTTATGGTACATTGAAGATAAATGTAAAAATTGTTATACTCAGACAATATCATATGTTTTGTTCTTTTTTCTTTGTATTCCATGGTATGTCATTAGGTATACCCATCCACACAATTGGTTTTATACATTTTCCTATCATTGTGTTTTGAACCAAAATATACCCAAATACTGTACAGTACAGTACCATTAAAGCTATATCAAATTTTCTAAAAAAATAATACGATGGACACTTGTTTGAAATTTCAACAAAATTATACCCTAAAAATATGTATGAAATTTCAACAAAAATATACCCTAAAAATTTAAATGCAGACAACAAATATTATCATATCTTTATTTTAATTTGCAAGTATATTCAGTAATGAACCTAGATAAGCAAATGTCACATGTTTATTTTCTTACAACATCTGAACTGCCAATTTTAATAGAATAAATGAAAGTTATAGCTGACTAAGTCATATTATTTTATTAATATTAACTCTTTTTCACATTATAATCTGTGTTTTATATAAACAAAAATTGGATGTATTTGAGTATTTCGTGCCGCCGTTATTTCACTGAATGGTTATGATGTCACTTTAATGTTTCAGTCTTTTTTTAAGCATGTTATGGGTTCGATATATCTGAATATTACTTGTACGAGTTTCTACTCGATTTTGGAATTAATCAAGAATTTCACTATATTCGAAAATCGAGCAGGTTAGTTAAGAATAAAGAATATTGTTCCATCGAGGTATTTCAGAATTTAATCGATTACCTCATTTCATGTACAAACATGGCGGACACGAGCTCTCTACTCACCGTTGGTGGTGACAGAACAACAGGCCAGTCTGTTCGAACACAAAATGGTATGTTTAAATTTTAGATCCTAACCGTTCAATATTTTTCTATTTTATCTTTTAAAGCTTTATTTCCTTCAATTTCCGTTGGTTTTTGTTCAATTATCAGATGCGGCTCTAAACACATGGTCGAGAAGCTTCCACTGCTGTTACTGGGTGGGTGGGGAGTGGTAAACAAATACTTTTAGTACCAGGGGTGCAAAGATAGGCTTGAACCCGTGTTATGATATATTACGATATAGGCGACGTATATTGCAGTATATTTTCGATACACTGATAATGAGAAACTGTAGTCCATTTTTTGTTAGGTTTTAATAAAAAAGCCCAAATTTTACTATGAAAAAATCAAATGCATAGAGGCTATATCCTGGATTAGACCCCGGGTTCTAAACCAGGAGTATATATAAGGTTCATTCCGTTTTCTTTAGTGTATTATATGCAAGTTTTACTCCTGAAAAATACATAGGGGTCTAAACCAGGAGATTGCCGCTTATTCCATCATGAAAAAAGACAACAGCTCTGATCTTTAATTTCATTTGCTTGTCGTGTTCAGCTACAGGTATAACTTCTTAAAGCACCCTTTTCTTATTGAAATTTGTATGATATAATTATATTCTTTGTATGATATATATAAGAATTAGATTTATGTATTTTTGGTTTCAGTCATGGCAGCATCCTCCATTGCCAACATTGTTAAAAGTAGTCTTGGACCAGTTGGGCTTGACAAGATGCTGGTGGATGATGTTGGGGTAAATATAAAAAGACTTATTTGATGGCCACTAAAATGATATTTATAAGGCCATCCACTTAAATCTGTTTTGCAGATGCTATTTTTTAATGTAATGTCAAGAAAGGCATTTTTAGCTCGACTATTCGATAAGAATAAGTAGAGCTATTGCAGTCACCCGAGCGTCGGCGTCGGCGTAACCACTTATGTTAAAGTTTTTGTAATAGTTCAAATATTTTCAAAGTCCATTGACATATGGCTTTGAAACTTTGCACACTTGTTCACCATCATGAGCCCAACCTGTAGACAGGAGGAGATAACTCTATCAAGCATTTTGACAGAATTATGCCCCTTTTTCGACTTAGAATTTACGTTAAAGTTTTTGTAATAGTTCAAATATTTTCAAAGTTCCATTTGACATATGGCTTTGAAACTTTGCACACTTGTTCACCATCATGACCCCAACCTGTAGACAGGAGGAGGTAACTCTATCAAGCATTTTGACAGAATTATGCCCCTTTTTCGACTTAGAATTTACGTTAAAGTTTTTTGTAATAGTTCAAAATATTTTCAAAGTCCATTGACATATGGCTTTGAAACTTTGCCACACTTGTTCACCATCATGAGCCCAACCTGTAGACAGGAGGAGGTAACTCTATCAAGCATTTTGACAGAATTATGCCCCTTTTTTCGACTTAGAATTTACGTTAAAGTTTTTGTAATAGTTCAAATATTTTCAAAGTCCATTGACATATGGCTTTGAAACTTTGCACACTTGTTCACCATCATGACCCCAACCTGTAGACAGGAGGAGGTAACTCTATCAAGCATTTTGACAGAATTATGCCCCTTTTTCGACTTAGAATTTACGTTAAAGTTTTTGTAATAGTTCAAATATTTTCAAAGTCCATTGACATATGGCTTTGAAACTTTGCACACTTGTTCACCATCATGACCCCAACCTGTAAACAGGAGGAGGTAACTGTATCAAGCATTTTTTTTACTATCAAGCACTAAGAATAGTCGAGCGTTGCTGTCCTACCGACAGCTCTTGTTTCTATGCTGATAAGAATAAGAATAATGCTGGTATCCAGGGCCCAAACACCATTTTTGGGGAAGGGACCTCAGCCTTTTCTTGGGAAAAATATGCGTGATTTTGGCATACTTTGGCAAAAGAGGTCTCAAATCAAATTTAACACAAACTTTTAACAAGTTCTTCAAAATAGAAAAGCAAAAAGCATTGAGAATTACTAATAATGCAGTAAAAGACCTTAATTCAACACCATCATTTAATTTTGTTCTAAATTTTATGGGAAATTTCAAAAGACTGGAAAATTTTGAGGATCAAACTGGGGAAAAAAGAGGCTAGTTTAGTTGGGGAAGCAGCCTATATTCGGCCTCTACAAAGAAGGGTTTTTTGGCCCTGGTATCATATATCATCACTAAGTTTTGATTAAGTGCAACAGTATGACTTAAAACCGACACCATTGAAAATGAAGAAAATGAGTATTAGAAATGAAATTACGGTTACCAATTTGCAGGATGTGACTATAACAAATGATGGTGCAACAATATTGAAGTTGCTTGAAGTAGAACATCCAGCAGCCAAAGTGTTGGTAGAGCTTGCTGATTTACAGGACCAAGAGGTTGGAGATGGTACAACATCAGTTGTAAGTTCTTGCATTATATATGGCTTACCATTAATTTAAAGTTTCAAGCTAGTCCAAGTTAGTATTGTAGGGCAGTGTTTCTGCCAGAGCGCGTTTTTGCGTTTTTGGCGCACTATTTTCAGCCATGACGCAATGAAATTTAGTTAGTGCGTATTTTGTGACGCAAGAATTTCACCGTCGCTGATTTCAACACAAGTCAGATATACAGACTATAAACCGTCAATTCAGTATAAAAATGTACGGAATGTTTACCGTGGGTTCCACTATAATTTTAATGAGAAATGAAATTTACCGGGTCCGTGGTCCGGCATTTAGCCAATTTCAACTAGTTAATAAACGCTTGCATTTATACGTTACTGCATATATTGAAAGCGCCCAGACAAAATTATTTATTTTGTTGTCGTCATATTCTGCGAACGAATAACTGTCTGCTGGAAAATGCAGTCTGCGTATATGTTAGTGTTCATCTGTGCTGTTCTACAGAAATTAGAAACTTCGAAGGGAGCGATAGCGACAGGAGAATGTTTTCTAATTTCTGTAAAACAGCTAAGGATGAACACTAACATATTTAGTGTCAAGCTTTATTTGGCCCTTGATTACGTCACTAGGCGGTACTATGAAGCACTATGAAAAAATAGAAGGCGACTATGAACGAATTTCAATATAGTATCGACTTTCTTTCTTCTATGAAAATTAACACACATAATTTTTAAGAAATACAGCGTTATTATTGGATGACAAATAATCCAAAATAGCAGAGATTGACCAATTTCTTCACGAAAAATATACAAAATATTGTAAATAAAACTTATAAAGTGTTACCTGTTTTTTTTTTTTTACATTTTTGTTAAATTTATTGGCATGACCCTTATGAATTTGAAATGACCCCTAAAATATCATACAGGGGGTCATAAAAAACCCTCAGAAAATCAGAGCTGGCAGAAACACTGGTAGGGTAAGTCAAAGTTTGGCTTGCTTTTGTGACACTCGTGAATGCTGCAGTACAAAGCCTGGTAAAAAAGACTTGTCCAAGAATGCTTCGAGTTTGACATTAACTTTTTCAACCGCTAGACATTTAGCCCCAGTAGTTCAGAAATTTTACTCAACCTGACTTGTTTTTAACTTACAGACTGAACAGCATGGCAAGAGCTCGTTACACAGTTTGCCAACAACCAATAAGATACTTGCCACCCTTGATTTATTCATAAATTAATAAAATTAGATTTTCAGTTTAGCAGACTTGTCTGCAAATCAATTGATTATACATGTAAACTGTTTAAGGCCTGATTGTGCAAAGTGAAGATGAAAGTAATTTTCTGATGAATTTTCTTACTAGATCAATCAGACCAGTTACATAATTATGGATTTAAAAAACCAAGACCATCCAGTGATTTTTGGTCATATGTTAATGTCTAAATCTGTTGCTGTTGAAAATTTAAATATTATCATTATACAAAATTCACTACTCTCTCACAGATAGAGTTCAGTGTTCACACAGATACAGATAGAGTTCACACAGATATAGACCTTTTTCCAGACTTTCCGAAAGTTAAAAAAAGTGTCAGACATTTGGTCTGACAAACCATGAAAATCTGTCAGACGGAATGAAATTAATCAAAATCAAAGGAAAACTTGTATTTGTATACTATTTCTAAGACACGGTTTTAATTTTTACGCTGTAAAAATTCTCAGTCTGTACAGTGCATTTTCACCTCCTCCCTGTCGTAAACGATTCACGGTCCTGCTTCCATTTTTCATTAAATTTTGTCTCTTGCCCAGTATTTTCATCCTTTTATTGATGTTCTGCGCGCTCCTCCGGCATAGATTTTTTTTCCCCAGGTTTGGCACCTTTAGCGACACCATTTTGTATACATGCAACTTTGATAAAAGCTGGACAGTCAGACCGAACCGGAATAAAAAATCGTCAGACCTAATCAAAATTTATCAGACATGTTCGTCGGACCGATGTATTTCGGGAAGTCTGTTTTTCCCATTATGTGGGAAAACAAACTTATGATATTTTTTGTTTGTTTAAGGTAATTATTGCTGCTGAACTTCTGAAGAATGCAGATGAACTTGTGAAGCAAAAAATACACCCTACATCTATAATAAGTGGCTACAGACTTGCTTGCAAGTAAGAAATTTACACATTTATAATGTACATATTTATGTTGTTTAAATGTTGATTGTGATTGTATTTTATGTTGTTTTGTATATACTGAGGCCCGCATGGAAGATCGGGAACTGAATGTGTTAGTCTCATTAAAATAAAGTTGTTACTTACTTACTAACCTGAAGCCTGCTAGCAGCAACGAATTCTGTCAAAAGCAACTAGTGCAGACCAAGATCAGCCAACACATTTGTACTGTCCCATCATGGTCGGCACTGTTTGCTACTCAGTAATTGTATTGAAATTATTCCTTAACACGATGGATTTGTGCAGATTTAAAGTTAAACAAGTATATTTCAGCTATTGAGTGTGATAAGGGTTTAATGGTTGTTAAAAAAAATAACTTTTAGCTTTCATTTCAAAATTGATTATCTATCTGTTTTCTCTTAAAATGATAAAAATTAAAAAAAAAATGATGAAAAATTTAAATGTACAAATTAAACAAACAAAATAATATTTAAAGAACAAGTCGGAAGGTAATTTCATTGTAAATGATGGGAACTTGTATTGTATTAAAGTTTGAATATTGCTGATGTTTAAATTTGAATATTACACAATTTAATCACTGTTGTTTTACCTGGTTATGTTCTTTTTTTCCAGGGAAGCATGTAAATATATTCAGGAGCATTTGACATGTAATGTTGATGACCTTGGGAAGGAGAGTATTATTAACGCAGCCAAGACGAGTATGTCAAGTAAAATCATAGGACCGTATCCTTTCGAATAGTGCATATAAATATTTCTAATTTTTTAAAAAAAATATTAATTGATAAATGACTACTTTTAAAGCCTCTTGACAAGGGATTAAACGATGATCGAGTATAATCAAGAATTGAACGTTTATAGAACCGATTAGCGATGATCGAATACAAAGTTCAATAATCAATCATCGGTTATTTATCTTCTTGCTGTTACTAAAGTGACTCACTGTATTATAACAACACTTTAAATCAAAGCCAGCTTTGGTTTACCCAATAATTTTCATTAAAATGAAAGAGAAAGCATACTGGTGTCCATGAGGTTAATAGTTGACAGTGAGGCATTCTAGTTTACAGACATACTATGCTTCAAATTTAAATTAGAAAATTGCTACACAGTCTATTTGTAAATATGAAATAAACATGTTTTGACTTCATACAAAAAGAAGATATGTATAAAATTATTCTACACACTAAACTAAAGATGGTTACAATATAAATATATAGTGTCATTTAAAAAAACCTGGCAGTTTTGTTAAGAAATGACCAACTTCTCTTGTTCCATACATAGCTTATTCATTCCTTTTTTGGAATTGAGACATAATAATTTCGTAAGATATAATGAATTTATTTGATCAAAATATTTTACTCAAGGATGAACATAAGCAATGAGTAAACTAGTTTATTTCAGTTGATTAAGTGGTAGTTACACAAAATATAGAATATTAATGGAATTCTTATAAATATTAAAGCATGATATGTGCATTGTACATATTTACTTTGTTATCATAAATGTTTCGATTATATAATCGATGATTGATCGAAAAAGGTTGTTCGATTATTTTCGATGATAGATTATGATTTTTGTCCGATTAAGAAACCCTACTCTTGACCATGGACAAATAGTTATTTTGCCGCCTTTAAAAATATCTTTGTTTTCCAGCCAAGTTTGGGTAGGGTAGGTAGTTGGGTAAAATATTTATTAATTTATTAAATAAATTATGTATATCTAAGGTTTATATTTTGTGTGTTCGCGTGTGTGTAGCTGCAATTTTTGTGGGTTGGTAAAGATGGAAAATACAAAGATATATTGGCAGCGTGTTGCTGGACTTTCTTATTTCATGTTGTTTAGATCCCACCATAATTTTCCTACACAAGTGCCGTAAAATAATTGCACATTTGAGGGAGGGGGAGGTGGGGTTGTCTTGAGTTTCGATTTATCCGTCATAGTAGGAGTATTGCATGACTTTCAGAAAATTAGGGAGATAAAAAAATTATCACTGAGTCTTAATGATGATTGTAGCAGAATGAGACCATGTATTTTATGATTAAGTTTATATTGACACATTGCAACTTTAAAAACAACTATCATTTGTATCATGAAATTTCCAACATTCAATAGCCTTGTCTTTGTGAGCGTGCAATTTTCTCCACTATCAAAGTATATACACTTTTCGGGAATATAAGTATGGAAAAAAATTGCAAGATATCAATACTAATTTTATGATCTTATTGACCAAGATTGTCATGAAGCATGTTCGTCCGAAACAACGTATAACTATAAGAAAAATATCATATTTAAATGCTATTGCAACACAGGATAAAGATATCTAGGTATGTAGTTTATATTGATTATCTAAAATAAGCTTGAATAACATGTGATACTAACAATAGCCGCTCATTGTCAACTTGCCTAAAGGTGCTTTACTTAATCTTTTGGTATAAAAATATCACTGGGGGGAAATCGATAATTTAATCAATCCATCAATGTTGAAAAGATGTTTTCATGTATGTATAAAAACAAACAGTCCTTGGAATATATTAAATCAGTTGACTAAAGACAAGGCTATATTCCTTGTGATTTTGAGCGCCTTACAATCCGTAGGTTAAAGAGGATCTCTAAAAATAAAGGTGGGTAGAGATTGACTTTGCAGACGTTGTCAGGAGAGCGAGTTCCTTCTGTATAAGAGTTACAGTGCTCTCGTCTTAAGTGATGGGCTAATGCATTATTGGAGAAATTCTGCCACGTATGAATAGTATCATTAAAGAACCCTGGACCTTAGCATATCTTGTCCGAAGGCTCTTATTTGTATCACCAAGTATTAAATAATCGGTTTCTGATCAAAATTATACCCTAAAGATCAACATTTAAGGCTCATGGAAACGTTCCAAAACTTTGGTCTGTTTCAGATTTGTCCTGTTTAGCAACACTTGCCTCTATATCTAGTCCTGTCAAGTCTTCAAATCTATCCAATTCAGAGGATGTTGTCTTTTTTTACTAATTACAGGAGTGATTTTGTCATTCATGGCATCTGTTAGATTCGTTACCCCTAATTGATTTTTGGGGACAACAGGGTCAAAGGTCAAGGATCACATTGGACCTTGTTACCACGACTAAAAACGGTTTCCGATCAAAGGAACATATAAATGAGCCTAGCGATGAGTTGTCAATCTTGGTAATTAGTGGTGAATGAGTCTAAGGATCAATTAGATAGACCCTTCTATATTGATTTTGGGGTGTAGTGAAGGATCAAGGCAAATATTGTACTTTATTATTACAGGTTTCTATTGGACGCACATTACCTGCGAGCCTCTTAGAGACTGCAAATAATAAGGTAACCAATAAGGACCCTTAATTATCTGCTAATATCCTTGTGTACACGGGAACTGCAAATGTTATAAATTTACTGTGTCGCTTTAGAAGTGTTTGTCAGTTTTGGTATCTCTTATCCCGCTTTCTTTTAAAGGATATGATTGAAGTTATGATAGAGACACGGGGTTCTAATGATTGAATACAACCAAGGAGTTAGCTTTCGTTCAGAATATTACATACAGTTAACTCACGGAATACGAGACTAACTGGGCACCACTAACAATTAGTCGACCTTTAAAAAGACGTCCACAGAGTTTCTATGCATGCTATGAAATAAATCTACACATACATTGTGGCTGCTTCAAATAAAATATTAAACACAGTAGTTTTAAATGAAGAGTGGTAATAGTACTCTTACCCGTGCCTCTGTGGCAAAACAGCAGAAGACCCGGGTATATTTAAATAGAGCTAAACTATATGCGATTCTCAGACCATAAAATAGTGATCCAATTTATGGACTTCGAAAAAATGGATGTTATGAACTTCCCAAAAAATAAGTACATTGGTCCGTCACAAAGGTCTAAAAGTCACTACACGTGAACGACAATTAAAACAATTTGACGAGGCAATGTTTATTAAAGATCTGACTTGTATCTGCCAAGTTTTACAATTCATTCTAGGCCAAATGAAAGAAAGGAAAAAAAAGTAACAATAAATGGAGATTATTTCATTCGCGAAACTGTAAATTTCATAGAGACTGAACAAAGCAAGTATAATAATATTTAAAAAATGGTTATATTAATGTTTTTATTTTGTTTAACAGTCAATAAAAAATGCATACTTGATATAAGGTTTGAAGCAATGTATACTAAATGTAAAGAGAATAAACCTAGACAATATATATGAGGAGTACTATACTTACTTGAAGTTATATAAAATAGAAATATACGGACCCTCATATTTTTCTCTGGGATCAACACACAGATACATATTTTATGAGCACGAGTCCATGGGTACACTAACTATAAATATAAATAAATTCTCTAAGTAGAAACCCTGTTCTTAAGGTAAAAACGGTTTCAGATCTAATACAAATACTAAGATACTCCTTAGGTTGCTAGGAAATTAGCAAACTTGGTATGGCTGATGTGGTCATGAGTCAGTCTAAGATGTACCTCCTATTGATTTTGCGGGGTCATATAGGTCAAGGTCACATTGGAGACTTGTATGTGTTATAAAACGGTTGTCTCGGTCAATATATCTGAAAGACTCTATATGGTCCCTGAGGGAACTTCAAACTTGGTAATGGTGATTTTTCTGGTCATTGACCAGGCAGGAGTGACGTATTTTATTTTGGGGTCAAGGGGTCAATAGGTCAAGGTTCACATTGACATTGTTAGGTAAGATTAACTGTTGCTGAATGAGAGTTAACTTAAACAATGCTAGTACCAGTAGAGAATACTATACAACTATGTATGATTGAATAATGTTCTGATTTCACAGCAGAGTTACCTCTCTACTTGATCGTTTTTAGAGCATCGTTCAATGTGCGAGTCAAAGCGTTAATGTCCTGACCAGTAATATCTTGTATTGAGAGCACCTTCTTCATAAATTGTTTATGAATCACTTGGTCAGATTTTATTCAGTGGACTATAATCAACATCGCTCTAATTCTAACAAGTACAATTCGGCGCTGCTGAATCCTAGTGGGCGAAATTGCGCAAGATAATTATCACAAACATAATCTTGGTTAATATTCTAATAAATTGGATTCTGAACCAAAAACTGAAATATAATGTTCTCATTAAAAGAAATGATTACCATCTTTAGTAGAGTTCTAGGAACAGTTGTGATTGAGTCTGTGGTCAACGAAGGTCAATCATCAGAGAATTCGGCCATAGAGAATATTTTACATGAGTATCTTATATATGGCCATGATAAAACAATACACATTTGGTAGTCTCATTGCCAAAACACACATCATAAATTTTGTTATGGTCACTCACTCCTGCCCCATGTAATGGCCGCGGTATAATAGAGTGAATCACACCTTCAGTTGGCAGAAGGGTTGATGATGATGCGACCTGTAATCCAACCTATCGTAATTCCGTCAGTATCTGAATTTCACTCTCATCTATCAGTTTCACGATACAATTATATCTAAGTAAAACGTTTAGCACATGATTCAGACTATTCAAATTATAACAATATACATGAATATACATGAGAAACACAACAGGTTCAAACGTTTCGGGAATTTCGAGCATTGGGTTCTAGATGATTTTTGAGGAGAGTTTTATCCCTTTTACACTTTGAATAAATATAATATGAAATTATTCAAGCTTCCGTTTCATCTAATCCCCAACGAGTACAGATCACACAACACAAATCAAATTCTGACATATGATAAACTGGAGAAAAATATCAGGTCAAGCTTTGAATTTGGTCATGTGATGATTTGGCAGAGAAAGTTTAAGACCACGACCTTAGCTGTGCGAAGTAATATGAAATTTTCAGTTCCGTCATTATCTCCCCAAGGTACAACACATCAAATCAAAATTTGACAAATGGAATGCAGTGAAAGTAGAGAGAAAATACAGGTCAAGTTTGAATTTGGTCATGTTCGATGATTTTTGGCAAGAGTGGGATGCCCCTTTTACTTTGAAAATAATATGAAATTTTCAGTTTTCCTGTTCATTATCTCCCCTAACGGTACAACACATTCAACTCAAATTTGACATATGGATATGTCATGAGAAAATACAGGTCAAAGTTTGAATTTGGTCATGGTTCGAAAAAATGATTTCGTGGGCAGAGTTATTTGCTCCTTTTTACTATTTGTAAAATAATATGAAAAAATTTTCAGTTGTCTGTTTATTATCTCTCCCTAACGGTACAACACATTTAACTAGAGAGTTCCACACATATGGATATGTTTTTGAATGCCCAGGCAAGTTCAAAATTGAGTGCATAGGTTCAATCGAATCTAATTTGGACAGAGTATATGACCATCCTTTCACTTTCTGAGAAAAATAATACAAAGTTTAACAAGTTTCTGTTCTGTACTCATAATCCATACAATTCAGTGATAACATATTACCACAACCATATTGACATATTGGATGATGGAGTCAAAAGAATCGGGGCATGAGATCCAAGTTGGAATTGGTCATGGTTAGATGATTTCTTTGGCAGAAGCTGGTAATGTACACCTTATTACACACTTGAAAATAATAAATATAGTATTATAATATAGTAAAAAAAAACATCTTAAGGCATAAGCAGTATTTAAGTTTGAGAGAGGTATAATGGTTCAATATTTAGACAAAACTTTCTTTCATTTGAATATGGAAAAAAATTGAAACTTTCAGTATAAGCACTCATACTTTTTTTGTGGAAATGTAATGTAGCCATTATTTTTGGCTACAAATATGAAATATGCTATTTTCAAAAGGTTAAGACTGAATAATTTCAGTGCCTTGAACATTGTATGAAAATGGTTGATGTAAACGTTGAAAAGTTTTTAAGGCTTTGAACTTTAAAATTGAAAAACAATAATTTGTGCAAACAAAATTGGAACTAAATATTATAAACATCTGAAATTTTGGCTGCATGCGGGGGCATCCGTGGCATGATGACACATTTCTAGTTTTATTTTTTTAGGTTATTTACAAACTTTAAAGTGTTACATGTTTGTCTACATTTAAACTTATATAATTATAACATATTTACAAGACAATACAATTGAAGTTAAAAAATTTAACTGGGGTTGCTATCATTATACTGCAGAATAATCATTTTAATTGTGCAAAATCATAGACCTTAAAATTAGAGTTGGTACCGCCAGAAAGAAAATACCACGGTATACCACGTTTTTTCCCTAAAAACCACGGTATATAAACGCGGTAATAAACCACGGATTTTCAAATTGTACGCTATAGCGTTAATTTTTATCTCTAAAATATAAGTGTATCAAGGTAGGCTTGGTATAGAATTTCAAATATTAAATTCAAGCAGATCTATAAAATACAGATTAATCAAAGCATCATTTAACTTTTTTTCAATCAGGTAACTTAAATTTCGCATGTTGACAATTATAAATTAATTGGGTCATGGATCAGTTCTTGTTGGGTTTTTTTTTATAACATATTGGTCTCTTTCAACATTTAACAACTGTTATATAAATTGCATAGTTAAAATGGAAAAATAAAATGTTTTTATAATAAATAAAATAATAGGTCAAATGCACGTTAGCCAATGTTTCTGTTAATTTTATCAGCTGCTATTGTAAATTTGTTTATTTGCAAGGGCTAAGTATTTAATTAATCTTGTTCAGAAACCAAAACAAACATGTACCCCAAAAGCAAATTAAAATTATCACATAGAAAACAGCTGACCATGTTACTGCTTAATTAATATTCATTAGTTGAATGAACATTACTTTTAATCCAGTTTCTACGCCGTTCTATAATTAGTTAATTGCCATGCGCATGCAGTAAGTGCGTGACGTAAGGAAAACCCTAGCCTGATTGGTCGCTATTTATATTAAATACTATTAAAATAGTAACACCCTAATTTTATGCAAGGAATGCCCTCATGAATTATCAATCTTTTACGATTAGTTTTTTGTATCAAATAAGCGATATTTGGACAAGAAAATGTAAGTCGACAATTCTTGCTTCTTCAACTGAGATCATGCAAGTCGACAATTCTACGGTTACATGCGGTAATCGATAAAGCATTTCAATTTTCGCTAAGAACTATGGGAAGAATGATAACAGTCGGCGAAAGTTGTTGCAAAAAGGTTAACTCAAAGAAACATTTGACATATACAACAGAAAAAGTTTTTAATTTAGTACATTTTACGGATCTGTAATTGCTTTAAATTAGAGCTAAAATGACCGTTTTTCCAGGTCTGTACCGCGGTACGTACGCAGATGTCTCTGGACCGTGGTTTACCGGTATCATTTAAACCGCAGCATCTCTACTAAAAATGGGTGGGCTAAGAATACTTGTCAATTTCCAGTTCATTTATAGCAGTCCTATAATTGTATTTCTTCAATATCTTTGGAATTTTACCATTATTAGTGCCCCAGTTGATCTACATTAATTAATAAAAGAATAGTTCTTTGTATAAATTGAATATATATACAAATAATTCATTCAGTTATTTGTAATAAGAACAATGTGTGTGTTTGAAAAGGGACATGATTCTTGTCAGCATGAATGATTGTCAGTGAAAGAGTTGTATCCCATTGTTATTATAGCACTGAAATATAACTCTTAGTTAACAAAAAAAAAAAGATACCCCCATTCAACTTGCTTTTTGGTGTTTTATTTCACCTTTTAGTATATACACTGGGGAAAAGTAACACATTAAACCTCAAAGTTGAATTGGTTTAATTTATCAATTCATAGATGTTTAAAAGACAATATAAGTAAAGTTTGAGTGTTTTTTATTATAAGATAAAGCATAAAACTATGAAAGATAAATGTTTTATTTCATTATATGTAAGTCTATGTTAGTAAAGTGCATATTAATTTGTTATTTCAGGAAAGCTGAGAAAATAAATCTTTAAAAAGATAATTTATTTTCCCCCAAATTTAAGGAGTGTGCCCCTCCCTGTTTAAATGAGAGAACAAAAAGTCTGTTAATGGCTCAACTAGTAAAAAAAATTGGCTGTATGAAAAAGAAATGATTGTTCAATGTGATAAGTTTTGGGATTGTACTGTAAAAAAATCATGTTTTGTGAAAAAAAGAAAATGTAGCTAAACTGATGTTTATGTGAAAGAGGATCACAATATAATGAAAATGTTTGTTTATATGGTTAGAACTGGTGGCATTTACTGAGGTATCTGTTCTTAAATGTCTCCCAAGTTATTGAGGAAGTAATAATGTCTTGTCAAATACTTCATCTAAATAAAGTATGTTATTGTAATACGAAAGAGTGTAGACAGACAGAGCGTGCCACTGATTCTGTTGATTAATGTTTAAAGAAACATTCCTCACATTCCCTCTGATATAGCTGTTAAAAAAAAACTTTTCACGTATGCCCTTGGAGACCAGAGATAGGAAGTCTATGATATATAGGATTGTCACGACAGTGATATAACCATGATAAATTTACAGAGTGTTTGGTTATGGATGTTAAACATTGTTGTTCTATGTTTGTTTGTTTGTTTGATAGATTGTATATGGCACCTTCTTATGCTGCTGTTTCCAAGAGCAGCACTAAAAGTCTATTGGGAAAACATTATAGCTTGGCACCTTTTAAAGGTCCATTATGCCTCAGATATGTTATCTTTTGTTCTTCTCATAAACTTTATTATATTGGTGTTTTGTTTCAGTTTCGAAAAAAAAGAGCCATTTGCCATATACATGTTGATGAATTTCTTTGCTCCTCTTTGCTTTTGTTGGCAGTTATTGGGAACTAGTATTTTATATAGAAGTCAAAATACTACTATGTTTACATTTTGCTACCATTACAACACATTTCTGCACATTTAACACTATTTTCTTCAGCTGTTAAACATATAACATGCTCTAAAGCCATTATTAAAATGTTATTAAACACATGTTTGACTTTTCTAAAGATTTTAATTTATATGGATTTCCAAGGCATAATGTGCCTTTAATTAAAAGTTTATTGATGGCTCAGCACATCATTATTCATTTAGTGACCTAGAAACATAGAAAATGGTGGAAAACAGATCTGCTGTCAACGAAATGACTGCACATTGCATTGTGCAATCTGTATTTTCACATCATTATTTCTTTAATTTCTATTGGTTTTTGCTAATTTTCATTTGCTGACATTAATAGTTTGGAAGCACCCACTTTATTACAGATATTATTACTAAAGAACTTCTGATGATCCAAAGCATGATTTATGGCAGTGTTTTTTTGTTGTTTTTCCAAATTTCTGGAGTATTTATAAAATCTTTGATGATCAAAAGGAACAAACTTTGACTTGCAAGTTGTATGCATAATTTCCTTTATTACCAAATGGGCAATTTCTTTATTTCTTTTTTTATGTAGTCACTTAAAAAGTAGGGAGCATACTGTACAGTAATTCTTTTTCGATTTTCAAAACAGCCTGTGGCTTTCTGAAGGGGAAAATACAGTACCGTAAATTAGAAAGGGGAAACCTGAAGTCAAATTTCAACAACTGAAAAGGGAATTTACCCACACATTTTTATAAAATTTTCAATTTTAATTCAGTTTAGCATGCATTGTAGAAGAGGCTATCAGGGACTTCTAGCTGACATAAATCAGATGCTGTTAAGTCATGGTTCTGGTGAAGAACTGCACAGGGCATTTCAGGGGAAAATATTAGCATTTTTAGGAGAAATATATTTATTTTGGGCTAGGGTAAACGGCCTTTATTCGGCTGTAAAATACAGGAAAAAAATCACTGCTGTAATGATGTGGTGTGTCTATAAGAAAGTCCTGTTAATATTGTCTGATCAAGATCTTTATCAGGGTATTTTCTCCCTGGTACCAAGGACTGAAATATGGCTCCATCCCCAATCCAATATAACCTATTTTTTCCCATTTTCAAAACAGCAGTCAAAAATTTGAACTGTTTGGACTTCTTAACAAAATTTAATTGTTTTGACTTGTTTCATATAAGGAATGACAGGTTTTATGATTATGCATATATGTTAAAACACTTTATAAGTCATGTATAAGGGAGAAAAATTCTAAAATTTCCCAAAAATGTTGGATTATTTTCCCCAGTTACGGGGCTCATTTCCCAAATGTCCTTATATAACTTTGTAAAGGCATTGTGTGTGGCCATTAGATTACTTGATAGGGGTATTTTTCCCACTTTGTTTGGTACCTGCGCTATTTCCAAAACAAGTGAGGAATATTGCTGATGCATAAATATGTTGTGAAAGACAAATGAAGTGGGGATATGTCTCTTTTGCTTCACAATTACCAAAATGCAAACAATAGGCTCCATTTTGTTAAGTGGTTACTGACATTTTAATATGATGACAGTAAAATGATTTTATAAACTCGACATTTGAAATATTTTTATAGGCCTTCAATTGCAGAAATTCACAGAAAATGCACACACTTCAGAGTTGATTTTCTGCCTTGGAAGAGTTTTATTCCTTAACTTATCTATCAGTCAGTCTGATTTCTTTTCAAACATGGTGGTAGATGCAGCACATGCAATTAGGATGTCAGATGGTAAAGGGGGTTACAGATATCCAGTGAAAGCGGTGAATATACTCAAGGCTCATGGACAGAGTTCTAGTGAGAGTGTTCTCGTTCAAGGATATGCACTCAATTGTACAGTAGCCTCACAAGGTGAGTGTTTTAACCCATTTACCTATTGAATTTGTGTAATGTGTTTGCGGTGCTGTGAATTTAGAGAAGTCCTATAAAAGCTAAAAGGATTTTAATATCAAAATAAAAAAATTGAGATACTGTAAAACACTTATTTTTCGCGAGAACCTTATTTCGCGAATTTGAGGCAAAATGTCCAAAATAATTATTTCGCGTCAACATGAATTCGGGTCTTCCCGAAAAATTTGAAACCGGTAACCGACTGTCAAAAATATGTCAATAACGTTTGATAATTATTTGATATGTGTCAACTGTGTTTGTCATGTATTACTGATTAGCCATTCAAAGGCAAGCAGACGAAAATCAATTAAACGGTACTGCAATTTGCCTAACCTGTAGTAAACGATTATGTTAACCCTCCGGCTTAAACTGTAGTACAATACAATAGGATACAATAAATAGAAATGTTACAAACAACTCGCAGGTGCTAAAGTATTTGTACCAAATACCAAAACAGTTATTCTGAAAATGTATTGAATACACTTGAATAGCTACATGATGTTACTATAGAACTGATTTCGATACTTTCCCACAGATATCTTTCCATGTGTACGCATTTTCGGATAGTGTTCATTTTCGGACAAGTGTATAGACAAAGTGAAATATTCGCGAGAAATATGAATTCGCGTCTTACAAAACTCGAGAATATTAGCGAAAATAAATTTCTCGCGAATAATAAGTGTTTTACAGTACCAATAGGTTTAGAGTCTGATCAGACTGGATGAAGGGCTAATGTGCAGGATAGCCTGGCTCTATATCAAAGACTAAAGTTAATTACTTAAAATTCCAGCAGGTTGTGGGTTATGATTCTATATAGAAGCTCAAACCTACCAAAATACAGAATTGCTTCTAGAGTAAGACTTTAAGCAGACAGAAGGGGCAATAGAACGAAATTTTTAAGGGCACACAATGTTGATTTTAAAACTTGCCTTGTTTATATCAGTTTAATACATAAGTGCTTGGTGGCATAAAACTACTCAAAGTAGATGGGAATCTTTCAGAAATTTTATCCTTTGAAAGTTGTTTAACATTACTACTAGGTAAGATTTCATAGATATATTATTACTTAAAAGTTGTTTTACTTCCGCTAAGTTTAAATTTTCTATCAGTTGTCTTGGTCAGGCATATTGGTCTTTGCCATGGTTACATTGATTGCTGTCAGACTTCACGGTAGTGCAGGCTTACCTGCTGCTATACGGATGGCAAAGGCTAAACATTTACATTCCAGGGTTAGGATTTATGCAAGGGGCTCTTGGTGCCCTTCTTCCCTCCACCAGGTCCAGAAAGTCGTTAACATCTCATCAGTGCCTCAGAAACTCGACATTAAATATGTAATAAGTCATAGAGCAAGTCAACATTGAAAGGAAATTTTGATTTTTACTGTTATTTCAGTGAGAATAAAATGTTTGTCTTAATATTTTCAGCTTCACCGAAAAGGATAAATGGGGCAAAAATAGCGTGTTTAGACTTCAGTTTACAGAAGTCCAAGATGAAGATGGGCGTACAGGTGTTGATAGAAGATCCCAGTCAATTAGAATTAGTTAGACAAAGGTGAGTGAACACAGTAATACAACAGTCAATAATGATAATAAACATGGCGCAACAACCAGAATGTAGTGGGAGAAAATGAGCAGGTTTTTAATCTTGTGACTGGCCTTACACTGCATGGTAATGCTGTGTTGTTTTTTTTTTAGCGCTTAGAAAAAAGGTGGAGATATATCCAATTCAGTGGAAGGGCATTCAGGATTTGTCAGGTGTGTGAACAGTATTTGTGTCTTTCTTGGTTGTAGAAAGTTTATAATGAATGATGGAACCTGGTGCTTGATCATTTTGATCTCGTCTGTTTGAAAAAAAAAATCGAGCTATTGTGATCTCTGCGGCATTGTTGTTGTGTAGTGTAGCACATTATAGTTATCCACATTATACTTTGAATATTTGTGTTTTTCATGACAAGGTGCAGTTGGTAGACAAGGGGTATAATTCTGGAAGCTATTTTTAATGAGTTATGCCTCTTTTTAACTAAGAAATGTTAACAGATCAATGTTAACACCGCATACAGTGCTCTTGTTTATAGTATACTCGGTTCCTATGATATCAAGGGTTCTATGATATCAAGGTATTTAAATTTTCTGAAACTACTAGTAAAAGCAACACATGATGATGCTGATATTTGTAAAACTTGCACACTAGATTCATTTTCATCTGCCAATAAATTTAATTTGGTGAATAATGAATATATTTGTGGCAAAAATAACTATTTTATAAAACCTTCATATTTTACTACCATTTTCCTTAATGGTTTTTACACAGTCAATTAAAATATGTTTTAAATACATATACTGACATATAGTCTGTTCATATAGTTTTAATTTTATAGCAAGTTAACTGTTGGAAGTTTTTCACAACTTTACTTGAAAGTTTTGACCCATCTATCCTTCCATACTTGCTTTTTGTGTCGCCTCTACGGAGTAGTGGCGACATATAGGGATCACTTCTCCATCGTCTGTCTGTCCGTCTGTCCGTCACAAAACTTGTCCGGACTACTCCTCATAAACTACTGGTGCAATTTCATCCAAACTTTACAGGAATGATCAGTACCAAGTCTAGTTGTGCATATTGTCAGGATTTTCCGGTTCAATGATTTTTGTCAGAGTTATGGCCCTTTAATAATTTTTAATTTTAAAGTTTGTCCGGACTACTTCTCTTATACCACTAATGCAATTTCAATGAAACTTTACAGGATTGATCTGTAGCTCAAGTCCTTGCGCATATTGCACGGGTTTTCCGGTTGAATGATTTTTGGCCGAGTTATGGCCCTTTGATAAAAAGGTTTCTTTTTCTGTGTGTTGCCAGATACACAAAAGCTTGTCCGGACTACTCCTCATAAACTACTGGTGCAATTTCATCCAAACTTTACACAAATGATCAGTACCAAGTCTAGTTGTGCATATTGTCAGCATTTTCCGGTTCAATGATTTTTGTTTGAGTTATGGCCCTTTAAAAAGCTTGTCCGGACTACTCCTCATAAACTACTGGTGCAATTTTATCCAAACTTTACAGGAATGATCAGTACAAAGTTGTTAGTCTAGTTGTGCACTGTCCGTCTGTCTGTCCGTCTGTCACAAAATTTGTCCCAACATGAAATTGGCCATCATGAGGCGACACATGTGATTACTGATCGCTCTTGTTTGGGTATTACCTTGATACCCTAGTAACCTCCTCTGAAATTACCCAAAATGGCAGACATTGAAAATATTTTAAAAAATGTCATTTTTATTGGTTCTTTTGAAATAATTTTTTGACAAACAGTTCTGGAAAAGGTTCAATTATAAGATGGAAGTAAAATCTCATTCATTTATGTTATTTATATTTAAATATTTTTCTATAAACGATAAGTACCTTGATATCATAGAACCCCGGGCTACTAAGGGTTTTTATTGTAAACAGATTTTGGATCCATATCATTGGTAAAAATCAGTGTTAGTTTCAGCCTGTAAATTTAAATGTCTCCCGTCCCGCTCAACCTAATTGGTTGTTTTTTGTTGGCATGTCTGTTGCCTCAGATAAAAATGAAAATCCTGAGTAATTAACAAGTGGACCATGCCAAGTGCTAAATTGTTGAGATGCTAATAGTTGACTGGTATATTTTTATACTTGACTGGTATATTTTACAGGGAATCTGATATTACCAAGGAAAGAATAGAGAAGATTTTATCATCAGGGGCAAACGTTATCCTAACAACTGGTGGTATAGATGATTTATGTCTAAAATATTTTGTCGAGGCAGGGGCTATGGCGGTAAGGAGGTGTAAAAAAGTGGATCTGAAGAGAATTGCCAAGGCAACTGGAGGTAAATTTAAACGAAACATGTTATTTTAGATCTCTGTAAACACTTATTAATACTGGATTCAATATTAATAGACTAAATGTATGCTTAGCTTTATAAGGAGAGCATCAGATTAGTATTCCAGGGGTCACAAGTTCAATTCTCAGAAGAGATGAAATATCTCCCTGAAAATAGACCTCTGGAACATCTGTTTACTGGAGGTTTGTCCATCATGGCTGATTCGGAAATTATATTGTTATGAGAATTTGGTTGATTATGAAGAAATTGGTTTCTGGTTAGTTGAGGAAAGCCAAGTTACGACTTTTTATAAAAAAAGAAAAGAGTTGTAAAATTATCATAAACAAAAGCAAACAAAAATAAACTGGTACAGATCCAGGCTACTTTGCTGACCCATACAGTATAGATTTGGATTTTAAACCCTCTGCAGGTATAAACAAAATCAAAACAGTATCAATCCATTATGATAATATAAAAACACCGTTGCTTACCCTATAATGCAGTGGTGTTACTACAGTGAAAATATTTGGTCTTTTGTGAATGAGTATTTGTAGTGAACACTCTTTTATAAAAGCATTAAAATAAAAAAAAATAAAAAAGTGACAACAAAATGACTTGACATTCTTCAAAGCCATTAGAATAGGGTTGTTATTACAACCTAGGAAACAACACCGAAGAAAAGTTGATCAATGAAAATATGATACAAAATATTTAAATAAAAAACATAAGAGTGATATACTTTCCCAAAATATGGAAATGTTTTCTCTTATTTTCAGCTGTTCTGATAACAACCTTAGCCAACCTTGAGGGTGAGGAGACTTTTGAACAGTCATTTTTAGGTCACGCAGATGAGGTCGTTCAGGAAAGAATCTGCGATGACGAACTCATTCTTGTGAAAGGGTATGTAGCTTGCCTTTGCCCTTTTACCAGTATTGATTGTGAATGTTGCTGGTAACATTGTTAAAGTGTGAAAGGTTATTCACATCGCTGAAAAGTTGTCATGATAATTTCAAAATTCAGAAAGAATCTGTTTTTTCTATAGAAGTCTTCATACATGCTCTAAAACCATTAAAAAAGAAAAAAAAAGGGGGGGGGGGGAAGGGGAATCAGAAATTTTTCATAGGACTCTAGGTAAATGAAGCCTTAAACAAAATTTTAATGTCAGTACCTTGAGACACTAACTTTCAGTTTTTAGTATTTTTTAATTTACACAGTAGAGTTGTTTTTTTAAGAGGTAAAAAATTTAATATTGATGTCGTCATTATACGTAAGGGCATCAAGTCATGTCATGTTGCCGTGGTAAAGATGACTCCCAGAACTTTGCCTGTCATATTCACTGATATAATAAGGTTATACAAGTGGGAAATAGCAACAGAAACATTTCCATGTTGGTTAGACCTTGTAGGTCTTATCAATTTCCAGAATGTTTAACATTGTTTTACATGTTTTGCTTAAGACGTTAATATGTAAAATCTAATTTTGCCTTGTTATGTTCAGATTGTTATCTGATAACATGCTACAGCTAAAACTTGGCCATTCTATCCCTTATCCACTGATTATCTCCAGTATTCTTTACTATTTGTAGCTAGCACTTGTATTTGAGAAAATTTCAGCTTTGATAACAATAGGAAAATTGTTGGCAAGGGAGAATGGATTTAAAATCTGATTTGATACACATTTGCAATGTTTTAACAAAAAGCCATTTTTGCCTGAAAATTAAGGTGTTTAGGGGGATCTTTACAAATTTTCGGCTGTGTTGGTGTGATGTAAAACTCAATCAAACAAGCAAATTTTCAGGAATATTATTCATATACATATAGTTGTGACATTTGGAAATGGTCTTTATTTGTCCTAAAAAAATCTAAAATCTTTTGGGTTGGGATAGGAAAAAGGGAAAATGCAACATTTCTATATTTGTAAGGCATTACAGGTTTTGTCCATTTGCTTGAAATTTAATGTTATTTTCCTTTTAAAATTTTAATGCATTTGATAGAATTTAACTTGAATTATTTTGCCTGTCATCACCACTAATACAAGAGGCTTTACAAATGGGATAAAGTAATAAAAGAATCATCATGTTGGTTAGATCTTATAAATTAGTATAAGCTATTTCCAGATACTTTATACTTTATATTTCACAACAGATTTATAAAATATAAAACAAGTCCTCTCCAGTCATATTATCCCAGAACTTTGCCTGTCATATTCACTGATATAATAGGTTATACAAATGGGATATAGAAACAGAAACATTTCCATGTTGGTTAGATCTTGTAGGTCTTATCAATTTCCAGAATGTTTAACATTGTTTTACATGTTTTGTTTTAAATGTTAAGATGTAAAACTTAATTTTTGCCTTATTAGTCCCCTACTGGTCTTTTATTGAATTAGATTCTACACTTCTCAGGTTTTGCTGTAAATGTTGCTTTTATTGGTCCATTATGACCCAGTATGCTTTTATTGTTATTTCTCATGAGTCCCATTACAGTTTCCAAAAAGTAACTCACTGGCCAATTACCTGAATACTCATTTGCTTCTGTCTTTTTTTTGCATTAAGTACAATTATAGTGATTTAGACTTTTATGTGGAAGTTAAAATATTACTTTTTACATTTTGCTACAATTTTGACAATCATTTTAACATTCAACACTTCTTTCTTCAGGTTGTAAGCATCATACATGCCCTAAAACCATTATTTAATTGATTCAAACCCTATTCTTGCCCTTAACACAGAATGAAAATTAACCGGCTTTTGAGGCACAATGTGTCTTTAGGGTAATTACTGTGAACTGTTCCCATGTTTATCCATGGAACTTTATACTTCTCACAAATTGTGAAAGATAATGAGCACACAATTTTTAAGGTAATAACACTTTTATCAATTAAATTCCAGAATTAATGAGAAAAGATAATAATTATACAGCTAGGAGCTTGCAATAACCTTAACAATTTATAGCTTTTATCTTTCATCTGATTTTGATATATGACGGCTATTGAATTTGCACTGAGGTTTGTGATCTATAAAGTGGTTAAGAGGGCTGATTTCTTTTTACTGTGAAGGTTTTAATTCATCTACAGTAAAGTAGTTTATGTAATGGTGAATGCCCCACTTGACTCAAGTTATATACTAAGGAGCATTAGATCTTGTAGAAAATTCCACTATGATGTCACAAACTTTCTATTAGAATTTCCAACCTGAACTGGCTGAGACAGATTTATATGCCACTTTCAATTAGTACATTTCATCAAGGGTCATCTAAACAGAGAATTTTTGTGACAGAAACATTTCTTTCTTGAGGCTGAAGAAGTCTGCTGACTTTGTTCGAAACATGTTTTGATACTTAATTTGTGTTGGTTTTTGATCCAATTGTCCTTTGTTTAGAATTCAAATTCCCGAATTACTACCTCTGTATTTTCTAGTACAAAATGGTTATGCTGTTGGGATAGAGCAATTTGAACATTTTACAGCTTCATTTAAACTTTTTAATTTGAACTGTTTATTCTAGAATGTTCCACATTTACCAGGAACCTGTAGGAACTGAAAGTGATGAACCTCCTATGTCGATAGTATAGAGCCAGGCCAGCCTATACATGCATGTAATCTAAATAGGCTATATACTGCTGACCTCCTCAGTCTTTGTATTTTTAGACTCCCTTAAACTATCAATGGACTGTTCTAAATTCAAAGCAAGCAGGGGAGCGGTGGCTTAGTGGTTAAGGTGTCTACCCCTTAACCGGTGGATCATGGGTTTGAGCCCTAATCAGGTCACAACCATGTTTCTTCATATGACACCAGTACTGGTTAGTTCCAGGAAGTGGACTCAAATGTGATTAATATAATTTGCAAGGACTTGTTTCGCAATCAAGCTTAAATAAATATGTTTAAATCAAAGCAAGGCAAATTTATTAAAACAAAATCAGGTTAAGGTAAGTAAGATAAGTAGAAGATAAGTTTCAGTGTTTCAAGGCATTTGGACGTAAGTTGGTCAGTTCAATGCAACAAATCTCTTACAAGTCAATGATACCTGAATTTCCCAAATTACTACCTCTGTATTATCTAGTACAAAAGGTTATGCTGTTGGGATAAAGCAATTTGAATGTTTGACAGTGTAGTTCAAACTTTTTTGGTGAACTGATCTGTTCTTGTTTTAAAATATTCTACATTAAACTTCACAATAACAGAGGAGAATAAGCCTTAATGGGAGTAAAGCATTTTGATAATGTGAATTTGTTTAAAATGGAAGTTCTCTGTAGTATAATAAATATTTACAGTGATAGTATTTAGTATCAGATATAACAACAGATCACAAAAGAATTTATTTATAAGGATGTTGTTGATGAATGTAAGTTACAAGATCTGCTATTACAACTATTTATATAGCAGATGATAAAATCTTTATAAAAAAATTATTTAGAACTTAAACCGCATTTTTTTTTTTCGAGCAATATTTTATTAGAATACTACAATGATACATTTCTATTATTTTTATAAATATTTGAAATACTTATGGAAAATGTGTCCATTGTAGATCAATCATCTCTTGCTACTTAAGGTTCGAGTCGTGAAAGTGTGTTTGATTCTGTCATGTCAGAAAGCTATATCCAATTAGCTTACGCATTGTCTGTGGTTTTACGAAGGTGCCTGTTTTTGCTTGAAATAATGCACAAAGGGGCACCTGAGTTTGTCTTCCACCAGTAAAGCTGGAAAGTCGCCATACGACCTATACTTTGTTGTTGTGACGTAAAACCCAACAAAAAATATTATAATTTAAATGTTTTAAAAAAGTTTTTCTGGAAGTCAGTGTTTGCTAGAAGCTATTCTGTTTTAAAAATTGGTTTACTTGTACATTGGTATGATGTCAGATGAAGGGGAAAAATCTTTGCTAGCAGAATTAGATATCCCAGAACTTTGCCTGTCATATTCACTGATATAATAGGTTATACAAATGGGATATAGCAACAGAAACATTTCCATGTTGGTTAGACCTTGTAGGTCTTGTCAATTTCCAGAATGTTTTACAAATACATCTTTAAAAAACAATAATTTTCTCATACTTGTTAATTTATTTTCTTGTCTGTTAAATATGGCAAAAGACATTGACTTTATATACATTTAAAAAAGAAAGAAACAATTTTTAATGTCTTCACAAGAATATGAGTAGGTCCACATAGTCTATGGAGTCAATGAGAATTCTTCTAATGTCCTCTTATATATATATTTAAGCAGCATGCCTCTAGATTCATGCTAATTGTAAAAAAAAAAAATGTATTTGAAAGTAAAATATTGTTAAGTGGAACACAGAGAGTAAGTTACCAAATTAAGAGAGATGAAAATAATTCAAAATATGCAAGTATAGTCCTTACTGCATTAGTCAGACAATAAAGACAGAAAAATCAGTCATTAATTGCACATAGCATGTAAATTATTATTGGAATTTCGAATCTTTTTACTTTTCTTTGAAGTCTTAGTACACTGGAGCCGTGATATAGCGCTCATGTTGGGGTCCATGATCTCAAGACAGCGTTGTAACGAGTAACTTTTTATAACGCTCATTGTGTAATTATAGCGAAAATAACGCATTACCCCACCCACCGCCAAAACATATAACGCTTGTTAGTGAAAATGATTGTTTACTTTAATATTACTTACCTTCCAATGGATATCAGTCCAAGCTTTTTAACCAGGTTTTCAATTTTGAAAATCCTGGTTATTAGATTGGGTTATGGCGGGCGGATGGGCGGCTGGGCGGATGGGCGGGCGGGCGTCAAACGAAATTGTGTCCGCTCTGTAACTCTTCAACCCTTTGAAGAATTTTGATGAAACTTCAGACAAATGTTTACCACATCAAGATGACGTGCAGAACGCATGTTCCGCATGGCTGGGTCCAAGGTCAAGGTCACAGTGACATTAACATTGAAAATCCTGTCCGCTCTGTAACTCTTCAACCCTTTGAAGAATTTTGATGAAACTTCAGACAAATGTTTACCACATCAAGATGACGTGCAGAACGCATGTTCCGCATGGCTGGCTCCAAGGTCAAGGTCACAGTGACATTAACATTGAAATTCCTGTTTACATGATTTTAACTTGATTTGGCAGTCAAAGGTCATATCATCTTTGGAGGTAATTTAAAAAAGATATGATATATTATTTCATGTCTACTTTGTAACTTGTTTTTCATTATACAGAATTATCAATATAATTATAGTGAACAAATTCTTCTGTGCTGAACTCGTCCTACATTTCTCAACGGATTTTGTTCAAACTTTCACAGAAGCTTTGTCATCAAGCACCCTGGCACATATTGTCGGGGTTTTGTGATTGGATAGTTTTTGACCTAATTATGGCCCTTTGTTTTTTTCCTTATACATAATATTATAGTGAACACTTCTTCAGTGGCAATTCCTCCTACATTATTCATGTTTTACATTGCACATAGTTACATTGTTTGTTGCTTGTATTTGTATTTCAAATACAACATATTTATCTACAATGGTGATAATTGAAAACCTGGTTTCATGGCATTGCCATGTTTCTTGTTTATATATTATTATTAATTATTTTGTAAAGCATTACTGAATATCTTTAATATAAACATGAAATTTACGAATTAAAAATATAAACCACGAATGTACAATTGTTTATAAATTTCCAGTAAAACAGCGGTGTTAACGTGTGTTATGTGTGGTCATGAAAATTGATACCTAGTGGATGGGACTAAATTAATCGTCTTTCCTGCTGTCTCTTGTGAAAAAATCAGTCATCCTCAACAACTTTTTTGCCGATAGATCCAAAGTGCATGCTTTTTAAAATTAATTGTACGCTTGGGTGATTTACTCAACTCTTCGGTGTTTGCATGTTTTAGCTAACAGTTTGATACCTGACTGATCAACTGTTCAAAATGAACAAAAGAGCGGATTAACGCTTACCTGTGTATGACTTCACACCTTCTTATCATGAGTGACGTAATTATGACTGTTTATTGCACTCGACTGACACATTGAACAAGCGTTATAGTGGATAAGGTGCGGTATTGATATACGTGGAAAAAAAATTATAATCGGCGAAAAATACGATTTTTTTTTTTGGGAGCCAAGGCATATGAGCGTTCTACTGAGATTAGCGCTATACCGAAGAGCGCTGTTACGCGGCTCCAGTGTACATTAGTACATTTTCTTCAAGCTTAATTTTCTTGAAATATTTTGACTCGTGACATCTTGAGGGGTGCAGCTTTTATGTCAATTTATAGTAACTACTTTCCCAAATTACTACCTCGGTATTTGATAGTACAAGAGGTTATGCTATTGGGATAGACAAACTTGAACATTTAACTAGTTGGTCAACACTGTGTTGCATTTAACTAGGAATTTCAAAAATGCTCTACATTTGCAACAGAAGCAACTTAACCTTTACCATGCTAAATATCTTAAATGGACTTGTCCATTTTATAATATGGACAAATCCATTTATTTGAATAGGGATTTTTAATAACATCTATAAAAGTTAGTGTTATGGTGATAAATATCCCAGAACTCTGCCTGTCATATCCACTGATATAATAAGGTTATACAAATGGGATATAGCAACAGAAACATTTCCATGTTGGTTAGACCTTGTAGGTCTTATCAATTTCCAGAATGTTTGACACACAATTTAAGAAAAAAGATAAACAAAAATCACTTTTAGCATTAGACTTTATTTTCAGTATCAAATGCATTTTTAGCTCACCATTTTCATTGTCACGACCCACTTCAAAGTATATTAACAAGTCTTCTTCCTGTCATTGAAAGAAAAGTTCAAGTTAAAATATAAAGGCTCCCAAGTTAGGTACAGTGATTGGATGTTACAAATGCTAGTAATTGCAAGTCTGGATACACATTGAAATGTATAGGTACACAATTACAGGGCACAGTAACTTTGTTTATCTAGTGTGCATTTGTTGTCTGGCATTTGTTAACCATTTTGTTTAATTTCTCATTTATGGTCATTTTCTGTAATTGTAACACTAACAGATAACTGTGAATTTGTCCTGGCCTATTCTATTCACTGAAATGTCTAAACAGATCTTTTTCAATCCTAATAATTATCCCAGAACTTTGCCTGTCATATTCACTGATATAATAAGGTTATACAAATGGGATATAACAAACAGAAATGTTTCCATGTTGGTTGGACCTTGTAGGTCTTATCAATTTCCAGAATGTTGTACATTAAAAATATTTTTTCATAAAGCATGCCACCCGAAAACTACTTACTATATAATAATGTTTGTACAAGTTTTCAATCTGTGATGTTCTATTTATAGAACAAAGGCAAGATCGGCGGCCAGTATCATCCTCCGTGGAGCGAACGATTTCTACTGTGATGAGATGGAACGATCAGTACATGACGCTCTTTGTGTAGTGAGGCGTGTCCTAGAATCAAAGACTGTTGTGCCAGGGGGTGGGGCTGTAGAGGCTGCATTGTCAATATACCTGGAAAATTATGCTACATCACTGGTAAGTGAGATTTTCGGGGGATATTTATTGAGATGTTTATAATGTTAAGAATCCAGGCCATGTATTCCTTCATATATATTATCGTCACCCTAGTGCAATTACTGATAAACCCCTATTAAATTTAACAGGACTTAAGCTGTTACTGCACTGAGGTTAAAGTATAGAACATGGTTAACAACACAGAATTAAAAAAAGGATACACTTGTTTTGAAAGAATAATTATGCTGTAAAATTGGATATTTTTGTAAGGCCAAAATTTGAAAAATGAAATGAACAAATTTGTACTTTCATGAATTTGTACATTCTGAAAAATTATATGCTTAGATACTTGCCGAATGTTTTTCATGTATATTTTCAATTTGTGAAACAAATGAAATTTAATCCTTTGCAAAATCTATGATAACTTAGCAAATTTTCATTAAATGATGCATTTTAGAACATATTTAAGCAGGAATACTTTTGAATACATGCATTCCTTTCACTATATATATTTCATTTACATACATCTATCTGTTGAGGACTTTTTATCTGACATTTATGTAATATTTTTTAAACTATTACAGGGTTCAAGAGAACAGCTGGCTATTGCAGAGTTTGCCAGGTCACTATTGGTTATACCTAAACAATTGGCTGTAAATGCGGCACAGGACTCAACTGATTTAGTGGCCAAACTAAGAGCCTACCACAATATGTCTCAAGTTAAACCAGAACAGAGAGAGCTCCGAATGTAAGTTATAATGCTTATACAAAATGAAATATTGTTCAGTGGTACCTACATATTTCGTATTTTGCCTCCCAGGTAATGAAGGCTTTAGTAGCATTTCATTTTAGGAGATATGTTAATTATCTGTTACTCAGAAATCATGTGGGATAGGTAGGTGATCAGTTGTGGAGAAATTGGTAATGTCTGATTAGGAAGCCAGTTAGGTAGACAAACAAACAAAAACAAAACTTTGTTAAAGTTACAATAAATGTGGGAAAGTCTGCATGTTCTTAAATTTAATAATTAACATTTTTTCTTTAATGTTCCCATACAAGAAATGAAGAATTTTGAAGCTCAACAGAGTAAAGATATCAGGCATTTAACAAATTAACAACATATCAATGAAAACTTGTATGTTCATTCAATTTGCCTTTGTCATGTTATAATAAAAAGAAGTAAAGATTAAGTATAGCAATGCAATAATTTTCCAATTTTAAAGGATATAGGCGGGTAGTTTTCTAACCATCGTTCCTGGAGAGTTACACCAGTACTAGACTACCTTCCTCCTTGCTAAACTACCAAAGCATCTCCCGGGGATCGAACCCACGCCAGAGAGGTAGTCATCGACTCTAACTCTCGACCACGGAGGCGGTCTTGGGATAAAAGATTTCAATGTAAAAGATCATATTGATTGCTCAATCTTAAAATATTTTATTTAATTTTTTATATATATAATGTATATATATTTTCTTTATCAATATAGGGTTGGTCTTGACTTGTACAAGGGAGTTGTCAGAGATAACAAGAAAGCTGGAGTTCTGGAGCCGGCCATCTCAAAGATCAAATCTCTAAAGTTTGCGACAGAGGCGGCCATTACCATCCTCCGTATTGATGACATGATTAAACTGGCCCAGGAACAGAAGCAAGGCAGTGCTTATCAGCAAGCGCTAAGATCTGGACAATTATAAATTAAAACTTTTGACAAAAATTATATACCCTCGGTACAAAATTTATTGTAATAAAGTTCTCAATGAACAAATTAAACTTAAGAGGTGAACTTTATGGATAAATATTTGAAAAGATGAAATATGTATGTTAGGAAAGATATTGGTAAAGTGCAAAACTATTTATAAAATGATCAGGGGAAGGAATTACACTTGAGGAATATCTAAGTTTTTCTAAATTTATGATATTTACCAAATTTTTACTTTGGCAATATTTACGTTTCCATTCTGATATACAAGCAATCGAGTTTGAGGTAAAACAAATTTCATCAAAAATTTTATGAGTCTGGGGAATCGTATAATTCAAGTCACAAATGTAGAATGTCTAGCAATGGATTGAATTTTATCACATCCTAAGTATTTGATGTCAAGAGTGCTCTGGTAACTTATTTATAATAGTTCCTTCTCTATCATGATTTGTTGGAAAGATCTTGATGAAATAATTTGTACAATTATATATTTAACATTCTTAAATGTGCTAAGATGCTTGAATACAGTGATGTGTTCACATATTTTTGTCATGATTAATTTATTTATGAATCCATCCCGTCATTTTTCTTGTCTAATTGTGATGCTTTTTTTCTTTTTTTGTATGAGCTAATAAAATTTTTTTTATAGTACTTTGGTTGTTTGTTGAAAATTTAATAATGTTGTCGTGTTATTGGAGTTTAAAGTCACTGATTTCTAATCCCTTGCCCTCCATAAATTTGTTGCTAATCTCCTGGGAACAATGAACATTTATATTTCATTACAAGAAAAATTTAAAGTGCGTTTAAATCCAGGAGAATGGGGGTTATTTTAACTAAAAAAAGGGAACTTTTAAAACAAAAGCAACACGGGTGTAAAAGCCTTATTTTTAAAAATTAAGGTCACCCAAGTAATTGTGAAATGCTTTAAATCTACAGAAACAAAGGCAGAAAATACCAAACTAAATTATTTACATCATTGATCTACCAGCAAACAGAAATGTAAATACAAAAACCCAAACCATGGACAGCAGTAATAAATATTTATAGATCGGCAAATTACTAATATCACAATTATCATTTGTAATTGTAAATTTTGTATAATGACATTTTTGACAGAAGATTCTTTCAAATTCACAAGATTCAAGCATCATGATACAGAAAAAACTGGAATTTTATTTACTGAACTTGACAAATACCTTTTCCTGTACAATGGTTGTAATTCAAATGGGAAAACTGAAAATTGTTGGCAGTATGTGTACTAGCGTGAAAACGAATGAATGTGCGCATTAATTTGAAACAATGTCAATTTGCTGGATGAAATTAGATTTAAAATTGATATGTTTTGTTCCCCAAGATGGAAAATCCAATAGATCACAGAACTCTATGACACCTTTGTAACATAACTCGCTGTTATTCAGTATCGCTTCAACACCTGCATTTATAGGAAGTTCAAAACGATAAAAATCATCAAGCTTGTTATTACACATGGATTATTCGCCGTATGAATTATACATCAGCGGGTGTTTCTAAATCCGCATTGCACTACTTTCATTAACGCGTGATGCAGGGCGTTGAACTAACCACGATCGTCCATGTACAGTCTTAATAAGATAAGCTTGCAGTAATTACAAATTTTCCATGTTGGGGGACTCTCAGGATTTTCTCTCGTGACAATTTTTATATATACAAATTTTTAGATGTACAAGTAAAATAGAAACTAAGATGATAACATTTCTCTTTACCGTGATATACGATCGAATGTTCAAACTAAGTTCATGAATTAAAATACCCAGAAAAAACATTCAGAGTTTTTTTTAAAACATGGGTAATTTGCCAACTAAGATTGGTAATACTTTGATAAAATAAATTTACTATTGCTTAATTAATATAAACAGACAAAAGCATAATCATTTTGAAATCTATGTAATCGAATTCTGTTTGGAATTTGACGACACATTGTCAGACCACAAAAATCTTAAATTAATAAAAGATTACAAATGATGACGAAGTATGCTAGCTGGCCGATATTATAATAGTAAATATCAATTGCAGAGAGAATGAAAGCACTGCGCACGTGCAATAATGTACTTTGTAAAGTCCCATTAAGTATCAAAACTACTATTTCAAAAGCTTTTTGTGTTCGGTATTCTGTTACAATTTCCAAAAGGTTAAGCATTGGTCATGACTGAGCCATGCTTGGCTTCTTTAGGGTTTCTTTTGGCAAAAAGTACAATTAAAATTATTTAGTATTTTGTTACCTTTATGGCAAAAAAATCACTTTCAGCGCTATTTCGTAAGGTGGTAAGCATCTTAACGGATCTAAATCTATTATTATAGCCGTTCCTGGACGGCGATATATACAATTGACAAGATTTGAACAGTTCTACATGTACACCGCCTGCCTTTAGCCAATCAAAGCGAATAATTCAGTATCACATGATAATAAAATGGACCTCAAAAATCTTCAATGAGGGATGCTTAAATGGACTTGCCCAACCGCGAGGTTTTGTCGAGTTACTTATTCGTGCAACTGAAAAAATACCATTATCAATCATACAATGTACGAACTCAGTACTAGTCTTTAGCAAATTGCCATATTTTTTGCTATATGTCATTTCTGATTAGAGAATGTAGTTTTAAAAAGAGTATATTTTGTTTACTTTCCAAAACTATGAGTGTTGTTATTGCATCATAATCGCATATAGCAGTTATAGTCCGTAGACAGAATCGCAAACTTATTTTGTTTTCCAAAATGAGAAACGGTCTCACACCAGATAAGTTATCGTCCTTCGTTCCACCATCAGTTGGAGAAACGTCTAGGTACAATTTTCGAAATTTTTCTGACATGCAAACAATAACATGCAAACAAGAACTTCCCTTTACCATAATGCATTTCTGCCATCTACTTTGAGAGATTGGAACTTACTATCAACAGAAGTACAAAACTCAATATCTTTGTCCTTTAAAACGCAACTTATTGGTTATATAAAAAAATGCACAAATACTATTACATATGTGAATGGCAAGTCATGCACACACGGCTCCGAACAGAATGGAGCTCTTTAAACAAGCACTTATTCAGAAAAAATATGCCCCCCTCACCAAATTGTCAATGTGGACTCCTAACAACCACTTCTTCTTTGAGTGTCACTTCTATAATTATATCAGACTATATGATGCTGCTTCTAACATTTGTACTATAACAAGTCATACCTTTCTAAACGGAGACCAGAATCTTAACTATGACATTAATTCTAAAATTGTTCAAGCAGTTCATGTACTAGTATATATACGTGAAATTAACCGATTTCTAAAATAATTTACCAACTTGATCTATCCGAATGAATCTTCTTTACCTTCTTTCTAATTCTATTCAATAATTTATATTCTTTAAAAAGAGATCTTTTGAACAATAGCTAAAGTCTTTGATTTGTTTCGTTCCAAACATGTTAAAAGTTAACTTCATTGTTTCAAACAATATTGCAAACACTGTCATAATTTAACTGCATTGTACAAATATGTAGAAGACCTTTATAAGCTTTATAGTTTTCGGCTCTAATCCTTTTTCATGCGTGTATCTACTTATCGTAAATGTATTAACAACATTGTTTGAAAAACTAGCAGTCGAAGGAGTATGTATAACGTAAATTCCATTTATAGCATATTCACAGACATCAATTTTAATGTGCTGCAAGTAACTGTTGTTAATTACGCAAGAAGCTAATTCTTTTTGCCGATTGATGCACGTACTTATTAAATTAAGTAGCGCATGAAGTCTAACTTATTGTACTACAAGTCAAGTTATTGTTATATTTTACTCATGGGCAATACTGAGTATCTACCTAGCATAATCTAACTGAATGCGTCAAAATATTTTGACAGAGTAAATCAAGTATTTTTTGTTGGCTTTATGTGTTGACCACATACAATAAAGTATTAGACAAGAAAGGAAATATTATTTCTATATTCATGGCTGAACGGCGATTCCAAGCATTTTTGGAAATGCTAATACTTGTAACAACATTACAAAGCACACGTTTTTCCTTACAACAGAAAGAAAAAAATCACCTCTGACCGCTTGTTTTGGAAGAGTATTTAGATGAGTCTTTAACTCTCTGTGTTTCTTATCTTAACTACATAATGGATTTCAGGTAGTTCTGTATCATTAGAGAGATAACTTTATCACAGTTACTAACAGCTTTTGGGAATTATATTTTAATCAGGAAATGGTAATGACATACCGTTTGAAATAATCTTATTTGGGATTCAGTTAGCTTCTCATAATTTTCAAATATTATTGATGATCCAGTCGAGTATTTTCCTCTCTATAATTTATAAGAGACAATTGAATTATAAATCATTTTGATTTTAAACACGATAGCAAATATATGGTTTTGAAAAAGGATAAATATTGATATAGTATTACCAAACATACATTTATACACTCGCACCTCATATGCAAATACAGTACATTTGTTGAATCAGCTTATAATCATCCTGTGGTAGAAATAGAAAAAAAAATATTTAGCTTAATATAATACGTTGAAACAGTCAGTATACACTAGCAATCGTAGAATTAAATGAGCCGCGTCACGACAAAACCAACATAATGGGTTTGCGACCAGCATGGATCCAGACCAGCTTGCGCATCCGCGCAGTCTGATCAGGATCCATGCTGTTCGCTATCAGTTTCTCTACTTGTAATAGAGTTGTTAAGCGAACAGCATGGATCCTGATCAGACTGCGCGGATGCGCAGGCTGGTCTGGATCCATGCTGGTCGCAAACCCATTATGTTGGTTTTGTCGTGACGCGGCTCAAATGTATAAGGTAACATTCATTAAATCTTGGCTGAAACATTGTTATAATAATTTATATCTATTGAGAAACTTAATTGAAAAAATAGAATTGTTCTGATCTGAAGTCAAAATTATTTTAAAAATGAATATCATTTTAAATGAAAGGTAGGTAAAATGCAAGTAAAATTTCAGCTTAGTAGTATTTTGTTTTACTGTATATTTGATTTAAAATTATTGTAGTTAAAATGTGTCCTTCCTAGAATATTGAAATATTCTTTTACGTTTTACAATGTAATTGCATTAGCTTTACGAATTCGAAAATCTTCCCTGATGGAAAAATAATGACATTCGAAGTGCTGAAATCAATAAGTATGATGTTATTTATAAAGCTGAAACATATTTCAATGGCAAAAAGATGTTTTTAAAAATGTAGACAGTAAATCTACTTGTTATAAAGTATCTCCAGAAGCAAAGAAAGGACGCTGCTGCAGAATTATAGCAATGATGTTATAACATACTAGTAAAACTTAAAATGAAAAAAAAAAAAAAATGAAAAAAAAAAAAAAACAACAACAACAAAAAAACAACAAAAAACAAACAAACAAACAAAAACGAATTGGTGTCCCACTAGCAAGCCAAATATTATTTTTTCACAATTTCTATCGTTTGATTAGAAAATATTATTGAAAACAATAAGAAATTACCTTAAAAGGTATTTTTCATTAGTCAAGGTATTTTCCTATACATTTATCTCCATAGTTAAATTTAAATAGGATGAAATAGTTTAACGACGTTGATAGAACGTCATACTACTCATAATGGGCATTACAATAGGCAAAAAAAGGATGATATAACATAAAGGAAAGTATCCCATATATACCAGTCTCGGTGGTGAGCTTACTTTTCACCGACAAGGTTTGTGTGCCATGGGACCTATTCACAAAAGACTGAAACTGAATGTTTCGTTTCTTTGATTTATCCAAAATGTCGTAATTTTTTTTGGAAATTACCCCAAAACAGCGTGAAAATATATTGAGTCGATGAAAATCACATACAGTTTAGATTATGTCTGTTTATGAGATAACAAAATGTGCAGTATATCTTACACAGTCACCCTAGCACCGGCTAGAGAAATATTAAATCCTCAACAATTATAGAGTATTGGATAAGTCGTCAATAAATGGAAATTCTAACTGGGATGGTGAAGCATTACCATTTAAAATGAAGAGTTTTTGTTTTTTAACATTATCTTCAGACAAAACCTTTTAAGCCAAATCCTTGGAGTAGATGTTTTAATTCATATTGACTATTTATACAGACGTTTTTGAAGACATAAGTTCAGATACATTCCGCGTACTTCTAAGATATCGGAATTCGTATGATCACCTGCGATGCAAGAATTAAGAGGAATCAACGTTTAACGTAAAATTCATGTGACTAGATAATGCGGCTTTTAGTTTTTTTTCTTTTCAAAGTGCCTTTTTAAAAGTCATAAATGATACTAAAATATTAAAACGTAATGAGTTCTAGTTACACATGACTTTTGACACTTTTACATAATTATATTTTATCACAATTAAACACTTTGATTGTGATGTAATAATATATTAAATTACATGTACTTAACACACGTTTTATCAGTTATTTCATATCATATACGAACGCACGAAAGACCGGTAGGGCCATTTCATCTCCATGAATTCCCGATTTCGTCTTCACGAATTCACAATGTAAACTTCGTTAATTCCAGTTTTCAACATACGAATTCACGATTTCAACTTATTTCAACTTCACGAATTCAACTTCCTGAATTCACGATTTCAACTTCATAAATTCACGATTTCAACTTCTCGAATGGACGAGTTCAACTTTATGAATTCACGATTTCAACTTCACGAATTCAACTTCGTGAATTCACGATTTCAACTTCACGAATTCACGATTTCAACTTCATGAATTTACTATTGTTCTATGTTGAAACTGCAAATTAATATGAGTAAAACAAAGGTGATCGAACCAAACACGATAACCTTTGTTTTACTCGTTTCAACTTAGAACAATAGTTAACAAAAGTCATTGAGCATATTTTGAAACGAGACATAATTACTGTATCGTCTGCATAAAGAAGAACAATTTCTTTAGATATGTTTCTTGGCGATATGGGTTTGATTGAGTTTGTGACCGGGTTTTTTTTCTTCTAAGTAAGACTCTTAATCGTGCAAATGTATAGAAAAAAAGTATTTTATTCCGCAGACCGACCCTCCATATGTGGCCAAAGACCACTCTAACTACCCCTCTCACTACCTCTTCAACTATGAAAAGTTTTTTTAACACTTACAGGATGACATACAGGAAACATACCGTTTGATTCTTAAACTGTTCAAAGAGAATCGATTTGTAATCATATTCTAGGATATCATTCTTAAAAAGCAATTAAGGTATGTGTTTGATCTTAAAATAACAGATAAATATAGTATCCATTAAGAACGCTTAAAACGACAAAATTGAAATATTGCAGGCTCTGTTTGATTGAGCCAAAGTGATATATCCGTTCTAAAACGTTTCTATTTTAATAAGCTTTCTTTTTTAGCTAGTAAGTAAATGTATACAAAAATTTCTAAAAAGAAAGTTTCCAACACTTGACCTTTTTCCACTTATACATACCAGGCCAATCGGAAGTACTGTATAGTCTGACCAAATTCTAAACTATTTGCTGACCATCTTAACTTAATGGATTTGTCCAGCGTTGAACTTGGAACGGTCCATTTGAAGTTAAAAGGCTTACAAAATCAAAATACCAAACGCATTGATGGTGGAAAAGACTAAAATTATCTTCAATTCCAGTAGCTAAAGGACCATGTAGCTAGGAGACCCCGTTAAAGAGTCATATAAAAGTATAGCTTAAAATGTTTTAACCATTTGAGCCGCGTCACAACAAAACCAACATAATGTGTTTGCGACCAGCATGGATCCAGACCAGCCTGCGCATCCGCGCAGTCTCATCAGGATCCATGCTGTTCGCTATCAGTTTCTCTACTTGTTATAGGGTTTGTAAGCGAACAGCATGGATCCTGATCAGATGCGCAGGCTGGTCTGGATCCATGCTGGTCGCAAACCCACTATGTTCGTTTTGTCGTGACACGGCTCATTTGACAAGCAAGCAACAATATCTGCCGCTGAATCATCCACATCATGCTTCACCTTCATTCTAAATATTTAAAAAAAGGACAGGTAAAATTATATAATCATCAGGGAATACAAAAAAGTGACTGAGAAAATCAAAGTTTTAATAGAACGGTCTTTTATCGTTTCCTTATGTTCTAGAAAAAGTACCTATTTACTTATTGCTTTTTTAAACAAAACATTAACTCAAAAAGCTATTCAAGGACGTTTCTTATTTCCTAAATTTGGTTTAAGCAAATTAAGAAAAAGATTATTGCTTTTGTAAGAGAAGTCTTCGAAAGAATTGGGACGGGGTTAATTGCTTCATAGTTAAAGGGCCCTTCTTAAAACAATGATAAATTAAATTAAATCATTTTCGTCTCGCAATTTTCGGAAAGAAAGTTATACATTTTAAGAGAACAATATGTTTCTTAAATCTGTTTTTTATATTTATCTAATAAATCACACTACCATTTTGAAATAAATACTTTGATAACATTATCTCCTAGTCTTTCCTTTTTTGCCACTTTTCAACAAGAGGATAAACAGTGTTAGACATATTCAATGTAATGTTAAAGAGTAAGTTTATTCTACTCAGTTGCAAACTTTTACAGAAAAGGGACGAAGAGCGCAATTATTATTTTTTATCTTACCTTATTTATTCACTAAAAGTTGTCATTTTGATAGAATGAATATATTTAACACATAACATGTTGAAGTAACATGATCTATTCACTCAATGTTTGCAAATACATATGCATAAATAAAGATGCATGAAAAATATAAGACAGTATTAACAGTAAAATGTAAAGCATTAAAAAGAGCCTTTTCATCTTGTAATTGTTCTTCTGTGTTTTCTTCGTATAAAAGATCAGCATTTATATAAACGATGATTCCAAGTTCCAAACGCCTAGATGTTTCTGAGTTCTGACGACTGATATCTGATTACCGTTCACTGCAAGAGGAGGATGGATAATATTAGAAACCTGTGATGAATTAAACAATGGCTAAGTTTTTAAGGTTGAAAGTAACTAGTCATTTACTCAAAAATTCAGTATTGATTTTTACAAACATCCAATGTCTACTAAAACGTATAAATTGTGTTTAAGCTTTAATCGTCTTATATTAATATTAATTTTTAGTCGTGTTATATCAACATTAAGCTTTCTTTATGCATCAATATATACATACGCATATTTCTAAACCAAAAGCTTGAATATAATAAACTTGCTTATTTACTATTTTAAACAGCAGATGCCAAGCTCAATCTGCATTATAAGTATAGGGCAAGTCTGCACTACTAGTATGGGGCAATAGTCATTCTGTTCTACTAGTATAGGACCAGGCCAGTGTGCACTACTAGTATAGGGCCAGGCCAGTGTGCACTACTAGTATAAGGCAATGCCAGTTTACACTAGTTGTATAGGGCCAGGCCAATGTGCACTACTAGTATAAGGCAGGGCCAGTTAACACTAGTAGTATAGGGCCAGGCCTGTGTGCACTACTAGTATAAGGCAATGCCATTGTACACTAGTAGTATAGGGCCAGGCCAGTCTGCACTACTAGTATAAGGCAGGGCCAGTTTACACTACTAGTATAGGGCCAGGACAGTGGGCACTACTAGTATAAGGCAATGCCAGTTTACGCTAGTAGTATAGGGCCAAGTCAGTCTGCAATAGTATTATAGGGCCAGGCTAGTCTGTACAACTAGAACAAGGCCAGGTCAGACTGTACTAATAGTAAAGAGCCAGGCCAGTCTGCACTTCAAGTACAGGACATGGCCAGTCTGCCCTACTAGTTTAGGCCGAGGACAGTTTGCACTCATAATAAAGTGCCAGACCGGTTCGCACTATTACATGTATTAGTTTAGAGCAGGCCAATCTGCACTACTAATATAGGGCAAGACCAGTCTGCACTACAAGTATAGGACCAGGCCAGTTTGCATTTCTAATATAGGACCAGGCAAGTCTACTTGCACTACTAGTATAGGGTCTGACCAATCTGCTCTTCCAATTTAGGGCCATACCAGTCTACACTACTAGAACAGGGTCAGGCCAGCTTGTACTACTAGTATAGGGCCAGGCCAGTCTGCACTTATAGTATAGGGCCAAGCCAGTCTGCACTACTAGTATAGGGCCAGGCCAGTCTGCACTACTAGTATAGGTCCAAGCCTTGCGTGCACTACTAGTATAGGACCAGGCCAGTGTGTAAGACTAGTATAGGGCCAGGCAAATCTGCATTTCTAGTCTAGTACCAGGTTAATTTTCACAACTAGGAAAGAACAAGTCAGCGTGCACTTATAGTATAGTGCCAGGTCCGTCTTTACTACTAGTAAAGGAACAGCCAGTCTGACCTACTAGTATAGATCCAGGTCAGTCTGCACTTCTAGTACATGGCCAGGTCAGTCTGAACTACTTGTAAAGTACCAGATCAGTCTGACCTACTATTATAGGGTCAGACGAGTCTGCACTACTAGTATATGGCCAGGCCAGTCTGCACTTCTAGTTTAGGGCTAGGTAAGTCTGCACTACTAGTATTGGGCCAGGCTAGTTCGTGCTTCTAGTATAGGGTCAAGAAAGTCTGCACTTCTTGTATATGGAAGGGCCAGTATTTACTTTAAAGTAATCTGATCTTTTCATTTTGATTTCTGATAAATGACAATACATTTTGGAATAAAATAATCAGGTGGTTACTTGTAAATAATTAAAGCTTAGTTCGTGAAAGTTTATACTTACTGTATTTTGACACCTATCATTCTATTTCACACATATCTTTTTTGTCCGTTAAACGGTTTACAACCTTAACCTGCTGAACTGAATTAACCTAATGGATATGTACAGCTTTGAACATGGAATGTTGCTTAAACTGTTTAAGGGATTAAAAATCTCCACGAAGCCTGTTTATATTTGCGATTGTTTTAACATTTGCTTTAAACGACCATAGTTGTTGTTAAAATCATTCTTTCTCTGGATTCCGACCATAGACGGGACAAAACATCGAGCATTTTGTAATGGAGTTGAAGAAAAAAAAAACACGATAGAAACATGAATTTTTCAGCCCAGGACTTTTATTTCCCACTTTTTCCTTCTCTTGACCAATCTGACTATTCATGTATGGAGCCGAACAATCAGTCAAATCAAGCAACTTATTTCTTATAAGGGAACCATCTGCTGTACAAAAGGATTTTTCTATTAAATCTTGGTGGTAATGCATTAGAAATACACTTTGAATAATCTAAATTAATAAACTTTTATTAGCCGCAGTTTCCTTTATTTCCATATGATAGCACTTAATTCGGAATGACTTAAGTCAATGAGAAAATATGAAACACAAGATCAACAAGGAAGGGCGGCATCCAATGAATGCATTCCCCAAGTTACTAAAGATGAAAATTAAAGAAGGATTATGGTATAGGGGAATGTGCACTTCTAGAGAGTATAAACCGATAAATGGTGCACCAAACCTTAGTCTTAGCTTTTTGGAGAGACAGTGTACAAAATGAAGCCACATCAAGAGAGTTCTAACAGTTGTTATGGGTACAAAAGGTGAAATAAGTAGAACGACGAAGAAAGGCAGAGACAATTCAATCCTACTTGAATTTAAGATCTAAATCAGTGAAATTGTGAGCACAATTTTTTTCCGTTACGGTTCAGTGATTATTACAATTTGTGAATGTTGTTTCAGTGAGATATTAACACGATTTCCACGCGAAGAAGTGCATTTCGCCGGCATGTTTGGCTTTGCTGCACAAAATGGCCATGAGAGGTATAAAAAGAAAAATCTAGTCCGGCTTTCACAGGTCAAACTCCTGGTGGGATTTCAATAAAACTTCACTTAAGTACATGTATTCAGTATCTTCTCTAGTTGTACAAATCGCCATCACGCCCGCTTCGCTGCTGGTGGGATTTTAATGAAACTACACAAGAGTGATCAGTACTATCTTAGCAGTTTGACCTGTGAAAGCCAGACACATCTTTTTTTATAGCTTGGGCGGCCATATTGTGCAGTGAAGTAGAACTTGTCGGCAATATGCGCAACTAGGGATGGTATTGATCATTTCTGTGAAGTTTCATTGAAATCCTGCCAGCAGTTTGACCTGTGTGGGCCGGACAACGTCTTTCTTTTAATAGCTCTTGCGGCCATATTTTGCAGTGAAGTAGAACGTACCGGCCATATGCACATCTAAAGCTAGTGGGATTTCATTGAAACTTCACAGGAGTGGTCTGTGCCCTCCCTAGTTGTGCATGTGGCCGGCACGTTCCTCTTTGTTGCACAAAATGGCCACCAGAGCTATAAATAATTAAAAAAATCTTGTCCGTCTTTCACAGGTCAAACAGCTGGCGGGGATTTCAATGAAACTCAGAATAGTGATCAGTGCCATGCCTAGTTGTGCATATCGCCGGCATGTTCCACTTTGCCGCAAAAAAATGGCCGTCAGAGCTATAGATAGAAACATCTTGTCCGGTTTTCAAAGGTCACAATGCTGGTGCACATGTGATTTGGACCAAAATTAACACGAGTGAGCAGTACTATACATTGTTGCGGGAGACATATTTTTCTGTGGCAAAAAACCCTTCTAGTTCCAAATATCTTTGTAAGTTATCATGTTTGTGATCATATCTTATTATACACTGTTAACATCAAATATACAATTATGACTTTATAAGGAGTTTTAAATTTAAATGAATTTCACTATGCAATATAATGATAACGCCAATATTTTGTTATTTAAGCTGAATTCAAAATCGATATGAAATATGATAACTATGCTGTCTATTCTACGTTTTCGTCAAATACGACGTGATTTTCACGTTTAAGTAAATTTCTTCTGCAGATTGATTAGATGCCTTATTAATTAGCTATTGAAGAGGGTAGACAGAAATATTGAAAGAAACCAACGCCTCTGTACAAAATGCAATATGAAACAAATTGAAACTGAATATCACTTCTTATTAGTATGTCCATATTATAACGACTTAAGGAAAACATGTTTACCTAGATATTATTGCTCATGGCCTAATTTAAATAAATTCATATCAATAATGAAATGTACGAACAAAAATGTAATTGTTAACTTAGCAAAATTTGTTTATTCAGCAATGCAACCAAGAAATGAATCTACTTAATACATTTGTTTGAAACAATGTACGCTGATAAATAATTATGTATATGTATAATTTATAATGTACGTACCTTACTTTTCTGTACTTTGTATTGTACCGCCAAAGTGTTACTTGGCGATGAATATGTATATGTTTTTGCCAATAAATTATTTGACTTTGACTTGACTTAAAACCTACGCATGCCATATTAACCCGAAAATTACCAGGAACAAGAAACGGAATTATAAAATACGGGGTCGCTGATCTATTTTCTTTAGTTCTTTTGTTCTAGACAAAGAACAGGAAATTGGTACTTATTTATTTCTTGTATTTTCTGAAAAACAAAACACTGATGGGTTGAACTAATTAGGGAGTCATTATGGTTTTCCTTTATTCGATCTAAGGTTAATGATCGTTGTTAAAAGAGTCTTTAAAAGAGATTCGTTACATTGTTTATCAGCTTAAATTCACATTAGAGGGGCCGTTTTATAAACAAAGACATTCTGTTTTCAAATGTATGTAACCTATTTGTGGAGCCTATTTTGGAGAGTAAGAACATAATAGAGGATAGTTTTTTTTCGTTTTTAACTAAAACAAAATACGATGAAACATGCACTCTAAATTTACAAAACATTTTTATTGCTTACCAATTGTAAACTGAGTAAGTAAGAAGTTGAAAGTTAAAACGAGTTTTTATTGTACAGAATAGCACAACACAAATAAAAAGACGGTAGGGTCCGTTTTGAAGAGACACAATGGTCATACATATATGACTCATAGTGTACAAATTACAAATTATGTACAAATAGGGCGATATCACTATGAAACGAATTCATTCATAAAAAATAAAGTAACTTTATAAACATCACTTATTATAAGGGTTATGCCTATATCGAACAGATCTCCTTTAAAAAGATTTTTTTCCACCGGTAGGTGTTAAACTATTTGTTGCAATTTATAAGATTGATATTGAGTCTTCACAGTCGTGACATAGGTTATGTGTGTGTTTGATCATGCGTGCGTGCGTGTGTGTGTGCGTGCTTGCGTGTGTGTTTTATTGTATGTATGTGTGTTTGCGTGTCAAGATCATTGTGAATTTAAACCGTCATATATAATCAATCACTACATTAGATGCCTTAAAACCCACGCATGCCATATTAACCCGAAAATTACCAGAAACAAGAAACGGAATTATAAAATACGGGGTGGCTGATCTTTTTTCTTAAGTTCTTCTGTCCTACACAAAGAACAGGAAATGAGTACTTATTTATTTATTGTATTTTCTCAAAAACAAAACACTGTTGGGTTGAACTAATTAGGGAGTCATTATGGTTTTCCTTTATTCGATCTAAGGTTAATGATCGTTGTTAAAAGAGTCTTTAAAAGAGATTCGTTACATTGTTTATCAGCTTAAATTCACATTGTTCTATAAACAAAGACATTCTGTTTTCAAATGTATGTAACCTATTTGTGGAGCCTATTTTGGAGAGTTAGAACATAATAGAGGATAGTTTTTTTTCGTTTTTAACTAAAACAAAATACGATGCAAAATGCACTCTTAATTTACAAAACATTTTTATTGCTTACCAATTGTAAACTGAGTAAGTAAGAAGTTGAAAGTGAAAACGAGTTTTCATTGTACAGAATAGCACAACACAAATAAAAAGGCGGTAGGGTCCGTTTTGAAGAGACACAATGGTCATACAAATATGACTCATAGTGTACAAATTACAAATTATGTACAAATAGGGCGATATCACTATGAACCGAATTCATTCATAAAAAATATAACGAATTTATTAACATCATTCATTATCAAATAAAAAGACGAATTCACTTTGCACAGATGCTGTTCATTATCAGAAGTAACGATTTTAAAATATCACTCATAATGCACAAATAAAACAAGTTCATTATGCATTCAGAATGTGTTCATAATCAGATGCAAGGACTTTAAAATATGACCCATTAAATTTAAATGGTGTGAGTTCTTATGAAGAGAATTCATTCAGATGAAACTTATTTAAAATATCACTAATCAAACGTTGAATAGGACGAATTCATTATGAACTCTTCTTCTTCTTCCGGGTAATGTGCTGGGCCCCTCTGGAGCATCGTCGCGCGATTGTGACTATTTACATGAGTGAAGGGAACATCAAGTGCAGCTAAAAACAGGTTAAAAACACCATGCTCCAGAGTTACTCGTGCAGCGCACCCATCCTCGTCTTGAAGACCTCTAGGGACGGGGCTGTCATCACAACTTCTGGTAGGCTGTTCCAAAGTCGGATCCCAGAAGGAAAGAACGAATACTTGTATGAGTTGACACTGGTAAAGGGTTGTAGGTACCTGTCGGCATGGCCTCGGGTGTGTACTCCAGCAGGGATCAGTATGTGATGGGCTCGGATATCCACCAGGCTGTTAATGACTCTGTACATCATCACTGCTTTGGTTTGCTGACGGCGGGCTTCTAGAGTGTCCAAGCTTAGAGCTTCCATCATTGCAGTAACGCTGCTGGTGTAACGATAATCACCTGTGCAGAACCTGGCTGCTCTTCGTTGGCAGTTCTCGAGCTTACTGATGTTGGCCTTGGTGTGTGGGTCCCATACTGACGAAGCATACTCGAGTTGAGGTCTAACCAGTGTTTTGTAAACTGAAATGATTCATAATCAGATGCAACGAATTCAAAATATAACTCATTAAAGGAACTCCACTGAGGTTAATAAGCTTAAAAACATAAAAAATTAAATTTTTCACATAGATCAACACGAGCTATTTAAACAGAAAAATAGATAAAATATAACTAAGAAATATACAGAAAATACATTGAAAATCGTATGTTTGTGCTATTCTCTGTCCGATTCGAGTGAAAAGCGTTTAAACGTATATTTCATTATATTTCATACAAACAATTAAGAAAAAAATGAAGAAAGTTTAAAGTGAAAAAGTAATACGCGGGTTTGTTCTTGTTATCAATTATGATGTCACATAATAATCATATTTATACATACTTTAAAAGGACTCCACTGAGGTTTAAAAGCCTATAATCATTAGATTTGAATTTCTTTCATGAATGAGCTAGGGCACTTTAAACAGAAATATATGCAAAGAAAGTTAAGAAATATAATTTGAAAAAAAAATGAAAATCGTATTTGTTATGCTTTTCTTAACCCGAATTGAGTGAAAAGTGTTTAAACGCTTTTTATTTTGGGTCATTCTTTTACAATATGAATAATTATTCTGGAAAAACGTAGCGTGCGGTTGATCTGAAATTTTTAACAAAATTAGTGGTCTAAACCTACATCAAATGGTACATTTATCTGGAAAAAAATATTTTCAGTCCCATCATGTCAAAAAAACCTCAGTGGAGTCCCTTTGGCGAATTTCAAAAAGAAATGTATGCTTTATCCTAGAGTATACAAATCCTTATTACTTTACAATCGACCCTTCATGTCTAAGATATTCCTTTTGAAATATACATTATAAAAGCTACTTTATAGAGCGCGCTTGACATTTGCTATCAGAAATCATGGAACTCAAGTATTATGCTGTTTTTGTTTTAATTGTAGTATTGCCAAAACTATTGTTTTGCTTCAGACCACGAATAAACACCGGAATTTTTAAAGTCGTGAAGAAACACCCCAACGTTAGATCATGCGCCGAGAAGATTCTTCAAGAGGTAAATTTAATTCACCTTTATTCTGTATCAATTATGATTTGTTGTTTAAACTGAAAATTGAATGTTTGCATTTTGGTCTATGAAAATGATAGTTTGTTTTTACTTTTCACAGTCGAAACATTTGGGCGCACACTTTGGTGGACATAGCCAGTTTGATAACTTCAGAATCTCACCTATTCGATGGTTGTAACTGATATGAAATTAGCAACATTCATAATATTTTATTCTTTTCTCTCTACATACTGAGTTATCTGAGTTTGTCATATAATTACTTCAGTTCAAATCTATAAAAGTCATCTAAGTACTTAAGGATAAAATCATCAATAAAAGTGATGTTTTAAACTTAATTAATTTCATTACAATAGTAGCGATAGCGATACTAGTCGATACTTTAATAAATACGGTACTCTCATTGGCTGTCTGTAAAAATTATTAATAAAAATACCTCGTTGGTTCTAAATAAGCTTTCTTACTGGTAACACCGTTAAAAGAGAAGGAAATGTTCGGTTTTATAATAGTTATGTGCTGGGACAAAAAATAGTAACACTGTCAATACCGATTTAATACGTAGAGTTGTCAGCTTAGTGTTATATATGCGAGATTGTCTTGCTGTCTGTAGCGTGAGTAATTTCCTAGGGCATTGTAGGGCGAGGGAGATATGTAACGAAATGCAACTTTTTCCTGTTCCCGTCATGAAAATAATTTTGTGTTGCATCCACCATAGACGGTGTCAGCCTTGGAACTGTGAAGTTCCGGCTAGTGACCGTAGATTTGAGCTTTTAATCTATAAGGCGAAATGGATTCATTTATCTCCATATATCACCAAGTTTAACTTTATTTTATAAAAAATTAATATTCTAAATAATACTAGTAAAGATAAACCAGATCGTGCAAGTGCTCAATCCGACCAAGAGCTGTGTTACCGTTCGTAAGTGCTAAAATTATGCAAAATGAACTCATACCGAAACATGAGAAGGACGAATTGTTATGTTTCCCTCAAATAATATGATTATAAATGAATATTTATTTATTTTGTTACGAAAAACGTAAACGTAAAACAAATCATCTACTTCATATTAAACAATAACAATGGCAATAATATTTACGCTGATACGAGTATAAAGTACAGATTATCGTATGCTTACAAACACAAAAGTTACGAAACACCTGTTCGTTGTTCTCTATTAGGTCCGTGCGCTTCAAAACATATTGGGAAAAAAATCAGATTTCAGATTTATAAAAGCTATAGGATTAATCATGTAAAGCAATTGTTAAGCAAAGTATGGCTTATAATGAAAATGGCCCCTCATCGAAAATTGACTACTTCAAAAATCAAAATCCAAGATGGCTGCTTTTTAAAGACAAAGAAGGAAAAAAGCTCGTTTAGAGTGCTGTCCTCCACTACTATTATGAAATGGGATATGTACCAAATTGGACAGAAAAATGATTTGTTATTATTATCCCTCACTTTTTCTTAATGTTAATTTCCCGTAGAACCCTGGGAGTTATTCTTACTAATAATGCAAGTGTACCGAGTTGCTAAGAAAAATCTGTATTGTTACATTGTTATAAAATCTGGTCACGTGGTTAATTTTTTAATATTAAGGGGGCAGGGGACATATTCGAATGATGGCCCCGGTCAAATTTTTTAATAACTCAGACATTGTGTTTTGAAGGTACTGATAACTTCTGATATTTCTCTGTCATTGTAATTCTTTCTTGTTTGTGTGTAGGAAATGAGATATATTTTTGGGTTTTTACCCGAAACTAAGCATTTTGGTAGCTTTGTATGTATTTCTGACTCTCCGAATGGAGGTGAAAAAGTTAAAAATCAAGCTTTGACAGTTGGCGCCAAACAAGTAAGAAATTTCAGATAAATTTTGTGAAAAATCTAAACGTATGACAGACACTTTATTTGTCATTTCTGAAAATGCCATAGCTTGCACTGCGTGTTACTGATATTTTTAAAGGAATCGGGCGGATTCTGGAGTATGCTGCACCTTCATGAAGATTGCCTATATTGGTACATTTTAGGTGTGATTTTGGCTGGGTGGGGGTAAATATAAATTGCTGTCAGTCATTTTTTGAAGGAGCAATGCATGCAAACTATTATTTTCTTCAATGTATGTCATATATCATTGAATAATGCTGTGCAACTGGTTATCTGCCTGTGAAACAGATTTTGAAATATTTGGAATTGTGTTTCTGGTCACACTGAAATACAAAATTTTTCATTTTTAGGTCCCCTGCCCCCTTAAGATAAAATAAAATGGCCGCCATTTTTATTTTCGAAGTCACCACGATAGGGCATTCATTACCAGAGTAGCTATGACAATGCAAATTTAGTTGTTTGCACCCTGGAGTGTTTTTCGAGTATAAATTATCTTTTTGTAGAAAAGTAAAAAAGTAGACATCCATCGGAAGTAATTGCAATGTGAATAATAATGTGTCAAACTGGAACATGCAGACGATTAAAGCATGCGACAAAGAATTATTTAAAAAAATCAATCAGTGAAAATTTACAGATATGGTTGACAGACATAGGATATCATCGTTATTTTGCAAATTCACTTTGTCAAAAACCATGCGAATATTTTTGATACAGAAGGATCACATTTCACGGATCAAAACCGTATAAATGAGTTTGTGTTTTGTATTCTAAATAAAACACAACTTAGTTAATGATAATGACTGGTATATATCATCACTTGCTTAAGAATAAAACCAAAATAACTTCTCAAGTAGGTCTACACTTAAAACTTGTAAGGTAAGAACAATTTAGAAATATTTAATTGTTTCAATTGAAATTACGGTAACCGTGAGGATAGAAATAGAGATAAATCGGATGAATATGACTGTATTTTCGAAGCAATCAATATTAAATACAAAACAATACTGATGACTCTTAATTGTAACGAAAGTGATTTTCTTACATTAACTTGTATATCGACAAACACATTAATGTATCCAATTGTCAATTATTAATAGTTGATGTACAGATTATCCTTTTAAACAGGTTTACGATTGTTTATATCATTATAATGTAGATAACCTTTTTTGAAACCTTATCAAATATATATTTTTTTTCGCAACAGGACGAATATTCCGGTGGAAGAGTGCACGAGTTAACAGGAGTCTGCGAGGGTCTAAATAGTTCGGTGAGCAACAAGAAGACATATGATAAGGGTTATGCCTATATCGAACAGATCTCATTTAAAAAAGATTTTTTTCCTCCGGTAGGTGTTAAACTTTTTGTTGCAATTTATAACATTGATATTGAGTCTTCACAGTCGTGAGGTTGTGCGTGTGTTTGATCATGCGTGCGTGCATGCATGTGTTTGTATGTATGTATGTATGTATGTATGTATGTATGTGTGTTTGCGCGTCAAGTTCATTGTGAATTTAAACCGTCATATATCATCAATCATTACATTGCTTTGGTTTAAAAGATAAAAAATCAATATTACATTCAAGGTAAAATAAAGCACAAGTTTTACATATTGTAGCAATTAAATATCATAATATCAACTACAAAATGCGAACTATAAATAATTCACAAACACTTAATATTTTCAAATTAAAAAAATGAAGTTTTTCTTGTAATTTTTTCATTTATTCAATCACTTTTTCAATATTTCATCTTTTCCATTAATATTATTTATAAAGTGTTATCACTAATCAGTGTATAGGAAATATTTTATTAAAATATGACATTCCTCTTCTAATTAAAGCGGTCTTCATCTATTTTTAAAAGGTTAAATGTGTTATGTTTAGTCAAATCATTATATATTATTGTCAAATCAATAGAATCAAGGTGAAAAATGGAATTTGCCTTCGTTAAAATACATAAGAAATAAGGGGAGGGCCCCCGATAATGTTGTTATAACTATTGGCCCAACCCTTTTGTATATTTACATTAATGTATTTATGTGTAATTGTGAAAATTTATGTTTGTATGTATATATATACAATAAAATATGTTTAAACTATAAGAAATAAGGAAACCCCTCGATACCTGAAAACCACCGTTCCGATTTTTTTATATGTCAAATAAAGTGAACGGTTCATTTCCCGATCTTCTGTATTTAGAAACGAACGTCACTTTCGCGTTGTTAAAGAAGGCTTCAACTTAAGAGTGTTTCAAAGGTTAAGTTACTGGAATGCTTAGTTTGAAACAACACAAAATTATTTTTCTAATAGAAAATCAAAGCTGAAGGAAGGCTGCTTAAAACATTAATACGAGTATATGCCTTTCATAATAAGGAATTGCTAAAGGTTTGTGTGTGTGTGTGTGTTTGTGTGTGCGCGTGTGCGTGGGTGTGCGTATATATGTACAATATAGAAAGATATATATCGATATTATAGGTACGGGATACGTTTCCCATCGAAATTCCAGATTTGATGTATGGTTTGATGAGAGGTAAAGTCCTGTCATTCGAGACAACCATCGAGTCCTTTGAGAATCCGTAAGATTTTATGTACAAATTTTATTATGTAACATAACATTAAGTTGCTTTCTCTTTAGTTGCACATTTCGTATACAATATTCGTTAAAGAATGTGTTCACTTAGTTAACAATGCTTACAATCTTATTATTCGTTGTCTAGTAATAAATAAAAAAATAATAACGATATATTGTGATTTCATGCGTAATTTTTCCTAAAAGTGTTAAAATCCCAAGATTTGTGACAATATATGACAGGGATCCAAAGACGAATATCCAAAAAAAACAAAGATCAAAAATTATAATTCTTACGTATAGAAACATGTAAAGGGACTCCACTGAGGTGTTTTGACTTGATAGACAGAACATTTCTTTTCCAGAAAATGTACCATTTGATGTACGTTTAGAACACAAATCTTTGTGCAAAATTTCAAATCATTCTCGCATTTCTTTTTTTCAGAATTATTATTCAAATTGTAAAAAAATGACCTATACTGAAAAGCATTTAAACGCATTTTAACTCACTTCAGGCTAAGAAAATCATAAAAATTCGATTTTCAATTTATTTCAAAGTTTATGTCTTAACTATCTTTGCATATATTTCTGTTTGAAGTTTCCCAGCTCATTTATGTAAGAAATTTAAATGTTATATTTTTAGGCTTTTAAACCTCAGTGGAGTCCCTTTATTAACGGTATATGTGTCTAGTTCAAATCTCCAAATGTTTCTCGAGTCGCCATTACTTTATTCACAATACAATTTCTTTATCTCAAGCCCTGGAAAATGTTTTATATCATTCATACATTGAAGTATCATAAAAATATTTCATTTTACTGGCAGAAAAGCAAGGTAATATCCGTTACACAGCAAACGAACGATTGTTCATTTAATTCATGACGGCATATTTATAATTTTCTCAACGTATTAAGAAAAAAAATTATATCATGTGTTTTTATCAATTTTTAGAATGAAGATAGCATTTGTTGGCAATTTGGTTATGAGAAGAACTTATCCTGACTTTTCCTCTAGCAGTTATGTAACGATGATGTAAATACATGTATATTTATTTCATTGTTTATAAACAATCATGACTTAGAAAATAATAATAACAAAGAACAAGTATAAGTGTTTAATAAATCGCCGTTCTGTCAGTTATTCGTTGTTTTTTTTAAATAGTCTCATTCTTGCCATAATTCTTTCCTTTGAGAGAAATATTCTGAATATCATTTACCAGAAAGGAACCTTCACATTAGGAAGATAGTATTTGAATTATATATAGAAGAAGTCTGACAAAAACATGGCAGTTGGTTAATTCAATACATATACAAGTAATGATCAAAATTATTCTTGAATACTTTTTTTTTATACGATACATGTATTTCTATGCCGTGTTGAATAATTGTGTTCATTATTGATCAATACTTTCATTGCAAGGGAGATCGTGTACGACGATGGAAGCGAAGTTCTTGGAAACATCGACACTAATAAATGCGCCGTGAACAATGTTGTCAGAGGAGAGAAAACACGTTTTTCTTTTAAATTCGAAACAATTGTCAGCATGAAGGTATTTTTTAAAGAATGATATTTTTTATTCAAAATAATACTATCATTTTCAAATTTTACTATTTATTTGACAACTGAATCCTTTCATCTACTTGCTAGGTAATATAAAAGTGAAAAATTACTGATACCTGTATTTTAGGAAAATGTCAGTATCATCTCATATTTATTATAATTGCTCTTTTTTAACAGACTTTCTTGAAGGAACTCCACTGAGGTTTATAAGACAAACTATAAATTTTATGTATTACATACACCAATAAGGGTGCTTAAAACAGAAATAAATTCAAAATAAATTAAGAAATATACTCAAAAATAAATCAAAACTAGTATTTTGTGCTATCCTTAGCACAATTTGAGTGACAAGTGTTGGATCGCTTTTGAATTTTGGATCAATTTTCGCAATAAGAATAAAAATTCCGGAAAAACAGATTGAGCAAAAGATCTGAACGTTAGCACAGAACATTAATCTCCAAAAAATATCTATAACAAAACACCGTGACCATTTACTATGGAGTTTTGTTATGAATCAATATTTTACTTATATACACTCAAGCACGGCTATAACTTTAATGTAATAATTTTTACCATGCTGTCAACTAAATTTACACAATATTTATTGTAAACGTACTATCAGAACAGAATATAACAAAACAGAAGAGAACGTTATCTTTATCATGCAGTTCCATTTTCAGTACAAAAATGTCTGCTAATCAGTTTATTTTCTTTCTCTTACAGGTAATCATCGGCAATTCGAACTTTTGCAAGCTTGACATAACGCAAGGCAATCTTGGCAACATTAATTACTTGTCAGTTTCAAAAACAGTGCATTCAATTTATTTCGGTTAACGTAACTTTATTTGATTAATACATACGTAAATGAATAAGGCCTCGATGAAAAGTATATTTTCATGCTGATACTTTTACCCGAAAAACAAGTATTTTTAATCCTAAAACACATATGAATTGACATTTAGAATCAATGTAAAAAAAACCTGAACAAACATTTACTTTACAATTTTCTTGATAAAGCTTTAATTTAATGTGTTTCAAATAGAAAACAATGCAAATAGGTAAAATAATGAAGTAGATGTATTTAACTTCTAATAAATACTCCCCTATCTTTTTGATCTCATGAAACGCACCCAACTTAGCAATCAGTCACAATTCTTATATGTTCAATACAGAGTTATAGCCATTGATATAGATGTAAAAATGTATGTGGGAAAAACATTCCGCAAGTTTAATCCCCCGACCCATTTTTACTTTTTATAGGTTGTTAAAAGAAATTACATTTTGATCAAATTTTAACTTACACAATGTGTGCATGTACAAGATATATGAATTTTTCAACATAATTCCTTTCTATGTATAAAAAGTCTTTCTATGCATAAAAAGTTATACTTTTCGTCTGTGCTCTTTTGGAGCTATTTTAGTTTTAAGTAAATTCTATGTTTTGTTAACTTTTGGCCCCAGGGGACTGCTGTTTAGATTTATCATTACTATCTGAATTATTTGTTTTGTTTTTCGTTTTCAAAATAGGAACCACGTTTAAGCTCCGATTTTTAGCTTTTAGTTTACATTATACATTTATTTGTAATGATCAGTTCAACATATATAACATACAGGTCTGGAAATTGTATGATTATCCATCAATGGTCAAGATGTGGTAAAATACATGCATTTTAAAACATTTTACGTACAAGTATAGATATGAATAATTTTATACAAGATAATAAGTGTAACAGTTAGTTGCATTTTTTAAGAACATTATCAATAATGCTCTGCCAAGACAAGCTGTTATTTATTGTAATACCCAATAATTTTCTTCAGAACTACAAACAATTAGCTATGGTTTTTAAGAAATACAAGGATAACTTTCATAAAAATAATTTTGTTTGTGTTTTGAGGGAATAAGCATGACCTAAGTTTTGTTTGCATTGATAGACATGCGATTCAAATAAACCATTTGTTGGCACTTAAAAGGTCATGAGAAAGTGAGTGAACTACTCTGTTAATCGATACATCAGATGTTGAAAGGGTGGTGTCATCAGAAAAAATATCAGTTTCTGTTTTTTTTTTCATAGACAAAGGCAGGTCATTAATATACATGTAGATAAAAACAGTTAAGGACCTACAACTCAGACCTGAGGAACTCCAGTAATGATTGAACTTGAATTTGAGTATAATCCTGATATGTAAGTTTGTTGGGCTCTGCAATCTCAATAGGGGGAAACCAAGAGTCAATGTTATGTATTCTAAGCTTTTTAATAATTATGGAGTGATCCAAAAAGTCAAAAGCTTAAGAGAGATCAAGAAAAATTGAACAAACTATCTCATTCATGTCAATTGCTGTAATCAAATCATCTATAATTATAATCAATGCAGATTGACATGAACGATTTTACCTGATTCCAGAATGACGTTGGTATAGAAGTTGATTTTCTTCAAGGTATTGCTTTAAATGTGAACTGGCATGATGTTAAAGAATAAGTGATATCAAGGGAAGTATGGAAATCGGCCCATTAAAGCAAAAAGGTACCATGCGACATTTTGCTAAAAATGACTTTTTAACATTTTTCATTTGGTTTTAATGTTATCTTTAATTTCTAGAAATATCTATGTAGTATCATGTTTATTTACAGACATTTTTGGTTATGTAAAAAGGAACAATGTCAATATTTTCTCAAAGGTACCATATGTATACAAGTTTGAGCAAAAACGTATCAAGTGTCACATAGTAACTTTTTGCATTGAATGACTATATAAGTTTTGAGCACTTATTTTAATGCAAAAAGGAACCATGTGTCACATGGTCCCTTTCAGCACACAAATAATTTACGACCCTTAATATTATTTTATATATTAAATTGTTTGCTTGGTACCTTTTAGCTTTTTAATGAATAATCTAGATGTTGATAAGGACATCAAATAAAACACAATATCCCAGAGTATTGTTTCTGTATGAAATTGAGGAATGATAACAGTGTGTAGATAATGATTGTGTATAAATGACTTCTACACAAAAACGTGGACACAAAAAGAAAAGTAATTGACTATACAATGTACTTTTGCCACCAAGATACATGAGTTATATGGAAAGAGAAGCATGCCAGGGAAGCGTACATCTGCAATAAACTAGATTATGATACAGTTGAATTGGTGAAACAGCACAAAGGGTAATTTCCTAAAATGGAATCTCATTATACAAGAAAAAAACTGAAAGAAACAATACATATCTCATGACTATGACTTAAACATTAAAAGATGTGGAAACTGTAAATTATTGAATGTGAAAAGAATGAAATAAAACCTGTTAAGCAATATACGTATAGGAGGGCAGTAGGCACACTAGATGGCACGAAAAAGGAACGATATATTGAGCATCAAGAACAGAAAGAAAATTCACAAGAAGGAAAGGTTAAAAAGAAGGTGACACATGCGTTTATGTTGCATTTTTGATCTCAAGGCCGTTGTAACAACCCCTTGCTTATTAGTGAGCGAGCTTTTCTATTCAAGAAAACTAAAACTCTATTGCTACACAATTTGACAGACGAAAATGTTGTATGTTATGTATAAGATAAAACCATCTGCAAAGAGAGGCATCTGAAATAGCGTCCTGCTAAATAAAAAACCCTTTACCAGAGTGGTAATGTCAAATAAGTAATAGATTTTCAGCTTCAAAGGGGGGACTAAACAGAAATTGATTCGTAGCTGCGTCTCTTCTTTTATACATTATTATCACAAGTTCCGAGTTTAAGATTGATCATCACACATTTCTTGTATCGGGTCACTCACCGATGGAGTGATCACCACTTGACTCTTGAAGGGCCAAATAAATTAATTCCTGTATAATTATGTATCATTCAGTTGTGTCCTCTTATATCACTGGCCAGAAAATCACAGTGACTGTCGTACTTTGATGTGCCAATGAAATATAACCATGTTTTTGATTTAAAATACTTCATAAAAAAATATGTCCGAGACTTAAAACATCCATTGACAGACAATGAGTGAACTGGCTACAGGTGAAATGGATACAGATACCAAAGGAAAGCCCAGAGTCATTTTTTGTAAATTACAGCTTCAATGCTGAAGATTTTATGGAAATAGAAGTTCAGAATACAGAATCTAGACAGAAAGAAAGCATCAGTTGACAAATGGTGAAAAAGATGTGAAGTTATGATACCAAACCGCCAGTTTCTATTCAAAAGAAAAATGACTTGGTTACTTTGTGTGCTAAGATATTTACCCCAAAAGAGTTCCATAATTATAAAGCCACTTAACCAAAGGAAATAAAAGGGTTATGTCACGATGGCATCAGATGAGAATGATTCTGATTTTGACTAACAATGTAAGAGATTTTGACAAAGGCATTGAGATTGATCACAGAGGAAGACTTTCAAAACATGCAGTGTGATAGTTGTATTAGACTTTTACTGAAAAAACAAGAATTTCATATTTTCATTTGCATCATTGTAGAATAAATCTGTAACCAAAGATGTTTTTGTTAATATTGTTGGGACAAAAAGGTGCCAACTGCCATATGGTACCTTTTTTGATATATTCGACAGCAAATGTTAAAAATCATACAATGCAAAAAGGGACCAAGCATATGGTAACTTTTTGCATTTGTCGGTCAAAATATTTATGAGTGCAAAAAGGAACCTTTTCCTTTAATTGAATAATTATCACTAATTAGTAATATATAAGGTTTCCAACTTTTTGAGCATAGTCATTCAAATATTATCAATGAATCTTCTTTGCCATGTTGTAAAAACCTGATTTGATATGGAAATTCAAATCTTTAAACGCGATTTTCTCGAAAACATTAACATGTCACTTGGTACCTTTTTGCTTTAATGGGGCGATTTGATTAATATCCTTTAAACTTCATTGTGAAAAGGCTAAAAAAGGCATGGGCCATGTTATGGAGAAAGCTGTTGTTTTTGTTTTGTAACTCATAACTTAATTGAACTGTACTTTTTCTCAAATAGCAGGTTTAGCAATAACTGTACATCTGTCTTATGCATGATGACAAAAAACCGCTTTTAAGAATGCTAAAAGTGGGATGTTGCTTTTGAAGAGAGTCTAAAGTGGTCCATGAAAGATATACATGTTGTTCAGTTTATATGTAATCATAGTAAAGGTTTAATGATTTGCATAATGTATCAAAATTGTACAGAACACACGTCAAGATTTACATCCAACCATCATTTATGATTGTTTAACTGGAAATCTGTGGTCAATATGTGTTCCAATAACTAACAAAAAAAACCAAGTTGGTTCTTAATCACCATTACCAACCTGTATCACTATGCTCAAAACACACGCGTTAATCCTTGAGCCACTCCATTGTCACCGTGGGAATTTATTTTTATATAGAAAAGTGATAATAATTTTACATAATTAAATTTAAATTAACTGTACATACTAAAGTGAAAAGGGACACACATGTTTAAAACATACATGTGTATTGTGATGGCATTTCAAATTTACCATGATATATTTATTTTTGTCATTTATAAATTCATGTTCAAGGTGATTTAAACAAACATTTTGAAAGAACTTCAATAGTTTGCTCTCGAAAGAATGTTTGCTTCTTACAAATAAATTCATATCTAGTTATAAAAGATAATAAAGCCAAATACATAAATTGACTAAGAAAAAAGATTAAATTAAATTATTCTAATTTTGATATTTATCCATGTAAAAATCTTTTAAAATCTAGAACTTGGCTAATTTTCATTCAAAACTGATCAAAGAACTATACGCAATAAAATACTACATAATACATTTTGAAAGATTTTATTATTATTGGCATTTCTTTCCGTATTATTTAATACATGTTTAGTTTCGATTACAACCAAACCAAGCAAAGCAAACTATGGCCTGAAAGTGTCTTTTTAAAGAGAAAAGAGTCATAACTTTTATAAACCATTAGGTGACATTAATTGACATTCAGTCAATTGAAACCAGGCTATTTATATGAATTCAATTATCTAAATACCCTTAAAAGATGACTTTACACGAAACAATCTGCACATTTTAATCAACTTTGGCGAAATTGTGTAGGCTAAGATGCCAATTTAAGCTAAGAGACGCACGCACTAACAAAAGAAGATCATAAAACATCACCAAATCAAAAGTGGACATAAAAACTCATTTTAAAATAACAAGAATTGATATGTTTAATTGAAAAATCTTATAGGACAATAATACATACAAGCTGTCTCAAATCTATCTAACATTTTACATTTCATTAAACATCTAACCATAAGTTAATGAGAAAAAGTAACAGCTTGATCTAATGGAAACATTTCCAGTACTCGCAAAAACATTTCTGAATAGCCATACTTTGGTACAGAAAATTTAGACACTAATCTATATGTTAAAGGAAAGGATAAGTCTATTGTTCAATAGACTTCTGGTAGATGGTACAAGTTATCGGAATTGCCGTTTGAAATCTCGCTGTTTCTTTGACGCCGTACACTATGCTGATTCGCACTGACATCACCCAATCATGTTGTATAACACGTATGAAAGAACATCTTACTCAATCTACATGTAACCGATCGTCATTCTGCAATTTCTAAGAATTTAATATATCACGAGAGATTTCGTCAAATCACAGTAAAACTGCATTTGAGCCTTCCAGAAAAACTGTTCATTCCTTTAATTTGCATTCAATAATTTGGTCAGTATTAATATTACGCGTGCCTGTTCATCATTTGCACAATGAATACATATCCATGTTTTGATGTATCATAGCCGTCAATATGGATCAGAAAGTGTTGCCAACGGAAGCTTTGCCGAAGTAGAAAAACTATCAATGCATCTCTGTGTCCGCTGGTGTAAACGCTCAACATACTCAGGTCAAATCATTCATAGTAAAACAAATAATATACGCCAGCCCTGAAATATACACATAAAGATCAGTTAGTATTCTTTCAAACTGTCAATGGAATGCTTACACTGGTTTATGTAAGTCTGGTAACAGTACGTAAATCGTGCCGTGTCCGGGCCTTAAATCTGTGTATGCAGTAGGTTGAAAGAATTAACCAAATTCATCACAGGTTGGGAAAATATAAGTATAAGTAATTCTTTGGGGCACTTTACCTTTTTTCTTTTTCTTTTTTCCCATATTAGAAACCCTAAATTAAATTTATCTATCTTACTTTGGTGATAAAATAAAACTGCTTACTTTTGTTGAAAAAATCGCCGAAATTCTTTTTTTTTCCAGTCCTTCCTGACTCATTTACTATAGCTCTAAATGAAACCACCACGATTCTATATCGTATTATTGTCTTGTAAGTCGTTAACTAGGCATTTTTCTGTGCACAGAAACCATGTAAACAAGGCAGCATTGTTCCAATATGTTGCCTTTATGAAATTCTGTATGTGGTACATAGACTTCTGTTATAAGACATGACACTATAATCATTTCATGTCATCTTATTATTTGTTGTCATAAACTTTATATCGATATCATTCAAGTTCACATATTAAAATGTACTAGCGCTTCAGACTCAACAGTTTCCAAAGATTCAGATATTTTGCCAATTGACAAAAAAGAAGAAGAAAAAACAAAAGCAGAAAAATAAAAAAAAATATGATTATATTTGATATGATTATATGGAAACCTCTAGTACGAGATCTTCTAGGTAATTAATCCGTAGAAAAAATGTTAGACACGATAAATTAAAAATTGTCAAATGCAATTACAAAAAGTGACATTTCTTCAATAAGACAGGTTGCCATAGACACTGTAAATGAAATGAAGGCGCAGTTTCTCAGCTCACTCGTAAAGCGTCTGGAAATACTCGAGGGTGTGTCCATGATCAAGCTTCTGAAACAGATCAACTTTAAAAAAGATTTGAAAAACTTACAGAAGGAATTAAATGAAATAAAGGACAAAATTCAGTGTATTCGTGACAGGGTCAGCCGAGAAACTGAACCAAACTAGAAGGTTTTAAATGACCTAGAGCAGTACAGCCGCAGAAACAACATTATAATATATGGTGTTACTGGCGATTCAGAAAAACAATCCTCTCAGAAAACAATATCTTGCCTCAGAAAAGATGATTTTTATGATATTTAAATAACGGTTTTTGAGCATGTCACATACCTATAACATGGAGAAAGAAGTCCAGTAAATAAATGATTAATCATAAAGTAACAAAATTTAAACAAAGTAATATTCCATACAAAATACTTAATCAAAATAACTTTACTTACTGCTTTAAACAGAAGCAAATGATAGTCTAGGTAATTGGAAATAGTTACTTTTTTAAAACAATATCAGGACACTATTTTCAAAGCTTTTGAAGAATAGAAATAAAAGCGATTCTGGGGCATTATGTGTCATTAAAAACGCCCTTGAATCAATTAAAACTGATGCATTTAAAAAATGTTTATAGAAAACATTACTTTTACAATTGCAGTGATCGAAATGAAACTCAATCAAGATAGAAAAATTTTATGCAGAACATTTACCTTTTGACCATTCTTGTCAACTTACACGTCTATTTATAACAGATTTATCTTAACTGTTTTGAAACTAGATGATGCCTGGTTGAACCTGTTTTGGACAGCCATTTGCAGAAGATAAATTATCTTTGAATATTATCAAGTTAATGCAAAGTTACAAATGGCAGGTTATTTATTTCTAACAAAGACAAATATTTTGTTTATTATTTTTAGACTGACATTTATCTTTAATGTGTCTTCAAACTTAGCTTTTATAATGACATAATGAATATTTTGTTTCAAGTGTTATGGTGATCTTTGACAGACTTTTGTTCGGAAAGTAATGCTAATAAACGATTTATTCAGAGAATATGTGCGCAGCATTCAACAACGTGATATAGAAAGCATCCTAAACCTAGAAAATTAAGAAAATCTAGTTTATTTATTCCTGGTATAATCGCAAATGGTGTACTTAATGAAACCTATTTCTGCTAATATTCTTGTCTGGTTTGCATTTTTGAAACTGTCCATTACCCATGTTGGGATATCAGTGTAAACAAATTAATATAAGACTCAGGAACACTAAAGATCCTGGTCAGACTGAACAGATTTACAGTTGGAACTGTATGACAACTTTCTTGCTTAAATTTTGAATTGATTAGAGTGTACTCAAATAGAAAGAAAAACAATAAATGTTCCGTAATCGAGCTGAATAGGTTATCACATGAAATAACCTAAAGACTCAGGAGGAAAAAAACAAGTTGCTCTCTGTATGCAACTTGAAACCACTCGGCCAGTCGACACTGTACTAATGATTAACACACAGCTTTCATTCAAGTATAATTTCATACACTGAAGATGCAAAACAATACTGATATTTCAGAGACTTTTGTCTGTATTCATTTGTTTTGCATTTCTTAACAAATATTTATTTAAATGAATTATGTTATCAAAGTAAGAAGAATCTATATATTCTTTTCTGACTGAAGTATGATTTATTTTAACTGTGCTTTAACTTGTTTAAGTATGGAAATAATATACTGCAATCAAATACAATCATATATCAAATAAACTTCATTATGCTTCTTCCTTATGTAGAGATTAAATCAAACCGTCTGCAATTCTCTTGTAATGTTGTTGTAATTAATAATTCCGAGGGATCACTTTTTCCAGATTCTGAAGCTAAGAGGCTAAAAGTGCATCTAAAATTTATGATGGATACACGATTGACTGCGCTGAAGATAATAAAATAAAAATGTCGTATGTTAAGATTGTACAAAGGTTACCTCAAGCTTCGAAGATTTGTTGTCTTTGTTCTTAACATTGAATACTCTCATATTGTTTATCTAAAACATCAAAAATACAATGCATGATTAAATACATATCAAAAGTACAGTTTATATATAGATGAAACAGAATTGTGGTCACACTTTAACTACTGTTGATATATCCATTTCTGTCCGTTGTTCTTCGATTGTTTTAATTCCGATATTTTCTAAATGCCTTATTCTAGGGTTAGGCCTCTGACAGCTTCAGAAGGCATTTTGAGTAGTCAAGTTGTACTAACGTACTTACGCTTTAGATTAGCGTTAGTTTTAATCTACGTCCTTTTTGCGTATATGCGTTTAACTAAAGTCTTGCGAACGTACGAATTTCGTAAATTTTACTTAAAGTTACGCATTAAGTTGACTGACTTAAAATCAACATTAATATGACCAACTAATTGCTTGGATGAACGTGTAGTCGAAGAATGAGGATACTTATCAGGGTCAGACGTGAATAGATATTTTAATAGAGAAATAGATACGTGAGAGGTAAAGACATGGAGAATATAATTGTGAATTCACGAGCTTATTAAGAATAGCAAAGAGCCTTTAAATAAAAAAAGCATCTTATAAGCTCGAAGACGAATGTTATATTAACAAGCATACTATATCATCTCAAATACATATATATATATATAAGCAAAAACGCTATTTAAATTTGCCGTAGCTTTCGGCCTTGCGGCCTTCTTCAGCAGCATTTATTTCACATACAAATATATCAAACAAAACAATGGAAGTGACGTAACGTCAATGAACGACGCCCGCCGTGGCGTTGGTTGCCGTCTGCCGCGTTATTCTTTTGTTTTAACTCCATACGGTCTATAGGTTCTTAATTTATTTTTCCACAACTTTTCTATTGTTTTTCTGTATTGGTCATTCCCGTATAGCTTTTCCAGCCCCATTATCGAAAAATCTTTAACTGTGTGGTCATTCGTGTAAAAATGCGCTGCTAACACATCGTTGTACTTGGTTCGTATTCTGGATAAATTTAGAAGGTGTCTTTGGTACAACGTATCCCCTGTTTCTCCAACATAAATATAACGTTCGCAACGCTTACAATAAACTGCATACACAACATTCGTAGATTTGCACGTGATCTGATTTCGAACCTTATACGAGGCCCCGTTCACACCAATGAATGTGTCTGCTTCAATAACGTACGGACAAATCGCACACTTTTTGAATCTGCAAGGAGCACAGGAATTCAGCTGTTGAAAAAATAGTTTATTGTGTTTCTTATGAACGAGAATGTCTTGTAGATTATTATCTCTTCTAAATGCCGCAATTGGTGGATTCGGGAATATTTCCTTCATTCTATCTGACGTGTGTAATTCAGGTAGGTGTTTTCGTACTATTTGTCCTACATTCGGGAGCGCTCTGGAAAATGTCAGTACCAAGGGGATTCTTTCAGTGTTTTCTTTATCTTCATTATACTGTAATAGGTCACTTCTTTTCTTACTATCTACTTTATTTAATTCTGTTTCAATATGTCGATCTTCATAGCCTCGTTTCTGTAACTGAGTTTTAATATTTTCTCTATGTTGTTTGTAAGTCGATTCAATAGTACATATTCGCTTAGCACGGAGGGCAAGTCCATATGGTATTGATATTTTTGTCGATTCCGGATGAGAAGAATTTTTATGCAAGTACAGGTGTTTATCTGTGGGTTTAGTGTATAGGTCTGTTATTAAAATGCCATTCTGAATCTTCGTCATTACGTCGAGAAACTCAAGTTTTTCAGCTGAATATCTTAATTCTAATTTTATTCTTGGATGAAGGTTATTCCCAAGCTCATGGAATGTTTTTAACGACTCGATACCGTGAGTCCAAAGGCCCCAAACGTCATCAACATACCGGAAATACTCAAGCGGAAGTTTATCTGTTATCGTCATCAGCTGTGATTCCCATGATCCAAGATATGTAGATGCGTAATTCATCCCTAATCGTGAGCCAATCGCTGTTCCTTCTGTCTGCGTAAATTTTCTTCCATCAAATGAAATAGTGTTATTTTCAAGGACAGTGTCCATCATATTAAGAACATCTTCTGTGGGTATGTCAGGGTTGGCACGTTGATTTAATGCACGTGCAACCGCATCTCGTGCCTCTCTGCCGTGGGACACTTGGGTACAGAGCTTTCACGTCTAAACAGAAAAGAATTGATCCTGCCGGAAGTGGTTCTTTAATATTCTCTAATTTTCTTAAAGAATCAGTGTTGTCTTTAATATATGAAGGAAGTGATGTCACATTGGCGCGTAGCTCCATTTCTACTATTTCTGCCATTTTCTCCGTAGGATGATTTTTCCCATTTACTATTGTTCTCAATGGCACCCTGTTTGTATATATATATATATATATATATATATATATATATATATATATATAATATATAATATATATATATATTATATATATATATATATATATATATATTATATATATATATATATATATATATATCTACATATATCCTCTGAGTAAACTGTTAAATTACTTATCTTTAATGTATGTAAGCACCGAATCTATAAAAACGTATGTGTAACATATTCTTACGCTTATAAATTGAGTTTAACATTTGTGTATAATTTGTACAACAATATTTTAAATTTTATGAGTTTTTCCGGCATATTCAAACAATATGTTGTACATATGATATATTGTGCATGTAATATAACAAGAAAACGATGGAAAAATGAACTTTTTTCGGTTAATAGCCACGAATAAAAAAGAACAAAAAATAAAACAACAACAACAAAAACTCAAAGAAAACAAAAATTTTTTATACTGTGACAGGACGTGCCAGACGTAAGACAAAATGTTAAAAATGCAGCTTATAAAGTTTTGGAAGCTAGAACTACATAAATATCATAAAACCATTTCTTAAGAATGTGTTAAGAAATAGAAGTATGTATTCATTTTAGCAAAACAATATGGCCATGAGATTCTTATGTGCTGGGAAAATATATTGAAATATCTTTATTTAACATATAAATAAGACAATACAAATGAAACGTTTTGAAAAAAAAGAGAGACCAACTAATTATCATATTATTATTATAATAAGTGAACAAATCATCATCTGAAAATCAAAATTTTTTGGGGATTTTTATCATAGTTATTCTATAATTTATGTACATTTTACGTCTCATTCTGATTTTTTTAGAGATATTAAATGTTGGTATATAACAAAATTCATTTATGTGTCATAATTTCAGTTATAATATCTATTAAATCAATGCCTGGACGTTTCCCAATTTTATAACGATGTAGTAAAAACGCACTGTCCCCCTCATAAGGGGTATATCACTGTTAACTAATATAATATACATTGTCTGGATTTTATACTGTTTCTTTGCTTAAAAGTTAAATTTGAAAAAATATTTTATCTAAAGATTTTACGGTTTTTTCCCATTTCATTTTGATAATGGTTAAATACCGATCCTTGATAGAGCAATATTTCCGTTACGATGTACACAATCTCAGTTTATTTCCATTTAATACACTCTGCACCAAAAATTGTAGAATAATCCGCGCAATATTTTAATTCTGCTCGCGCTATTTTGAAAATGGGGCTTATATGAAGATGTCTTTATCGATTTATCTAGTTCCCTTTACAATCATTTTTATCGTTCGGCATTCCACTCCCTATTACTTCAACTATTTGAATGAAAAATCACAAACAAACAGTATCTCTCCTTTAGTACATTCAGTGAAATTACAATAGATCAGAGTAATATTAATCTATACGTGAATGAGTTTGAAAATAAAATAAAGAACGCTTTGGACACTCATGCACCTGAAAAAGAGATAACAAAATTAATTAGAGCTCCTAAACCATGGTTCACTCCCGAAATTCTCATCCTTAAAACATCGACTCGGGAAGCTGAAAAAATATGGAGAAAATATCGTCAATCACAACAATATTAATCATTTAAAAAGTCTCGGAAACAGTTTAATGATGAACTCGAAAAAGAGAATACAAAAGTTATAAGTGAAAAAATAACTAATACAAAGGGTGATTCCAAGAAGCTGTTAGTGTCTGAGTTAACAGGAACTAAATCAGAAAACCCAATGCCAACTGGGTACAGTGATAGTGAGCTCTCCGAACACTTTGCCTCATTTTTCATGAATAAAATAGAGAAAATACGTGATGACCTGAAACCATTTGATAAATTCGAGCAAAATACTAGAAACGTTCCATCTCTTCTTGCCTTTGATGAATTTTTTAAAGATAATGTTAAAGAGCTGATAAATGAACTACAGACAAAATCTTGTGAATTGGACATATTACCGACAGCAATATTAAAACTATTCCGTGGAAAACTTCTCCCAATTATAACAAAACTGGTAAACTTTTCACTACAGCAAGGTATATTTCCAAATAAATGGAAAGAGGCTATCGTGAGACCACTTTAATTTGAAGAAAATTGGACTTGAACTTGTATTCTCAAATTATAGACCTGTGAGTAATCTATCGTTTTTATCAAAACTGATTGAAAAAGCAGCTCTGAAAATACTAAATAAACATGCTGATCAGTATGACTTACTATCTACAAACAAATCCGCCTACAGAAATACCACTCCTGTGAATCTGCTCTACTGCGATTAGTTAATGATCTGTTGGCAGCCATGGAAAAACAAGAAGTTACAGCGCTAATCGCGATTGATCTCAGTGCCGCGATCGACACTGTGGATCATGATAAACTCGTCGACGTGCTACAGAAGCAGTACGGCGTGAACGGTTCAGTGATCAGCTGGCTTGATTCATACCTTCGTCCGAGGGGCTGTCGCGTGTGTGTCAACACACCGTTCTCACCTACACGGTAACTAAAGTGCAGTGTCCCCCAGGATAGTTGTTTAGGGCCTTGGCTCTACCTAACGTATGTAACGAACCTTGTTTGACGTGATTCCATATGGATTATCGGTGTATGGATTCGCTGATGACCATACTGCAACCAAACGTTTATAACCAACGGAAGAAAATAGTGAAATTTCTGCAATCGATGAATTAGAAAATGGTGCGATTGATATCAACAACTGGATGAACGCTAATAAACTCAAGATGAACTCATCGAAAACAGAATTCATAACATTTGGAAGTTATCAACAACTCGAAAAGTGTAACCTAAATCCATTTGTATTAACAGGGATAAGGTCCATTAGATATTTAGGCGCATTTCTAGACCAAACACTAAATTTCAAGGAACATGTCAAACGAAAGTGCCGTACTGCAATATTAAACAATCTTAGAATAAAACGTATCCGAAAATACCTCACCAAAGAAGCAGCTGAAATACTAGTTATAGCACTCGTAATGTCACACTTGGATTATTGCAATGGTGTATCCGATTTATAATTGAAAAAAAATGCAACGTATTCAAAACATAGGCGCGAAGTTAGTTCTGCAACGAAAGAAATTTGCCAGTTCAAGGCAAGCATTGTACGACATTCACTGGCTGCCCATCAAATCTAGAATCAAATAACAAATTTTGACTTTTGTATACAATTGTTCAATCGGTCATGCTCCAAAATACCTTTCTGAACTCCTAACCAAACAAGTACCAAATACCCGACTACGTTCAGCTAAAACCTCTGAGAACTGCTACGTTATTCCATTCAATAAATGAAAAAAAATAGTGACAGAAGTTTCGGAACTATTTGTCCAAAATTGTGGAATCCGCTGCCATTAGAGTTGAAACAATCTAAGAATATTGATATAAGAGAAATCTTAAAACACATTTTTTTTCAGAAAGTTTGAATCACTATTTTAAAATCTGGAATGAGATAAACATGAGTAACGTATAACTGATGACTGACAGTGTGATGTAATTGCAATGTAAATGAATGTTTTATTCTTTTCAATTTATTTGTAATTAAGTTACATGTACATGATGTATGTAAATAATCTTATCTCATGCCACATGTATATCAGTCAGTTTTGTCATTTTATGGTATCTGCATTTTTAAAAAAAATATGTTATTAATAATAATTGGAATTGTATGTAAAAGCTTTTATTTCATTTGATGTTGATCCACATATTCTTATGCATTCACAATTTTACTCTTATTATATATGATTATGTACTATACAACGCAGTTGAATATTGTTAAATAGAAACAGGCGTTTAATTAAATAAAAAGTTTCAAGTTTCAAGTACACTAAAGTTATAAACGATTTGCATGGCTGTCCTCCATGCATATATTAACAATTCATGATGCTCACCATTATTTTCATCAGTTAGGTTACATATCACTTTCATTTCATTAATTTTGAAACGGTCACGATTGTTATGAAACGGAATTGATTTATGTAATCTCACAATATCAAATCAAATAATAAATAAATAAATATGTTTGGCCAGGTAAATATATTAATCATTGGAAAATGAATAAATAGATAAATGAAAAAATCAGAGAAAAATAATTTTCCTTTAAAGCTGCATGCTTCCAGATGAGCCAAAACATTTAAAAAATCGAAAACTAACTATGAGAGAGGGAAAAACACAATTCAAGTAACAATTAATATTGCAATGAATGATTGATTTTGCTGTATTTTCCACATTATGAGACCGACGCAATATAGGCTATTTTTTGCACATTTTGAATTTTTTTTTGAGATATACGTGGATTGAATGTGCCGTTGCTAATGTGTAATTTCAAGTCTCCAAATTTCATAAAACTGCAGCTTTTAGTTTACAGATCATGTCTAAGAGAATAAGACAAATACTGAGGGGAAAATAGAAAGTATATTTTCCCTAAGGTGTTTATTCAGACCATCTTTTCTGTGTAAGGGAATATACCCCGAATGGTTAACGTTTTGCTAAGTAATCAGATGATTGCTTGCTGTGTTAGTTCAAGCCAAGTTAGGGGCAATCCGTTGTTTCCTTGAGCAAGATTCTTTACACTCATTGCTGCCTTTAATGAGTTTCAATCAGCTTATAGCTTCCAATAAAATCAAACTCAACTCAATCGCATAAACTAATTAAAAAGCTGCCTGACACAGAACATTTAATGTTCAGACTTAAAATAGGTAATCGGTATAATATATTAGGACCGTAATTCAATGAAGTTGGACCCCCATTGAAGAACAAGTAATAGGAAAATAATATATACAAAATACATAATTATGATGATAGTTATTGCTTTGATGTTTGATATATCTGATATGTATATGATTTAAATAAGCTTATTCAAATACAACAAACGACAGGGATCAGCTGAAATAAACCAAAGTGTCAATCAAAACAAAGTCAAAACAAAAGAAATATAAAATAGCATTGTGAAATATCAAGTTATAGATAAAATATTAATTTACATCAGAAAACTGCCAAGAGCTCAGTTTTCAGACGAAAAAGAAACAGTGACTTTGTAAATCTAAAAATAAGAGATTTTAAGTCCTTTGATAAGTTTGAGGCCATTAGAAAAAAACACTTTTGCAGCTCAGTTTAGGTTTAATTTACTTTTATTTGTCTCAATATCTGAACTGTTCATGTGTATGATAAGTCGAATCCGATAACAAATTGAAAGTACACAAAAGTTTTAAAATTTTCTTTAAAGCCCTTTAATTTAAATTTTTCAATTTTTTTTTCCACATTTGAAAAATCAAATATTTTAAATTTTATAAAATCAAAAAAATCTAATTAAAATTTTTTTGGCCCCTTAGGGGAAAAAATTTAAATTTTTGGGAATTTTTGTTACAAAAAAGGGTGGCACGGGTTTTTTGGCCCTTTTAAAATTTTTAAATATGGCCAACCCCCGTAATTTTGGAGAAAAGGGGGGGAAAAAAAAATTTTTGGGAAAAAGGAACCCAAAAATTTAATGCTTGTTTTTTTATTTTGGTTCCCATTTTAATTGATGTTTCCCTTTATGTTTTACAATGAGAAAATTTCCATTTGGAAAAAAACAGGGTTTTTTCTGGAGAGAAAGGGAGAATATTTTCCAAAATCAAAAGCATCTTTTTAAAAAAAGGGGAAAATTCAAAACTGAGATATTGTATGGAGATTAGAAATGCTTTAAAATTTGTAAACTCCTACAAAAGATGGTGAGGTTATTAAATCTCTGATAAGAAGATGGTGTCTTTAACCCCAGACTATCAGACTGATGGTTTTCGAAAACTTTTTAATATAAACACATTTAATTTACATTCATACACATTTAAACTTAGATTTATACATTAATGAAGACACACTTTGATATCTTTAAATTCAGGATAAAATAATGTTTATTGTGAAATTTTTAAACTTTTATATGAATAGAGTAAGATTTAAATTAAAAAAAATGGATTTTGGTTAAACTTTTGCCTTATTAATAAACAAGATGTATTCTTTTGCTTCACCGTACATTAATTACAGTCCTCCAAAACAGTATTTCTTGTTTAATCATATTTTATTGCTATATACATGTATATACAATACAGATACAAATTTCATATGTATTTTAAAAAGCAAAAGCAAACGGGTTGGGCCCAAGTTCTTACAACATTAGCGGTCGGCCCTCCCCGGTAGATAATGAAACGAAAAAACTATATTCAATACTTAATGGCATATAACATAAACATAGTGTATATCATGTATAATTGCTGATGGAATGAATCGTAAGAAACGATTTTTAACAATATACAATAAAGTAATCGAACAAAATAGAAATCAATGTTCATGTATTTTATAATTTTTTAAATATGGATGATCTAAGGATTCAGTATTACCTACCCCCCACCCCACCCCACCCCTTAGTGTCACGGGTTTCGTTAAGGCTGTTATGTGCATTTACTTTATATTGGGTACAGGGTATTTGTAATTACTTCTTATATAATATGCTAAGTACATGATAAATGTTTAATGTTTAGGTATAAGTGAATCGATTTGTATTTTTAATAAATTTATGGACAGCAGTAAATATAACTTCATTATCTTTCGATGCTAGGCTATCACTACCAAGTAACAGTAAATTTGTATTCAGTGGGTGGAACGTCCTAGTTTCTGTAAAGAGTGTTATTCTTTGCGATCGATAACTCGGGCACTTAAAGAAAAAATGCTCAGCATTCTCAACTGCATTTCCGCAATGACATGTGGGATTTTCACTAAGATGATTTCTAACTAAGTCACCATTTAGGTCACTGCAATTGTTTCTTATACGTGAGTGTAAAACTGATAATAATATGTCACCTATTAAAAAATGTTTAGGTACAATAGGAGCTTTGAACATTTCTTTCATTCTAGTTTTAAATATGTTTAGTGATTCCGCATTACGAATACTAGCATCAAGTGAATTCCAAAGTTCAGTTGCTGAAGGTAAGAAAGATCTATTATACGTTTCAGTACGACGAGCTAATGTTGCATAATTGTTATTATTTCGAAGTGGATAGTTTGATGTTTCTGAAACAGTACTTGGGAAGAGATCTTCAAGATAATGAGGGACAAGGCCATTTTTTGCTTTGTAAACAGTGACTAACTTTTGAATTTTACGTCTGTCTGAAAGAGATACCCAGCCGACTTCTTTAATCAATGAATTTATCGATACAGACCTAGTTAACCCAGTAACGACGCGCGCGGCTTCGTATTGCAATTGTTCAAGTGACTGCTTTTCGTTTAATGTACAACCGTCCCACACTACTGAGGCGTATTCCAAAATCGGACGCATGTAAGAGATGTATATTTTATTCATAGTAGATCGTTTAAGTTTGAATTTTAATGCACGCATTGTACTTAAAACTTTTGACGCTGATAACATAATTTTTTCATAATGTTCATGCCATTTGAGATCATGAGAAATTGTCAAGCCTAAATGTTTGTGATGATCAACAAAGTCAAGACGATTGTTATTAAAGAATAAAATTGGCTAAGGATTTGTGTTTGAAGAGAAAAACATAACTTCAGTTTTATTGGGATTGAAACTCACAAGCCATTGATAAGACCATTCATTAATGATATTAAGGTCACGATTTAAAGTTGTTTCTATGAAGCCGATATTGTTTGAAGAAACAGCTAAAGAGCTGTCGTCTGCAAAAAGACGAGTAATAGAGAGTAAGTTTTCGGCAATATCATTGACGTAAATCAAAAACAATAGAGGCCCAAGGGCTGAGCCTTGAGGGACGCCTGCAGATATATTAAGGATGGAAGATAGTTCAGAGCCTATAAAGACCGATTGTTTCCTTTCAGAGAGATAATCGGTAACCCAACTGAGAAGCTGGTCTTTAATACCATATTGTTTCAGTTTAAAAAGCAGACCTTGATGCCATACCCTGTCGAATGCTTTTGATATATCACAAAAAATAATACAGGTCGATAGTTTTTTGTCATAGGATTCGCAAATTTGATGATAGATGTCTATTAATTGATAAACAGTTGAATGTCCAGGGAGAAAACCTGACTGTAAGGGATATATCAAATTGTTTGAATGTAGATGGTTGTATATATGTTTGAAGATTACTCGCTCCATCACTTTACCTACACAACTAATTAATGATATTGGGCGATAATTAGAAGGACTATTTCTATTTCCTTTTTTAAAAAGGGGCATAACTTTTGCAAATTTCCATATATTAGGATAAACACCTTCTCGAAGAGATCTATTAAATAAAATACATAATGGCTTACAAATAGTTAGTTTTGTTTCTTTTAAAATTTTATGACTTATATCATCCGGCCCAACCGCCTTGTTTACGGGTAATAACGACAATATATCAATTATTTCTTGGTAATTAATTGTAAAATTTTCAATATCGTTGTTTGATTTTTGAATAAATACCGGAAGTTGAGTAGAAGTTGTATCAATATGCGACACTGATATGAAATATTCGTTTAAGCAATTTGCTTTTTCGGCATCAGTTTCATAGTGTTGTTCATTACCATTTTCATCTACTAATAGGGTTGGTATTGAATTAAACGCATTTGAATTTTCTTTAATTAATAACTTAACTGTTTTCCAATAAAGTTTTGGATCATTTACACTTGCCTCCTCCAACGAATACTCGAGATTATTAAAAAATTGTTCTTTAGCATGTTTTTTTAAATTATTGACTTTGTTTCTTAGATGTTTGAAAGTGTTCCAATCAAAAATCGAATTAGTTCTAACTGCTTTTTTCTTTGAGCGATCACGTTGTCTGGAAGTTCTACGAATTACTGAGTCATACCACGGCTTGTCCTTAGGTCTCATAGTTACTAATTGCGTTGGAATGCAGTTTTCGGCTAATCTAAGAATACTAGAAGTAAACAATTCGGTGGCTTCATGTACTGAGTTTAAATTTAGAAATGACCAATCATTATTTAGTATGAGATTATTAAGTTCCTGAAAATTTCCTCTATTATAATTCCATACACGTCTTTTATATGTTTTACATGATTCTTTTATATAATTGGTAGACAGGTAGGTTCCAAAATGGTCACTGATGTCGCGCGGTGTGGGAATTATTCCAGAATCGTAAACATGAATATTATTACTAATTGCTATTGGGTCAATTAGTGTTGAGGAGTTTGCATTTACTCGAGTCGGTTCTCTAATTATATTCTTAAGGTCGTTTAATATTAAAACATCTTTAAATTTGTGATTATTGAGGTTCAACTGATCTTCATTTACATCCCCAACTAAAATTATTCGGCTACATTGTTCAAGGGCTTTTTCTAAACAAATATTCATTTTATTCCAAAATTCGACGGGGGCATTTGGTTGTCTATAAACAGTACAAATAAGTTGCTTAGTGTACTTGTTTCTTAATTCAATCCAAAGTGATTCTTGTAAATAGTCCTCTAATTCAAATTTTCGTTTCGAGATTAATTGGTCTGAAACATATACTAGTATACCACAAGAATGACGTGTACCGTCTTTACGGTAAAACGTGGAAAAATTATCTAGTTTAATATCGTCGTTCGACACTATATTATCAAGATGTGTCTCTGTGAAGCAGAGTATATCAAAATCAAGCCAGTTATCTTTGACATAATTTAACTTATTCCTAATGCTTCTTATATTTTGACTAAGAATAGATAGACAATCATCATTAGATTCGCCTGGACCAGGATTGTTTTCAATATCTCCACTTAAGGACAACAATAGAGGAGTGACATATATTAGCTCGGGGCTAAGATAGTTATCGATAGTCGTATACATTTCCATACTGTATGTTTCAAATAGTTTACACATGGTTACACTAAAAGCTACAGAAGAAAAGCTAACATTATTAACGGATACCATCAGAAAACTGATCAAGGAGTTTAGCGTACGTTTAAACATTAATAGAATAAGCATTAGCTTGTAATACAAAATTAAGAACGGATAACTAATTATCATTTGAGACTTTTTAATCCCTTGCGTACCATTGTAGAATAAACCAATCGCCATCCGCCATGCCACAGTACAATTACCCATTAGGGAGAAGTAAGCAAGAATCTATACGCATGACCGACGACGACAGGTTAGTTATATAGACATGCATAGTTAAACCTAGTACTAATTCCGTGACACCCCCAACAGTATTTCTTATCACATATTGATTTAACCTAGTTGTTCTTGTGTTTATTTCATGGCCAAAATGCTATCCTTCTAAAGGACAGGAGTTAATAATATATACAAATAAATAACTTTTTTTAAATTGCTTAAAACATTCATTTTTATGGGTTTTATTAATATGCAAATGATTACAGTACATTTTGGTTGGAAAAATTACATTGTATGTGTTGTTTTAAAACGATGTAATTTAGTAATTTCTAACTTGGAAAAGTTGAAACAGTTTATTTTACTCTTTCTGTTTGTGTTAATTGTGTTTATATTTTTGTTTATTATTTTTAAATGTAGTTTTGGATTCATTTTTGCAACGATTTATCATATTGTTTGCGGCAGTATGTTTTTGGTTGGACGTCCGGTAAAATTCACAAAAAATATAATTATGTAAAAATTTCATTGGTCATTGTAAATTACAATCTGATATCTCGATATCTAATTGACCTTTGTTAAAAAAGTAAAATCACATAAAGGACTTATCTGACATAGTTAACGTGTATTATTTTAATTGATCTAAAGGAGTGATGGAAACAAACTTACTAAATTCGTAAGTTTTTTTACTTTCTAGTTAAATTTATTGATGAGAAATAGATACAAAGTTTAAAATGTTCTTGTATTTAACATTTTAATGAAGTATCTATATAATCGCTAACGATTTAATAGTAGGTTTATTATATATGTTTGTCAATGTATTTTTTAGATTGGAAAGCTTACATTCGGCTCATTTCTCAATATACATATATAGGCAAATTAGGTAAAATATTTGATGATGTGACAAGCGCCTATGAATAAGCCAAGTATCATTTTTCAAAGATACTTCTTGTTTATATTAAATTGCAAGGTATTTTTGAAATATGCTTATTAAAATGTCTTGAACTTTCATTTTTATAACTATATTGTACACTTTCTGCGATACATTATTATATTTGTGATAATCAATATTTTCCTATGTCACATAATACTAGATCTTAAGGAACTTAAAGGAAATATGATTTTTTGTTAAACTCTTTTTTGTGTATCCTGATACTTAATGTTTTATGGCATGTAAATTTGTAAAGTCATATATCCTTTTTCTGTTTGATGTATATTTTATAATGTTCCATGTAATCCAATTGTATACCTATTTAAGCACGGTGAAATTTAATGTGCTGTAAAATGTATCATCATACGACATATGTGCACGCGGCGTCTAGTAGATATGCATTCAGCGATGTGGAAAAATTTTGAATTGTTTTTGTTTATTTTTTGTTTGTTTTAGCAACATTACGTTGTTATCAAATTTTCTAATAGAATTTACTTTCCTGATGAACAACATGTCACCGAGCTTTAAGGGGTTAGAATAAACGTTTAGCTGAAGTGATAGTGCCTTGTTTGAATATCATATTTTTTTTTATAAAAATGTTTATTTTATTTACCTAATAAATAACGTGCCAATGAGCCAGTCTATAGTCGACCGTTCTAAAACATCACGGTTGAGAGAGGTAACACCTATAGCAGTGTCACTTACTTCATTTGCTGCGCCTCTGTTGAAGGAATCAGCCCGGTGAATTGTCGTATTCTTTGTTTTACAGTAAATCAGTCACATTTGAGGCTTAATTATGGATTCCACTATTCTTTATAAATTATATACTGTCTTCAACTTTAATCATTAACACTATCTAAGTCCAATGAGACCCAAAATATAAAAGGTTAGCCGTCGTTGGGGTCTAATTCCGTACCGGGTTGAGACCTTGAAATATAAAGTTTGAAGTATAATCACAAAATTTAATATGATGCTCTGTATGCTAGCATTTTTCAGAAATCTTCATTTTGTTGTAACATTGTTTAAATTCACCACTTTAAAGACTCCTGACTGCTGGTGGGTAGTACATCATAAATACTTCCGCCAACAAATGAGTTCCTGGAAAATACACAAAAACAACTTTTAAAGTCATCATATAACACACAAAAACTAAATAACTAAACAAAATTTTAAAGAACTACGTTCTAGACTACAACGGGTTGGGTTTTATTCCGTACCGGGTTGAGACCTTGAAATATAAAGTTTGAAGTATTATCGAAAAATTTGATATGATGCTCTGTATGCTAGCATTTTGTCTTCTTTGGCGGAGGAGAGGGAACCACAACTCAACACAACGGTACTGGTACTGCATTACTGTCTTAAAAAGTGGTACTGCTACTCCATTACTAGGCAGTACTTTTGGTTTTGATAAAAATAGCATCAATATTTCTCAAAAAATAGATCTGTAAATTACATTATTTTTATTTGTGTGAAAAGTAAGTGTTACTTATCAAATCTATAGATAATTTGCTGCAATATTCCTTCAAATGTTAACATAGTATTCATCATAAAAAGCACCATCTTTAAGTAAAAATTAAATTGAGATAAAAAGACTCAATAGCTATTTACCCTAAAATATCCTCATTTAAATCTTTTATTACTTTGTATTTACTAGTAAAAGAGGAAAATAATCACTAAATAATTGCTTGTATTCTAAATAATCCTATTTCAAGTGATATTATTAGCACCATAAAAAATGTTATTTACTTTGGTATAAATTGAACAGAGGTTGAAGGTGTGAAAGGCAACAACAGACTGTTGTGTTTTAAATGAAAGATGATTGCATTGTATTACAGTTGACTGGTTACTAAACAATAAGACATGACATGAATGTATGTTGTAAATATTGTTTGTAAACTATAAAGTTGTAAAAATGTTATGTTAACTTTAAAATAAATTATAATTTTATTTCTTTGCTGAATAATATTTGCAATTATTTGTTTGATACTGTGTATTTATTCAAAGTTTGATGAATATATAAAAGTAATGGTACTGCTACTTAATTACTTCACAAAAAAGTACTGGTACTGCAGTACAGAGTTAAAATCTAGTACTGGTACTGGTAATGGTACTGCATTTTTTGCCAAGTACTGGTGCTGGTACTTAAGTACTACACCCTTAGTAATGATGCAGCTCTGTTCACAAGTGAAGAAATTTTAATAACTGGGAAATGACGAACCTTGTGATACTTTCTACCACAAACACGCACCTAAAGGAAACATTTTTATATGGAGAAAGTACCATTGAAACAAAGAAAATACAATTGAAAGAAAATAGTAAGGGTCTTTTATTTCTAAAAATTTGCTAATTTATAACCTGCTATAACATAAATGCTTTTTCAATTCCTTAATACCACTTCTTTACAATCATGTATATCCGGAAAAGTAGGAAAGTGAAAATATTGCAGGAATAGTTCAAAGGTAACGCTGAATTTTTGCCAATATATAGCGGGAAAAAGCAAAACGGTAAGTAACTGGACATATACCTTTTTATAATAAATTGAAATTATTAAATGAATAAGCATATGCGGTTGCATATATTTCTAGAACAGTGATTATTCGTCAAGAAGACGACTAGTTTACAGTTTTATATGCGTGTTGTATGTGTTTAGTTGATGTTTACTAAATGGCTCAGTAGACGGTAGGACTAAGTTGTACAACACTTATTAAAATGATGATGTACAATTTCAAAGCGATTCGGGAATATTTAGCTCGCTCTTGAGTCAACAGAAACTCAGCAGGGGCTCGTTACAGCCGTTACCAGTTACCTGCGAGCTAGATGTTCCAGTCTGTACCGGTAGCTGGTGTAAGATGAATAAGCAGTGTTTGATATGTACGTGTAGGTCCGTACATATCATTTTATCGCCGCGTTGTCTTTGCTACGTACCTATAACACCCGGCTTTGTTGAAATAAACATGTAAGTCCCCCTGATCCGTTGCGCCGAAAAGAGAGAGTATATCTTGAAAGCTAGAAACATTGTAATCTATTACCGAATCAAATATCAAACGTCAAATTATGAATGTTTAAAGCGATATTTTAATTCCTTTAAACTCTAAGTTGTATTTAAGGTGACAACAGACACTTTCCGTGGTACTCACATAAATGTCATTTAAACCAACTTATTTTAGTAATAATTGTTATTTTTTTAATCTTTGTGCATTAAATGTCGTGGATCATCATAAAAAATAACATATTTGAAAAAATGCCTTTGTAAATGATTGATTTTTAATAAAAATCCTAAAATTTTAAATTGTCATATCAAAGTCATTTTTTTATTTTTTTGTCATCAAACTTTTGGAAAATAAACATACTTATAATATCTGGGGAACCGTGTCTCATTTTTTTTCTATCTTTTCTCAAAAAAATATTACGTATCGTCAAACCTTTTATGCGACTTTTTTCTCATACATATTACGTAATTAAAGATAATTAAGTCGCTGATTGAGCAAACAAAAATCCCTGACACGGTTCTCCCCGTAAATGAATTCCCTTTCATGTGCTTTAAACCGCATGTTAATTGCTTGATTATTAAAAAAATATGCTGATTCAAAGTTAGTCCGACCCGCATCAAACGAAGTGTCATAAATCGACTGTTCTCTCTCGGACCCCTACGTTTCACGCTAAATAATTGCATAATACACAAATATCGCACCAGAGAGGGTCACAAGTTGCGGTAACATACTCTAACAACATGTTATGACCCAGTGACATCTGACCAATTAAAAAGTTGCTGATTAATATCAGTTTACAACAGAAATTTCTACAAATCTTAACGTGATTTACCGTCAGTCTGGTATCGGTCGCACATGTCACGTGACTTTCGGTAAAATTTGAGGCACTCGGTAGGGGGGGGGATGGAACGTATTTGTGCACCGCTAGCGGGGTATTTAATTGTTTCACTTTTGAAGTTTATTATTATTATCATCAGCATTATTATTATATTATACCAGTGTCACTCTAGCTGTGTATTCGTGTATGAAATTCCGTTAAAATATAAATTAAAATAACAAAAAACTGAGCTTCTGACAGTCTTTTAAAGTCCATGGTAAATGTACTAATAAGAACGGGATATTATATATTTTTTCCTCCAAATTGATATAAATGCTTCACATATTTTAATAGAAATAAAAGTTATCACTCGATCATTTTGATCTAACCTTCTTGACTTCTATTATCATGAAAATCATCTATGCACGGCATAGAGATCCAGTTTCTACTGGGATATACAATAAATTCCCTACTTTGTCCCAGGTTTATTAGTACTGTGTTCGATTTACTAGCGAACAATTTATTCAAAGCATTCACTGACAATTTATTTTATTATCTTTTTTATTGATTCATAGAGAAATAATCATCCTCAGACAACCTAAAATGGTTTAGAAATTTGTCAGGGACACCTTACTACAAGTCATATAGGCGTTCACATAATAAAATTTTGTCTGTTTTTGTTGTTGTTTTACTTGATATTTTAGCTACTATATTTTTAATCAACCCCGTGGTCGTGCGATTTGCCGCTATGCTTTATTATTTATGTTTCATACATTATGTTACGTACATTGGCCGACAATTTCTTATTTTATAAAAAAGGCTAAATAAAAGGTAGACGATATTCATAAAATGTGTACGGTATTTGTACGATACATGAATTACGAGTAGTATGGACCAGTATGGACCGGTAATTCACGCATATATGGAACTACCGATTTCCCTCATTGATGCCTCAACAGGGGGCGGAGCGTTATGGATAATTGACAGGTTACGCGATAGCAGATAAAAATGGTACAGGTACCGTTTTAAAACGTTTAAAAACACATTTTTTGGACTAACTGCTTCCAAAAAAAATTAAATCACGAATGTGTTCAGAAAAGGTTGATAAATCTACTAAGCAAAAAAATCTCATTTTAGGTATTTTCAGTGATAATTGACTCCGTTGTCACCTTAAGAACATTTTTTTAAAATATAGGAATGACGGTAGATTTTCGCATGCTGTTTTTTAGCCACAATGAATAATTTTAATTCGCCATAGCAAATAGGGGCGTGAATAAACAACAAAAAAACCAATACCGACCAAGAGCTTTCGAGCCAATAAAAAACGTTTTAGTTCAAACCATGTTACGTTTGAAACATTTATAAATATATTTTTTCCCGATACTAGGGAAACAAATTCAGAGAAATAGTGGTTGAAACACAATGGCAGTCATTATTGAAAGAATATGCACTTACTAGGGGACTGATATTAAAACAAGTATGTACTGTTTATTTATTTACTTATTTGTTATAAAGTTTTTAAGTCATTGGTGTAACTAAAGAATGATATAATATTAAACTCTTACTTAAATTAATTTACGAACTAAGCGTCTGCAAGATTAATGTACAAGATTACCTTGCAAAATTTTCTTCTAATTTACTTTTATATATATGTAGCAATATTTCATATAGTACCATACATTAAAAATATATACATGTGCATGACATTTCTATACAATGTTTTTAATAAAACATAACCTTAATAGATCATAAACGATGCATGTTAAGTAAGTAATTTTGGATGTTAAACGTCAATGTTTCCTGCTGTAACAACCACTCAAATTAGTTAAAATGCGACAACGTTTTGTTTTGGGGTATCTGGTTAGTGTGATTTTAATTCGATAAGTCGTAGTGATGGACACATAGCAAATTCACAGCATAACGGTCGACGGTTTTCGTTTTCTATAGACTTTCTTAATTCTATAAACTCTCATGCCATTTACATTTATCGATTTTGGTGAAATTTCAGAGTATTTTATCATTTTTACAGTCTCCGCAATAAACAATCCAATTTAAAGACATGATTAAACTTAATAGCGCTTTTTATTTCACATCACCCGTCCACGTAATTAATTTGTAGTTGTTTCTTGAAGCTGCCGGTTGAGGTTTGAGTCTGCAATTCTCTAGTTATTTTGTTGTGATTAATGCTTCCGAGGGATCGCAATGTTTCAAGATTTTTATGTCAAACATAAACGTGCGTTAATATTTAATCTTGTACGAAATGAAGGTTAAATGATAAAGTTTCATTTCTTCAACCGTGTCTTGTCGTGTTGAGCAAATATTTCAAGTTTTATGTTGAAATTTGTGGTAGTTTTCAAACAATCCAACTTGAATATAATTTGACAAAATTATTCAAAGATAAAAATGAACATTGTTCCAAACATATTGTTTGTATCAAGGTTAATGCCACACACATTATATCTGACATCGTACTGCGATGTGAATATCTTTTACAATCGTTTTTATGATAATCTGGAAGTAAATCTGGAATCGACCTTCGGTATTTCATAGAAACGCAATTCTTGTATCGGGAAAGTTACTTACCCTGGAACGTTTCTATAACACTTGCCTCTTTCTTCACCATCCTTATTCCCTATTTGTAAACAGTAGAGACCTTAATAAGCTGTTGTTTCGACGATTCCGACCGCAGTTTCAAATGTTTATTGTGCACAATTGATTCTAGTAGCCTAATATAGGACATTAAACAACATAACGTCTGAAAATCCAATTTGTTGTCTGTGGGATAAATAAAGAATATCAAACATTCTTTCAGTGAGACACTTTAACATTGTCAATCGAAAGTCGGGGTAAGACCACATCTAATTACCAATGCAATAGCTTCATTTCATATTCTTTCATGCAGGTATGTTACAACTTGCGACAATATATGTCAGTTTGTTTTTGGGGTATGGTTTAGTAATTGAAGACTCGACTCTTTTCACACGACTACCAGATATCATTAGCTATGTTTGCCCTAACAGTGACGTATGCTCGAGAAACCGTTCATCTAAAACTGAAGACTACGTTGAACTTGAACAAGGAATGGAATCTTGCTGTGCAGGTAGTTAAATAAACAGTGTATTGACCGTTGTTACAGATATATACTTAATAACAAAAAAGTTCATTAAAACTGTAAAACACCCCTAACTAGTATTGAAAGTCTATGTAAGACTCTTACAAGAATCTTTCTAATAATTCTACATGCAAACCACCGCGTGATGAAAGATGGATATCTTACCCATCATACCCCATCGAGCCGCTACACGTACTATATCCTCGAAAAATAAAAGAAATACACAAATCACAATCAACTCAATCATTTGTAAGCGAATACGGTAATACGCAGACCACGATTTGACAGTGTAAAACAACGGGTGAAAACAGACCAAAACAGTACACTTCGTTTATTAGATTTACTACTAATAAAAATATTAATTAACAAAGCGTTAATATATATCTTTAATAAATGAATACCATTTAAGAACTGCAGGTTAATTTTGACAAACTTATTGACAAACTCAACAAACAAACTTCACATCATTATGGTATACACAAATGTCACATACATTGTTGGCGCCTTACGCAGTATTGTAGTATATTTGTGCCTAGTATGTTCAAGATTTTTTAATGAGAGCTTACATTTAGAATTTAATTCTATATGTTAATGACTGAAATCTGTGTCTCATAAACGCTTCTTTTAGTAGAAGAAAATAATACATTAATATTTAAATTATTAGTAATTTATAATTGATCAGTAGTTATGCAAATGCATGCAAAATTTGTTTTAAGACAAAAATAAATTTACTGTATTTAAAAATTCTGCATTTGAAAGTACTCAAGGTTATATTTTCAATAAATATTTCCCTCGACATATTTTTTTCATTGAAAAGGGAGTTCGTTTTTATTTTTGTTTTTTGGATGTAAGGACAATGGTTATCTTCAAGTTTATTTTTCATTTGATCAAAAAAACTTTTATGTGAAATTTGAGATCAGGTCCTCCTCTGTTTTGTTCTTCAGACATATTATTCTAAGCATGAAAAAATGCACTTTTCACTAAGAATAACACAATCATCGAGTGTCCATTTATTTCTGAGTATATTTGCATACCTGTCTATCTAAATGCCCAACTTGTTTAGAAAAAAAAAACAAATGTTATGACTTTATGCTGCGGCAACATTTTCTGCCATCAGTGAAGACAATGATCAGACGGCATATTCACTGCGTATTTGCAGCAACGCTGGAATGTGAAAATAAAGCATGATTTGTTCAATAAGTAACGCAAATTGTGCAGTGAATGGTGGATACCTGACAGGATTTCCAACGCGGTAAGTAAACTGGCCAGTTTTTTTTTTCTAACCGAGCTGAAAAAATTGATAGCTGCATACGACTGCAGAGACATTAATCTTTGTCCTTCATCAAGATTATGTTCATGAAATTGTTCACTTTTCAAGATTATTCGTGAAATTGATTACTTGACTATCGTTTTGAGCGTCATTTTGGCTTATGTCAAACAGTGCACATTATACGGTATAATTTTGATTTTAGGTAGGCAAGTGACATTTACTTAAATTCTGGTGATATAATAAATTGAAATAAGCTGATGGGATTTAAGTTATTTTTATGAGGTAACGCCAGTGATTGTGAATAGTGCTTCGCGGTATCGCCGGAAAATGTGATCTTTTTCTTAATATGGTACTGAATTGTTACACATGTTTAACGCCATTAATCAGCAAGTATCAGCCCTTGTCAAATATCTGTTGGAATTTGAGGGGAAGCTTTAATTCATTTTCTACAAAATTTATCTCAGTTTGATTGCGTAGAAAAAAGACACAGTTTCGAATCCGTCCCTGAAATCACAGAGCTATTAACTTCCTAATAAAAGTCTGCTGAAGTGAGTACAAAGCAATGCGTGCAAATTTTCTTACTCAAGGAAACAACGGGGTGCCAACTTCTCAATACCTATTGAGATGGTAGTTATACAAATGACCTTAAAGTTTGTTAAAATATAGAATTGTTCATCGTTCTCGCTCTTTATAAATTATTAGACAGGAAGAAGTCCACTTGTAGACCTTTATGGCATTGATAGATGAAATCTTCCACAAACACATCCTTAGTAGCTCTCCATATGCATGTACATTGAGTAAGTAACCAAAATATATTCAATCTTTCTTCAGCCTATGTTAACCTTTACCTGGTAAATTTATGAAATGGTTTTGCTCACCTGTGAACTTGGAACAGTTCAGTCAAAGTTTCTGAGAGATTGCTATTAGGTATTTAATGTATTTGTAAAAATGAGTTACTTAAGTGATCAAATGATCACTCGTATGAATGTGACTTTGACCTGTACTTGAAGCCTCTTTTAGGGTCATTAGTCATGTTAGTTTTGTAAACGTCTATAGTAATGCCTAGCATAAACTCTTAAGGTAGATTCATATGTGTTTGTCCTATACAAGTTAACATATAATAAGAAACCTTAAGAGAAGCTAAAGGGTTATAATCTATCAATATTAGCAGAGGACAATAAGTTTAGACTTTTACAAGTTTAGGGCATTATGATTTCTAAGTAAAAAATCTTTTGAATACAAGTTACTTCCTTATATAGGAGTAAAAAATAACTAAATAAACAATCCATTTTCACAGAAGTTCACCAGCCAAATGTTTTTTGTTTGGTTTCAAATCACGCCAACACAATAAAGGATTTAAGGAGACTTTCAAGCATTATTGGTGCATTTTTATAGGCATAAAATATACAGACACTTTTTCTCTTGATTGTTTTCTATTATTTTAAATTCAATTTCTTTGCAAACTGAGTGTATTGTTCTTATTTTTCTAACAATATCAGACGTTGGGAGCATGTTAACAAATAATTATTTTATTTCAGGAAACAATTGTCAAATTGTTCTAAATTACAATATGCAATCGAAATATTTAAAGTTTGTCAAGATCTAATAATCGTATATCTTTTATTAAGTTACGAAGAAAATACATTGACTATAGGTTGATAAAAGGCGTTAAACCTGTGTAATTATTCTGTACCATATTAGAAAAAAATTACATTTTCCGGCGTAACCGCGAAACACAATTCACGTCAATCGGCGTTACCTCATAAAACGGCTTGAGTCACATTTTATCAGTTTTATTTTAATTTACCTTATTACAAGAATTTAAGTTTATGTCACTTGCCTACCGAAAATCAAAATTATACGGTATAATATGCATTGTTGTACTTATAACAGCCGACAAAAAGCCAAAATCTTGCTCTAAACGGTAGTCAAGTTATGATAAACAAGATCAACAAGGAAAGGCGGGTTCAATGAACGCAACCACCATACGACCCAGCAACAAGAACCAGTGGCAAGGAGCCTAGGCGGACCCCAAACAGAAACAGGACAGGGCACAAAATCGCAATCGTTTCCATGTATGATCTTCAACAGAATACAATTTTGTGAAAATAATTTTGATGAGGGTAAAGAGTTATGTCTTCGAAGCCGTATGCGGCTATTGATTTTCTTTTCAGTTCGGTTAAATAAAAAAAATATATTGGCCAGTTTTCTTACCGCGTTGGAAATCTTGTCAGGTATGTGCCATTTATTGCACAATTCTGCGTTATTTATTGCACGAATCGTGCGTTATTTTCTCATTCCGGCGGTGCTGGATATACACGATGATATCTGTTTGATGATGGTATGCACTGTCCGCTATTCTTTTTCTAAATATATTTGTATTACATGCATTCAAGTGAAAAGTGAAATTATATTTTTTTATTTTTATAGTGAATTTATATTTGATTATTTTCCACTATATCCGGACTATTATTGAATGCGGATAGAAATAGATCTATTTCACAACTAAATGACTAAATGGATGATCAACAAAAAAAATCCCGTCGTATGTAAATTTTGTTTCTTTAGGAGAAGCAAGTAATTAACTGAAAACATTCTCTCACAAATGTAACAAAATTCGAGAGATTTTACAGCACTTAATTTCAACCTTGGTTCAGTGACGTCATAATATGATGATGTCATGAGAAGAACGCATGCCGTTTCGCGGCGAAACAAGTTTAACTATCTTTAAATCACTTAAAAGCATGATCTTAATTGAATGTTTGTTTTACATGTAAGACTGAAAAACATTTCACCCATTTAAGATATACTTTAGTCAAATTTTAATTTTAAAAATATTAATATTTGCTACACAGTCTCTTTGTATTTATAAAATAAACTTTTTTGGAATTCATTTAAGGTAGATATGATATGTTTTGAACTCTGCACACTATATGTAGTCACCATATGCATATAGAGTGTCATTGAAAAATCTGGCAGTTTTTTTTAAAAAAAGGACCAATTTTACTTGACCCGTAATAGAGAATGCAGCTTCCCATACATAGTTTATTCATTATTTTATTCAAATTAAACATATTCAGTAAGAATTTCTTGAATGCCAATTCATTTCCAAGTTAAAAAAATATTTACCAAAAGATGAGCACAGTATAACTTAAACATCAGCTATCATATTTCCAATCGAGGCTACGCCACAAGGTAAAATACTGCATCTTATTTCGATCTTACATACAAAGAAACCAACGAATATCCTTTATGCATTTCGAAAACTTCCTAAAAGCAAACGAAAAATTTTTTTGTGTAGGGAAATTTTTAAAAAATAAATTTTTTTAAGACATAAAACCGCTAAAGTTGAAAATTTTAGGGAAACTTATAACAAAAAATATAAATTTTTAAAAAATGGGTTTTGGTAAAATCCCCGGTTCTGGTCAAAGTATTTATAAATGCGACTTGACCAGTGACGGAGGACGAAAGGCCTTACATCGTGCAATTTATTCTTTCCATCAACGTCCTGTTTCATCTTCAAGCTCGGATTAAACATGTAGTAACATTTGTATTTCAATTTAGGACTTTTGCTTTTCATATCAACCAGTCCTCGCAGCTAGCACATAAATTCGACGCACACCACACGCGTTCTATGAGCTGCACCTCTGTTGCGTTACCATGATTATCGAGGTGCATTGCAATGGTACTGATAATTAATAAGTAGTTAATATTTCACTTTTGAATATTTGCAAAATTGCCTTACTTAATGTTAGGAAGATAACATGTATAAACAAATTTCCAATATTTCAGGATCATCACATAAATAAGCTTATTTATTGACGTAGATTATATGTAAAACAAATTCTGCTGTTCAATTTCAGAATGTTCTTGTTCAGCTGAATGTTCCAAAACAGGTAATTGTTGTTTTCCGAATACGATGACACCTAAAAATGTTTCTTCTGAAAAGGTTAAAGATTTTCAATATGGTCACTCTTGTCTGTACCCCCGGGTTCCTCAACCAAATGTATATGCACAAGATTTTTACCAATCGTTCCTTATGGTTTCCTCAGTTCAGAATAATTCAAAGAGCGGTCTTGGCGGACAGTCTAATGTATCATGTGGTGATATAAATGTTGCCCCATGGGGAAGTTTATATCCCGTTTACTCTGCAAAGTCAAGAAAAAATTATAAGAATATAGAATGCGCTAAAGAAGACAGTGAAGATGTTGATATCATACCATGGAATGCTGTTATCAACTGCCAAAACGGAAAGTGGACATCAGGCATTAGCATGGCTGCAAGTGTATTAAACGCAGAATCACTTCCTAGCAACTGTTACATTTATTTGACTTTTCCTGGTGATTATGATGAGTTACAGCCGTTGATGTGTTACAACAATCTTATTGACACTTGTTCTGAATCTCAAAATTTTCAAGTACCTGAAGGGATGAATGTTTCTAGAGATGATATAGTGACACTATGTACAAAAAGTGGTTTTCTGTCACACTTTCGACAATCAAAGAGATTGTATGCCAATGTATTTTGTCATATTTGTAATGAGGTATTTTTTAGGTATAGGTTTTGCAAAAGCAAAACTTATGATGAAGATCCGATTAAAACTGTTACAAATAATGGTGTATTTACAGCGCTGATTGATTACAAGTTTATAACCGGAAGAAAACACGATGACAATGGCAAGAAACACGTTATACCTACTGTATGCTCGGTTATAGACGTAAGTTAATTGTTTTAAAAGGAATAAACTAAAATTTGAAAAATTTTTGTCTGTAGATATTTATATTTTGTGAGAATGTATACATGAAACATTTCTTCGAGACGTAAGTGACTAATTCTTCTTCTATAAAGCAATATATCTGTCAAATTATTTGAAATACAGTACCCCTCTTATAATCTAATCCTTAGCAGAGTAAATGTTCCTCATACGCAGTAAAGAGAACTTAATTTTTAAGTATGTTATATTGAATTTTTAAACGAAAAAAATAAAGAAAGTTTTAGGAATCTGCAACCTTAACGGCATTATTCTTAGAAATTTGTCATCTGAATCATTTTACAATTTACATTCTCTGTGGTTAGTATTTAGAAATATCATATTACTCTTTTATGTTCTAGGTAAACAGGTGCAGTGAAATCCTATGTCCGACGGGACAGCTTAGGAACATAACAAAGAATTGTGTTTATCCAAACAAATTTTGGTACAATCAAAACTATGCTGTTTATATTAATCTTACATTTAGTACATTCATGAATGTATCTGAAGCATTTGGTATTCCATACCAAGCATCAGTAGCGGAAGATTTACCACCTCTGAAATCAGTATGGTTGGAAAAGTGGTCAGTTGCTTCTATACACATTAGAGTGACGGATGAGCCCCAACTGTCAAATAGTGTTATTATCATCATGCATAGAAATATATCAAGTGTTCAACCAGACGTCATAATTACAAACATTACGAAAATGATTGGGCAAGCGTGGTCCATACGTGTACGCAATGTTGTCTGAGTTCTAAAATCAGAAAACTTTTCATTGGTGAGTAAGTCAATTCATCGCGGACATTATTATGACAAAGGTGATGAATTCTACAACTTAACTGAGAATCTTGATTGGCCCATCTATGTACCTGTGTATAAAAATATGACTCATAGTAATGAAATGCATACTATTTCAAGGTTATATATTTGCAATCAAGTTGAGCTTGAGCCATCAGAATTTCTGCTGAGCATTCATCATTATGCCCTGTACATCTACAAATCAAAGCGTGTCTTGTTTGATAACCAATTTGTACTTATACTTTTCAATTTCAACGAATATCGCGCCAGAATTTGTAAAGAAGACACTGGATTGTTTGAAAGATACACAAATGTGGGATCAATTCTCATAAGCATGGATCTCTGTAATGTTGAAATAAATCTGTTATTGACATATCTATTACATGGTCTCCTTTGAATATTAACTATATATTCTAAATTTATGATTTTGTTTGGAAATAATCACAACACAGACGAACATGATGTTTTGATCCATTGACCTCAAAAGTTATATAATATTATTTAAAATAAAAAGGGCATTTCATTAAAAATCGAGCCACGGCCAGGTTAGCTTAATACATGTAATAGGGCGATCCCAGTTCGATCTTTGGACAATGATGGTCACTTTCGTTGTGGTTGATTATGGAATCATAACGGTCATTTGCCTCGTCTGTAGCTCATACCACTACCACCACAAATTATTAAGCCTATTTTACTGCGGACAGAATGTGTCCAACTTCAATATAAAATAACATATTATATATATCCCTTTCAATAATCTCTCCATATTATCACACACTTTATGTATTGGCATGAAGGCATGCACTGTTAAAATTAATTTTTACCAATTTTCCAAAGTAGGATATCATATACAAGTACAACTATATTATGAATGTGTATTTTTTGGGCAGAATTTACATTTTTCGGAGCAATTTGTTGAATTTACTCTTTATGTATTACAGTTGTTTACCAATAATTTTTAATACTACTAAGTATTTGAAATTTCAAGAATTTAACATTTAAAAGTCACAGCTCAAAACAATTAAAGGCAAATGCTAAGTAATCCATTTAACTCATAGCTGAATGTTAACTGTATAACGGCATCTTTTTTTACTTTGCATTTTCTTATAGTGATAACAGAAACATTTTTTGCGAATTAATGATGGTCATCTTGTTTATGAGGTTATATGCCTTTGACTGTTAACATTTTGCAAAATCCAAGGGCAGATAATATAACAATAAAGGTAAACAAGACGTTTTTCTGCTGTTCATGCATCTGACTTCTTCTCGTTGATTTTACAAAATAACAAGAATTGTGTTTCGTTTTTATATTGTTCATACAAACGTTAACATATAAACACATACATGCACCAGCAGAAGAATAAGAAAATACAAAATCGAATATTCATTTTTTGATGTTGTTGTTCTGTTTTATTGTTGTTCTGTTTTTCTTTAAATATCAATATATAAATACATGTGTATTCTACTTTTTTAAAAATATCAACATGTTGTGTTTTGTAGTATTCCTTTTTCTATTGTAATGCTAACACTTTTTCATGACATGCTTGTCATTCAAAAATTACATTTTTAAAACAAGAAAAAAGAAGAAGAAATTATTGTCAATGACGATGACGGCTGACGTATAGTGTGCTATTGCTTTGGTATCTCTAAATTTTCACTATACAGTCTTTATTTACTGAATTTAAAAGGTACAGAAGAACGCTTAAACAAAGTAATCATGCGTAGCAGTACTTAAAGCAGAAATCGCGCAATAATTTGTAAAGAAATCTCTGGATTGAATAAAAGAAACACAAACATAGGAGCAATTCTATTCTCAGAACCTTTGATCTTTGTTTTGTTAAAGTAAGTCTGTTGTTCATATTATTATTGCATGCATTCTTCAAATATAAATTTTACATTCTGTATTAATGATTTTGTAATTGGAAAGAGTCAAAGCAAAGACAAACTTGGTGTGTAAATGCAGGGATAACAAAAGTGATTTATATTAATGAAAGAAAGTGTTAGCATATACACATATAAACAGGCCAGCAAATCGCAATTAAAAATTCTGTTTTTTTTTTGTTGTTGTTTTAAAGTTTCAACATCTACATGAATAACAGCCATACATGAACTGGATTAAAAAACTGAAGCACAATGGAATAATGTTGTTGTTTTTTTGTATCATAATTAATTTTCTTCTTTTTGTCAAGTCTTACACTTGAACAGAATGATATGTTATCAACACGACATCTTGTTCATTCATGTTTATTATACATGTACTAAAAACAATATTCACACCATTGCCTGCTCATCTGAGATATTTCTATCGGACTAAAAACGGATCCTGACATAATGAATATTTTGTTTCAAGTGTGTTGCGACGTCTGAGAGATTTTTTATCTACTTAATGTCATTTTAAGAGAAGAGAATATTTGTATATCATTCAAAAACGTGATAAAGAAAGCATTTCTTTACATAGAAAATTTCATCTGCATTTATTTTCAAACAAGAAAAAAAGTCACCAACGTTCTTCAAATTAACAATAAAGCATGGCACAAAAACAAAAATAATGTATGTTTCCTTTATTAAAATAATATGGTTCTTCATGAGTTTCAGCCCGAGTAAGCTAATATGCTTGAAAAAGGTCATTCAATCACTTGTAGTTGTTTTATTTATGATATAATTGCAAATAATGTATTTTATTTAACCTATTCTTACCAAATTTCTTAAATAAACTTGTCCGGTTTCCATTGTTTTGGAACTGTTTATTATCCATGTCGGGGATATCAGGATAAAGCATGTTAAAAAAGACCTAGCAAACAGTTAAAATCCTGGCCAGACTGCACATATGTATTTCGTCATCTTACTTAGTCTATTCAGAACAGATTATACTAGAAGAATTTATAAAAAACATATTATCCTCCAACCTAATAAAACATGTAACAAATTAATTTGTTTTAAAGTCATGTAGAAACTGAAAATAAAGTTGAAACCGTATGACAACTTTATCGCTTAAATTTTGAAAGGATAAGAGTGATTTCAATAACAATAAACGTTCCGTAAGCTAGCTGAAAAAGCCTTATCACTTGAAAAAAAACCCAAACACTCTGAAGGAGAATGGCAAGTTACTTTCTGTATGCAACTCTTAACCACTCGGCCACTCGACACTATACTTATGATTAATATCAGCTTTTATTCAAGTATAATTTCATACACTGAAGATACAAAAATAAATGTCAGAGACGTCTGTCTGTATTACTTTGTTTCTGAATTAAGTAACACATATTTGGTTAAATAAATTATGTTGTCAAAGAAAATGGAATCATCTGACAGAGCTTACAGAAGGCATTTTTGCGAAGACAAGAACATATGAGCCGCGTTACGACAAAACCGACATTGTGTGTGTGCGACCAGCATGCATCCGCGCTGTCTGATCAGGATCCATGCTGTTCGCTTACAGACCCTATAACAAGTAGAGAAACTGATAGCGAACAGCATTGATCCTGATCAGACTGCGCGGATCCATGCTGGTCGCAAACCCGTTATGTCCTATGTGTTTTACTGGTTTAAACTGTTCAATGTAACAAAGGCGACGTCTCACTTGCTGACTGTCCTTTAAATCAATATTTTAAAATATTTTGCAATCGAGCACATCTAAGGTAGTGGACACTTTTGCAAATATATTAATTTTAAAGGGTTTATCTATCTCATATACTTAAAAACTTAAGAAATGGTTAAAAAAAGACAATAAAACATTTTGCAATTAATTTGGCTTATAATGTCATGTCAATATTTTTCAAAAGTGTATAAAACATATACGGTCCCTTTGTTAGCCTTTTTCTGAACAGTATTCATAGTTTTTTTCTTCCTATTACAAATTTAGTTCTCTTTGTGGTAAGAACTTTTTCAGTTAAATCCATTAGGATTTCCCCTAAAGAGGGCTTCCATTGTCCCTACGAAGAAGTTAATACCTCAACATCGGTGTCACAATACAGAACTCTTTCTCCAAGTGGTTTTAAAGAATTGAGTTTTACTTGGGCTTGGACTGTGGTAATGCAGGAACAATTACATTGGTTCAGGAGGATGCTTCCATAAAATAACCGGTATAACCCGAATACTCATTCAAATGAACGGAACTTGATCGTAAACAAACTAAGTTTGAGTAAGAAAAGAGTCAAATGTACGAGAACGTTTTTTTCTGAAATTTGTTTTTTGCTATCAACCGGAGGCCAGGGTTTTCATCATTTTATTCTCCTACACAAGAATTATCTTGAAAAATGCTCTTGAATGAATTGCCTTTGGCAGTTCAACAGTAATATTGGACACCACTGGCAACTTGTATAACTTTAAGAACGTGTCCAAATATTGTGTAATTTTACCCCCCCCCCGTTTTCTGTGTGAGGGCCATAATTGGCCATGTCATTGAAAAGCCATTTTGACTATTCTTATTTAAAGAATTGAAAAATACATATATGCTACACCTGCCAAATGCACCGACTCACTGAGCATTTTGAAACACCATTTGGATTCATCCCTCACCATAAAGCTATCTTTCTGCAAGAAACTGTAGTGTTATCAGTGACTGAAACCAGTCAAATTAAATATAATGTTGAAAGAAATTTAATGATCATAGTTGCATATTTTAAATTCTATTTGGAGATGTACGTTGATTGAATGTGCCGTTTCTAATGTGTAATTTCACGTTTCAAAATTGAGCATAAAACTGCAGCTTAAAGTTTACAGATCATGCCTTAAAGAAAAAATACAAATATTGTGGGGAAAATAGAGAGGATATTTTTCCTAAGGTGTTTGTTCAAACCAGCTTTAAAATGTAAGGGAATATACCCCGAATGGTTAACGTGTTGCTAAGTAATCAGATGATTGCTTGCCGTGTAAGTTCAAGCCAGGTAAGGGATAATCCGTTGTTCCTTGAGCAACATTCTTTACACTCATTGCTTAGTAATGGATTTTAAGACTTTCAATAAACTTATAGTTTCCAACAAAATCAAACTCAACTTAACTCTCCAAATAAAAAAAAAATCTGCCTGACTCAGAACATTTAATGTTCAGACTTAAAGTAGGTAATAGGTTTTAAGAACCGTTATTCAATGATATCGGATCCCCATTCAAGAGCAAGTAATAGTGAAATAATATATACATAAAATATATAATGATAGTTATTGCTTTTTATTTTTGATATACCTGATATGTATATGATTAAATGAGCTTATTTAAATGAATCAAACGACTGGGCTCAGCTGGACGAAACTAAAGTGTCGATCAAAACAAAGTCTGAATATACTATATCATTGCGAGATATCAAGTTATGATAAAATATTAATTTACATCAGAAAACTGACAAGAGCTCAGTTTTCAGAAGAAAAAGAAACAGTGACTTTGTAAATCTAGAAAAGAATGTAAAATAATGAGCTTCCATTACATTTATGGTAGGATTTTGGATGATGTCCTTAGAAGTTATTGCGTTGTTTAAATGAGTCAGTGAAACATTAATCACAGATTGTCATTTCTTCTGTATGTTCATAAAATCATAAAACTATCCACTGTGTGGAATGAGTTCCTACAAAAATTAAGAGATGTAAAGTCCTTTGACAAGTTTTAGGCCATTAGAAAGAAACACTTTTTTTCAGCTCAGTTCAGGTTTAATTAACTTTTATGTGATTCAATATCTGAACTGTTTATGTCTGTGTTAAGACAACTACGATAACAGAATTAAACATGTACACACTTGTTTAATAAGTGTCTGCATGCGTTTTACATTAATTTATTAATTTATAATCAGTTATCTGACATCAAATATTTAATTTGTATAAGTAGTAACAGTTTATTTTGCTCTTTCTGTTTGAGTTAATTGTGTTTATTGTTTGTTTATTTTTTAAATGTTGTTTTGGATTATTGTTGCAACGATTTATCATATTGTTTGCGGCAGCATGTTTTTGGTTGGACTTCCGTTTAAACTTACAGGAAAGAACTAAATATAATTATGTAACAATTTCATTGGTCATACTAAATTACAATCTGAAATCTCGGAATCTAATTTGCCATTGTTAAATGAGTAAACGTATATAAAGGACTTTTCTGACATGATAAACGCGTCTAATTTTTAATTGATCTAAATGTGTGATGGAAACGAACTTTCTAAATGCGTAAGTTCTTTAACTATCTAGTTAAATTTCAAATGATATTATCACTTATTTATGAGAAATGGAAACAAAGTTCATAATGTTCTTGTATTTAACATTTTAATGAAGTATCTATATAATCGCTAACGATATAATAGTAGGTTTATTATATATGTTTGTCAAAGAATTTTTGGACTGGAAAGCTTGCATTCGGCTCATTTTTCAGATTTTAAGTTTCTTCCGATATTTACAAAGGTGTTTTCCTAGAGCTCAAACAATATTTACAAAAATGACAATAAAGGAATTACATGACAGTAAAAATGAACTGAAACGAAAATATTGAGTACAAGATAAAACTTGTTCTGTTTGTAGTTCTTACTGTCTTCTTCTTTACTTTTCAATGATTTACTCCAGACTATATATATAATTTTGTTTCTTTTTGAAATACGTCGAATGTGCCAACATATGCATTTGATTTTAATATTTAAAAATCTTAAACGTAAAATTCATTAAAAGCGTCAATATCGTTATCCTTATTATTACATTTCCATGTTTCCTATGCAATTAAATCAGTTTTAGTTCGGCCCACAGGTGCCTGAAACAAAATTTTATGTTATATATGAGCTATATACTATAAACTCAATATACATGCATATATAGGCATATTATGTAAAATATTTGATGACGTGACTAGCGCCTATGATTAAGCCAAGTATCTTTTTTCAAAGATACTGCTTGTTTATATTTAATTTCAAAGTATTTTTAACATATGCTAAAAAGATGTCTCGAACTTATTTTTCATTTTTTATAACTATATTGTTCACTTTCTGTGATAAATTATTAAATTTGTGATAATCGATATTTTCCTATGTCACATAATACTAGATCTTAAGGAACTTAAAGGAAATATGAGTTTTTAAAGTTTTTTTTGTGTATCCTGATAACTAATATTTTATGGCATGTTAATTTGTAACGTCATATATCCTTTTTCTGTTTGATGTATATTTTATAATGTGCCATGTTATCCAATTGTATACCTATTTAAGTATGGTGAAATTTAATGTGCTGTAAAATGTATAATCATACTACATATGTGCACGCGGCGTCTAGTAGATATGCATTCACCTATTTAGCAATGGGGAAAAATTTGGACTTGTTTTTGTTTAATTTGTGTTTGTTCGCCCCTCTGTGTTCCTCAGATGTATGTCTATGTTGTTTTATACTGTTTTGGTGACACTTTTGCTTGTGTCTCTTGTTGTTTCTCGTCTATTGTAAGTATCTTCCCCTTTGTCCCTATTTTTTATTTATTTTATTTATCCCCCTCCCCTCTTCCGCGTATCTCATGTCCCCTTCCCCTGTGCCTTTCGACTTTATGGGCCTAATATTTATTCATTTATTTGTTTTCTTTTAGTTCCTAATCAGTTACTTATTATTTGCCTGCCCGTGCTCTACCTTATCCCTGTCCTATTTTTCTTTGGGGGCCTCCTGGGCTCCTTACCGATGGCGCTTGTTGCTGGGTCGGATGGGGGCTGCGTTCATTGAACGCCGCCTTTCCTTGTTGATCTTGTTCATCATATTTTAACAACATCACATTGTTAGAAATAGCTTTCCTGATGAAAAACATGTTACCGAGCTTTAAGGGATTAGAATTAACGTTTAGCTGAAGTGAAAGTGCCACGTTTGAATATCATATTCTTTTTATCAATATCTTTAAAATTTTATTTACCTAATAAATAATGTGCACGTGCCAATGAGCCAGTCTATAGTCGAACGTTCTAAAAAATCAAGGTTGAGAGAAGTTATTCCTAAGGCAGTGTCACTCACTTCATTTGCTCCGCCTCTGTTGAAGGATTCCGCCCGGTGAATTGTCGTATTCTTTGTTCTATAGTATGAGGCTTAATTCTGGATTCCACTATTCTTGATAAATTATATACTGTTGTAACACTGTTTAAATCCACAACTTTAAAAACTCCTGACTGCTGGTGGGTAGTACATCATTAATCCTTCCGCCAACAAATGAGTTCCTGGAAAATAATCAAAAACAACTTTCAAAGTCATCATAAAACACACAAAAGCTACACACATGCAAAAGATACACTAAAATTATGACCAATCTAACTAGAGATTTTTTTGTAAATTGGGCCACTTCAAAATTTTAAAGAACTACTTTCTAGACTACAACGGGTTGGGTTTTATTCCGTACCGGGTTGAGACCTTGAAATATATAGTATGAAGTATTATTGCAAAATTGAATATGATGCTCTGTATGCTAGCATTTTATCTGCCAGAAACAAGCAAAACCGTAAGTAACCCGACATATACATTTTTATAATAAATTGAATTTATCAAATGAATAAGCATATGCGGTTGCATATATTTCCAGAACAGTGATTATCCGTGAAGACGACTTGTCTACAGTTTTATATTCGTGTTTTATGTGTTTAGTTGATATTTACTAAATGTCTCAGTAGACGGTAAGATTAAATTGTACAACACTAATTAAAGTTATGTACAATTTCCAAGCAATACGGGAATATCTAGCTCGCTCTTGAGTAAACGAAAAAACTCAGCAGGGCCTCGTTACAGCCGTTATCGTTAATAGTTACCCGCGAGCTATATGTTCCGGTCTGTACTGGCAGCTGGTGTAAGATACTTATAGGATTGAAGCTTCATGCTTTGATATTCAACAATTTATTGAATTATTAAGTCCATTCAGTTTTTCAGTACAAGTTTTATCGTCAATTACATTTTTCCTTAAATTAATATAAAAAAGTGACTTATGCTCACATTAAATTCTTCATGGAATAATCATTGGATATCTAGTAGTTTTGTCAATTCCAATATATGACAATTATTTAGTTTTAAGCTGGGAAAACTGCTTATAGATGAGTGAGAAGATGTGTTACATATTTCAGACATTATAAGTATTATCATAAAAAACATCAGCAACAACAACAACAAACACTTGATATTATTTGTGTAATATTGATTACAAAAAGTTATGTTTATTTAACAAAATGCATAGCAAATTACAACAATTGTTTAGAAATATATAAAATTTAACCTTTTTTAAGAATATTTTATTTAAAATCCAAGAATGTATCAGCCCAATAGCTTTCTTAAACGGAGATGTACAACTAACTTTAAAAGAAGAGTGTGACGAAATTCAATTTAGAAGTATTTCTTGATGATGAGTATTTATTTTGTCATTATTGATGATAATATTGTTAATATTGTTGATATTTGTTGATATTATTTTCAGGAAACCCTCAACCAAAACAAGCTAATAGGTCTACATGGAATTTTTTTAATATATTTCAAATACATGTATTCGTTTTTGCTTGAATCATATATAAATGCAAGAAAAAGCGAAAAGATTATAGACAATTATTTTATCATTTAAAATGCCCGTGAAAATTATAAAGGGATGTTATGGCTTGTGATAATGTAATATTTCATAAAAATTATTTTGATATTTATAAGATAAAATTGAAATTGGATGTCCAACCGTAATACACATATCACGGGAACAATAAAAATGACATAATTGTGCTTCAATAATGACTAAATAAATAAATTAATTAATTAATAAATTCTTTAACTAATTAATCAATTAGTAGATTACAATAAATACTATAAATAAAAAGAAAGTATTGTGCTTTTTGTAACACTTATCTACAAAACTGCTCAATTTGAGATCCCTTGCCCCGAAAAATGAGAGTATATCCGGAAAGCTTGAAACAGTGTTATCTATTACCGAATCAAAAATCAAATGTCAAAATATGAATGTTTAAAGCGACATTTTAATTTCTTTAAACTATAAGTTGTATTTTAGAAGATTTTTTTAAAAATATATTTGAATGACAGCGATTTTCGCATGCTGTTTATTAGCCACAATGAATCGTTATATTCGCCTTATAAAATAGGGGCGTGAATAAACAACAAATAACCAATATCAACCAAGATCTTTACGGCCAATAAAAAAACGTTTTAGTTCGAACCATGTTACGTTGGAAAGATTAATAAATATATTTTCTCCCGATATTAGTGAAACTAATTCAGAGAAATAGTGGTTGAAACACAATGGCAGTCATTCTTGAAACAATATACACTTTCTAGGGGGCTGATATTAAAATAAGTATGTACAGTTTATTTATTTACTTTTTTTTAAAGTTTTTTATTCATTGGCGTAACTAAAGAACTCTCTTTACTAAATTAAATGTAAGAACTAAGCGTCTGCAAGATTAATATACAATATTAACTTATGTACTTGACATATTTTCTTCAAATTTACTTTTATATACAAGTAGCAATATTTTATATAGTACCGTACAATAAAAATATATACATGTGTATGCAATTTCTACACAATGTTTTTAATACAACAAAACCTTAATAGATCAAACAATGCATTTTAAGTAAGTAATTTTGGATGTAAAAAGTCACTTTTTCCCCGCTGTAACTAACACTCGAATCAGCTAAAATGCAAAATCGTCCTTTTTTGGGTATCTGGTTAGAGTTACTTTAATTACCGAAGGAGGACCAGGGCATATCATCACGTTAGCTTGTAAATCGCTTTTTATAATACATTGTGTTTGGGATTTTAACATAAAAATACCAAAAATAACAACATGGTAAAGTTCCCAGGGTTAAAGCGAACTAACATCAATTGAAATCTGATCCTCAAAAAAAACTGGCTGTATCGCTATAGGTTTTGTTTGTCATTTTAACATTGTTATAATTAGATTTAGCCATTGACTCTGTGATTTTGTGTTTGACTTAAAATGAGGGCCAATAACGACGCTTTGATAAAGTCAAACAACTCTAAACACGCTGAATAGTCGTCAGTAATTGCAATACATTTACGGCATTTCTGAATTCATTTGTTGAAAATATAAATGTATTACATATTTTTAAAGTCAAAGACAACTTTCAGTGTGACTTTTGCAGTTCATCCGATAAATCGTAGTGATTAACGCATAGCAAATTCATAACATATCGGTTTCGTCTTCTACAGACTTTCTATTAATATATAAACTCTCATATCATTTACACATATATGATTGTTTACTTTTATCACAATTGGTAAAATTTCACGGTCTCGCAATCAACAATCGAAGTTAAAGACAAAATTAAACTTAATACGCTTGTAATTCCACCTCACCTGTTCACGTAATAAATTTGCAGTTGTTTCTTGAAGGTGCCAGTTGAGGTTTATGTCAAACATAAACGTGAGACAAATTTTTATCTTTTAGGAAATATAGGTTTAAGGATATACTCCCATGTCTTACAACCGTGTCTTGTCGTGTTAATCAAATACTTGAAATTTGTGGTAGTTTTCAAATAATCCAACTTGATAATAATTTTGACAATAAATTCAAAGATAAAAATGAACATTGTTCCAAATCATTTTGTTTGTATCAAGGTTGCCACATACCTTACAATGGATATCGTACTGCAACTTGTCTTTCACAATCGTTTATATCTTTATCTGGAAATTTATCTAGAATCGATATCGGTAAGTTACGTACCCTGTAATGATACTATAACACTGACCTCTTTCTTCACCATCCTTATTCCATCATTGTAAAAGATTCTTGCCGCAATTTCAAATGTTTATTGTGAACAATTTATTCTAATAGCCAAATATAGGATATTTAACAGCTTTACGTCAGAAAATCCAATTTGTAGTCGGTGGGATAACTAACAAATATCAAATCATATGATGTCAAATATTCTTTCAGTGAAACCTTTTAGCTTTTAGCATTGTCAATAGAAAGTCAAAGTATGACCACATCTAATTTACAATGCAATAGCTTCATTTCTTATTCTTATTGCAGATATGTTACAACTTGCGACAATATGTGTCTGTTTGTTTGTGGGGTATGGTTTAGCAATTGAAGACTCGTCTCTTTTCACACGACTACCAGATATCATTAGCTATGTTTGCCCCAGCAGTGACGTATGCTCAAGCAACCGTTCATCCCAAACTGAAGATTATATAGAACTTGAACAAGGAATGGAATCTTGCTGTGAAGGTAGTTATATAACAGTGTATTGACCGTTGTTACAGATATATTCTTTATAACAAACAAGTTCATTAAAACTGTTTTACATCCCTTTCTAGTAGTGAAGGTCTGTGTAAGACTCTTGCAAGAATCTTTCTAATAATTCTACATGCAAACCACCGCGTGATGAAAGATGGATATCTTTATCATCATACACAATCGAGCCGCAACACGCACCATATCCTCTAAAAATAAAAGAAATACACAAATCACAACTCAATTATATGTAAGCAAATATGGTTATACGCAGACAACGCACATTATGTACGTTTTGACAGTGTCAAACAACGGGTCAGAACAGTACACTTCGTTGATTAGATTTACTACTAATAAAAATATCTTAACGTGAATAAACCTATGACAAAGATCATGTCAAACAAAGCGTAAACATGTATCTCTAACAAACAAAGTTCACATCAGTATGGTATAAAAAAATTGTCACATATAATTTTGCTGTACCGAACTACATTTGTGCCTAGTATGTTCAAGTTTTTTAATGAGAACTTACATTTAGAATTAAATTCTATATCACAGTACTGTTGTACATTTGTGCATAGTATGTTCAAGATTTTTTAGTGAGAACTTACATTTAGAATTTAATTCTATATGTTAATGACTGAAATCTGCGATTTATATACACTACTTTTAGTACATGAAAATAACACATTAATATTTAAATTATTAGAAATATATAATTGATCAGTATTAATGCAAATGCATGCAACATTTGCTTTAAGACAAAAATAAATTTACTGTATTTTAAAATTCTGCATTTGAAAGTATTCCAGACTGAATTTTTTCAGTAAATATTTCTTTCGACATATTTTTTTTTTCATTTAAAAGGGAGTTAGATTTTTTTTTGTATGTAAGGAAAATGGTTATCTTCAAGTTTATGTTTCAATTGATCAAAAACTTTCATGTGAAATTTGAGATCAATTCCTTACTCTGTTTTATTTTTCAGACACAACACTTTTCACTTAGAATAAAACAAACATCTAGTTTCCATTAAAAAAAAAACAAATGCAATGAATTTATGCCGCGGCAACATTTTCTGCCATCAGTGAAGACAATGATCAGACGGCATATCTACCATGTATTTCCAGTAACGCCGGAATGTGAAAATAAAGCACGGCTCGTGTAATAAGTAAGGTAAAATTGTGCAATGAATGGCGGATACCTGACAGGATTTCCAACGCGGTAAGTAAACTGGCCAATATTTTTTGTTATCTAACCGAACTGAAAAAAAAAAATGAATAGCTGCATACGGCTGCAGAGACATTACTCTTTATCCTTCATCAAGAATACTTCCACGAAACTGTCTACTGTTTAAGATTATTCGTAAAAATGATTACTTGACTATCGTTTTGAGCGTCATTTTTGGCTTTTGTCGACTCTTTTAAGTACAACAATGTATATCATAGGACTGCTATAATTTCGATTTAAGGTAGGCAAGTAACATTTACTAAAGTTCTGGTGATATAGAAAATTAAAGTAAGCTGATATGGGATTTAAGTCATTTTAGGAGGTAACGCCGGAAACAGTGTTTTTTTCTCATATGGTACTGAACTGTTAAACATATTTAACGCCATTAATCAGCAAGTATCAGCACTTTTCAAATATGTATTTGAATTTGTGGGGAAACTACAATTCATTTTCTGGTCACTCGTATGGATGTGACTTTGATCTGAACTTGTGGCCTCTTTTAAAAGTCATTAGTCATGTTAGTTTTGTAAATGTCTATAGCGAAACCAAGCATAAACTCTTACGGTAGATTCATTTGTTTTCCCTATACAAGTTAACATATAATAATAAACAATTCATTTTCATAGAAGTTCGAGAGCCAAATATTTGTTTTGGTTTGGTTTAAAATCACGCCATCACAATAATGGACATATGGAAACTTTCAAGCTTTACTGGTGCATTATTTCAAGCATAAAATATTCAGACACCTTTTCTCTTGATTGTTTTCTATTATTTTTATATTCAGTTTATTTGCAAACTAAGTTTATTTATCTTATTTTCTAACAATAGCAGACGTGGGCTGTATGTTCACAAAATAATTATTTTACTTCAGGAAACAATTGTCAAAAAGTTACAATATGCAATAAAAATGTAGAAAGTTTGTCAAGCTCTAATAATCATATATTTCTTAATAAGTTACGAAAAAAATACATTGACTGTAGGCCACAAATAACTTTATAAAAAAGTTAAAGCTGTGTAATTGTTCTGTACCATATAAGAAAAAAAAAACATATTTTCCGGCGTTACCGCGAATTTCAATTCACGTACATCGGCGTCACCTCATAAAACGGCTTGAATAACATTTAATCGGTTTAATTTCAATTTTCTTTATCACAAGAATTTAGGTTTATGTCACTTGCCTATCGAAAATAAAAATTATACGGTATAATATGCATCATATAATTGTTGTGCTTATAACAGCCGATAAAAAAGCCAAAATCTCGTTCAAAACGGTGGTTAAGCCATCATTTTTACGGATGATCTTGAAAAGAAAAAAAAATGTGAAAATAATTTTGATGAGAGATAAAGAGTTATGTCTTTGCACCCGTATGCGGCAATTGATTGTTTTAAGTTCGGTTAAATAAAAAATATATTGGCCAATTTTATTACCGCGTTGGAAATCCTGTCAGGTATGTGCCACTTATTGTACAATTCTGCGTTACCTGTTGCACGAATCGTGCGTTATTTGCACTCGGGCGTTACTGGATATGCACGGTGATATCTGTTTTATGATGGTATGCACTGTCCGCTATTCATTCTCTAAATGTATTTGTATTACATGCCTTCAACTGGAAAGTTGAATAATATTTTTTCATTTTCATAGTGAGTTCATATTTGCAAATTTTCACTGTATCCGCACTATATTTGAATGCGGATAGAAATATATATATTTCACAACTTAATGACTAAATGGATGATCAACAGAAATAAATCCCGTCGTATGTAAATTTTGTTTCTTTAGGAGAAGCAAGTAAATAACTGAATTTATTCTCTCACAAATGTAACAAAATTTGAGAGATTTTACAGAACTAAATTTCAACATTGGTACAGTGACGTCATGATGCGATGACGTCATGAGAAGAACGCATACTGTTTCGCGGCAAAACAAGTCAAACTGAATTTAAATCACCAATAATAATAGCTGTCCCATTTTGCAAGTCGGATCGGAATATCCGTCCCGAGGTGACCCGCCCACTGGGCGGTAACGAGGCTTGTCGATATGTCAGATATTTTTTCTTATATTCTTCGTTATTCCATTATATTTAAAATTCTTTATCTTTATTTTCAATGAAAATTTAAATCATTACAACCGTAACTACTTTCTTTCAACAGCGTATGAATTACAAAATCATTCATAACGGTAAAATGACGTCATTTTTATCGTGCAATTGTACAGCACGCGACTCATCTGGAACCCCCCATGCCAGATGAAATTTCCGGCATGGGTAAAACTGACGGAAACACCAGTCTGATATGCAAGAAAAAGCATGAAATGAATTTAATATTTGTTCGTTTTACATGCAAGATTGAAACATTTCACTAGTGAACACCAGCTATTATATTCCCAATCGTGGTTACGCCACAGGGTAAAATACTGCATCTTATTTAGATCTTACATGCAAAGAAACAAGCAAATATCCTCAGTCTATGTCTATTTCGAAAATTTCCTAAAAAACAAACAAAAAATGCTTTTATCTATGATGAAATATGGACAAGTTATTTTAAGACATAAAACACGCTAAATGTTGATAAATTTTAGGAATCTTATAACTAAAACAACCTATGAAATTCTTCCATAGAAATGCTGCAAACTGCCGGCTAGAACATCGACGGCTGCTGGTCAAAGTATTGATGAATGCGACTTGACCAGTGAGAAAGGCCTTAAATCGTGCGCTTTATCCATTCCATCAACGCCCTGTTTCATCTTCAAGCTCGGATTAACCATGTAAAAACATTTGTCTTTCACTTTAGGACTCTTGCTTTTTATATCAATCAATACTCGCCGCTGGCACATGTTGATGTAAGCGCTGATTTTCAGACGCTTTGATGACAGCATCTTTGAATAAACACTCAATAACACAAATATCTTTACGCACAAATTATGTCAATATTTATTATGACCTCAGTTTTGATTTTGACAAGATTGAAAATTACATGTATATCACGCAACTTTAAATTTGACGCACGCCCTAAGTCGCGTTCCATGAGCTGCACAACTGTTGCGTTACCATGATTATTTGAGGTGCATTGCAATGGCAATGATACATGTAATCAATCAATAGTTAATATTTCAGTTTTGAATATTTGCAAAATAAACTTACTTAATGTTAAGAAGATAACATGTAAAAACAAATTGCCGATATTTCCGGATCATCCCATAAATAAGCTAATGTATTGACGTAGATTATATGTAATACAAATTCTGTTGTTCAATTTCAGAATGTTCATGTTCAGCTGAATGTTCAAAAACAGATAATTGTTGTTTTCCGAATACGATGACACCTAAAAATGTCACCACTGGAAAGGTTAACGATTTTCAATATGGTCACTCTTGTCTGTACCCACGGGTTCCACAACCACCTGGATATATGCAAAATTTATACCAATCGTTCCTTATGGTTTCCTCAGTTCAGAATAATTCAAAGGGCGGTCTTGGCGGACAATCTAATTTATCCTGTGGTGATATAAATGTTGCTCCATGGGGAAGTTTATATCCCGTTTACTCTGCAAAGTCAAGAAAAATTTACAAGAATATAGAATGCGCTAAAGAAGACGGTGGAGATGTTAATATCATACCATGGAATGCTGTTATCAAATGCCAAAACGGACGGTTCTCACCAGGCATTAGCGTGGCTGCAAGTGTATTAGACGAAGGATCACTTCGTAGAGACTGTTACATTTATTTGACTTTTCCTGGTGATTATGATGATTTAAAGCCGTTGAAGTGTTACAACAATCTTGTTGACACTTGTTCTGAATCTCAAAATTTTCAGGTGCCTGAAGGGATGAATGTTTCTAGAGATGATATAGTGACACTATGTACAAAAAGTGGTTTTCTGTCACACTTTCGACAATCATATAGACTGTATGCCAATGTGTTTTGTCATATTTGTAATGAAATATTTTATCGAAATAAGTTTTGCAAAATATATGCTGAAGATGAGATTAAAACACCTCTTGAAAATGGTGTATTTACAGCTCTGATTGATTTTAATTTTATAACCGGGAGAAGACATGATGACAATGGGAAGAAACACGTTTTACCCACTGTATGCTCGGTTATAGACGTAAGTTAGTTGTTTTAGAAGGAATAAACTTAAAAACTGTAAAACAAAATATATATTAAAAACCTTGAACATTTTTTGTCTGTATATATTTATAATTTGTGAGAATGTATACATGCAACATTTCTTCGAGACATAAGTGACTAATTCTTCTGCTCTACTTCTGCTTAAAGCGTTATATCTATCATCACATTAATAGAAATACAGTACACTTCTTATAATGTTATCTTTAGTAGAGTAACTGTTCCTCATACGCGGTGAAGGAAACATTATTTTAAAGTAAGTTATATTGAATTTTTAAACGAGAAATTAAAAAAAGTTAAAGGAATCTTTAACCTTAACGGCATTATTCTTAGAAATTTGGTCATCCGAATTATTTATCAAAGTACATAGAGTTTCTCTGTGGTTAGCATTAATAAATATCATTTAAGTGTTTTATTTTCTAGGTAACCAGGTGCCGTGAAATACTTTGTCCGACGGGACAGCTAAGGAACAGAGCAAATAAGTGTGCCTATCCAATTAAATTTTGGTACAATCAAAACTTTGCTGTTTATATTAATCTTACATTTGGTACATTAATGAACGTATCTGAAGCATTTGGTATTCCATACCAAGCATCAGTTGCGGAAAATTTACCACCCCTGAAATCAGTATGGTTGGAAAAGTGGTCAGTTGCTTCTATACACATTAGAGTGATGGATGACCCCCAACTGTCAAATAATGTTATTATCATCATGCGTAGAAATATATCAAGTGTTCAACCAGACGTCATAATTACAAACATTACAAAAATGATTGGGCAAGCTTGGTCCATACGTGTACGCAATGAAATGTTAGTTTTAAAATCAGCAAATTTTTCAGTGGTGAGTAAGTCAATTCATTATGGAAACTACAACTCTATCAAAGCTGATGAATTCTACAACTTTACTGAGAATTTTGATTGGCCCAACTATGTACCCGTGTATAGGAATACGACTCATAGTGATGAAATGCATACTATTTCTAGGTTATATATTTGCAATCAAGTTGAGCTTGAGTCATCAGAATTTCTGCTAAACCGTAAACAATTTGCCCTGTATATCTACAAATCAAAGCGTGTCTTGTTTGATAACCAATTTGAACTTATACATAAGCAAACGTTATTCGAATATCATGCCAGAATTTGCAAAGAAGACACTGGATTGTTTGAAAGAAACACAAATGTGGGATCAATTCTCATAAGCTTTGATCTCTGTAATGTTGAAGTAAGTCTGTTATTGACATTTCTATTACACGGCCTTCATTGAAAATTCTTTGAAAATCGAGGCACTGCCAGGTTAGCTTAATAGGTAGTGCGTAAAACCTATGAATCGGGCGATCCTGGTTCGATCTTTGGACGATGATGGTCACTTTCGTTGTGATTGATCATGGAATCATAACGGTCATTTGCCGCGTCTGTTGCTCATACCACTACCACCCTAATTTATAAAGCCCATTTAAAGGTACTCTACTGAGGTACGGCCGAATGTCACAAAAAAGTAAAATTTCACGAACCGATAATTTTTGTTACCTGCGTGGTAGGGACATTCAAACAGAATCAGTGATACATTGATATGTGTTCTTTGGATTGGCAAATCGTTTGAAATACATATTTTCTCCAATTTCGTTGGAAAAGCGTTTAAACACCTTTCAGTTTGCAAATCCGAATAAAAAACGGTTACGTGATGATTCTCGGGATGACTAAAAAGGGAAACGGAGAATTTTTTGTGTATCGGCAGCAACGAAAGTGCGAAAGTGGAATATATCAACAATCCATAAATTTAAAAGCAAATTAGGGGTTTGTTTGTTAAATTTCTTATTGTTCACATATGTTCTTGTGAGAAAAATCTTTCAAAAGCAATTTCAATATATTTAAAGCATTACATTGTTGTTATCATGTTTTTTTCTCCATTACAATGATGAATTTAGCTAAACGTACGGAATTGGAAACTGACATACACAAATTTTACAAATAGTCTATGTTAATTTGAGAGCTTTCGTGTAATTATTAAATATTATGTATTAACTTTGTAATGGTTAAAATATCATGATATCTAGGCTAAGAAAATTTACTTTGTCAATCAGTGTAATGGGTTTTATTTCAAAGGTCACTTTGGTTTATCTGACACCCGTTCAGAAAAAAAACAACTTCGTAATACCTTTTATACAACGAACATGAACTTGAAAATTTAAGCATAAAAAATCACACGCACACACAGAATGTTATTCCAGAGATTTCTCTTTAACTCTGATCTAGCACTGAAAGCACTGGCTAAATAGAGAATGAATCCGGCGTCATTATAGGACATTTAGGCTTCAACTTTATTAGTTAATATTTCTTATGTATGTCTAGTGCAAATAATTAAAATTCTATAAGAAATATAAGAAAAAATCTATTTCCTTTGCTAGATAGATCTGAAATTTAATATTTATCATTTTACATACATACTTGCATATTTATCCGCATTGGATGTAAACTTTGTTGATGAGAAGATTACTACGTTTTGATCTAGACATTCAAAACTATACGTAATTGATTCCTGTTTCATGCACATGGTAAACATTATCAAGAAGGTCGGAAAAGAGTTACAATCTGGCTCTATTAATATTATAATAATCATTATTGATTTAGCAGATATCCTGATAAATTTCTTTCTTATTGGAAGGCCTCCGTACTAGTGATGGGTCAATTGAGCTGTGCTTTAATGTTACCAATATATTGAAGCTTCCCGGCGGAAAAGAAATTGAGAGCGTTATAAGAGTAAAAAGGAAAACTGGAATAAAGACAAACAAGACGCAGCCCCCGACACAGTCAAGCTTCCACAGCAGGGCTATTGCCGTGACTAGTGAAATAAACTTAAAACTGATTATATAGTTGTTGTTCTTTAAACCCTAACTTTCTTTCAAATTACTAGTAAACGAAACAAACAAAATTATGATACTTGCAAGACAAATGTGAAGGGCAGGTAAGTAAAAGTAATTTTAAGAATTCAGTAAGATATTATTAACCTCACCTCATACAACAACTATTGCTTAAACTATGTTTTATAATACTTCCAACTCCTAGACGGTATACAAACTTGGGAAAGGGCAATGCATATCTTAACCATTGTTTTTACTCCTTATAGCCTGTTTATCATGGCATACTCATTGTTAATAGTTTTGTAAATATTTTGATAAAAAAGGTCAGGTTCATTTCCCGAATATTAAAAAACACGAGTGACTGGTTTCAAAAACTGCAATGCCTAAATATTGATCGGGTGTATTTCATTGCATAAATAAGTTAGGAAGAGAACCCTGCTTTTCTTGCTTTATAGCACTAAAACCTTTACTTTTATCTACTTTTGTCTCTTTTTTCTTCCTGTTTTTCATTTTTTGTTTCGTCTTTTTATTTACCACTTGAAAGCCTGAAATTAATTTTTTCATTTATAATTTAGCCATGGTCCTGTGTTGCTTGGTCGTGTGGGTGTAGCATTCATTGAATGTTACCATTCCTTTTTGTATTTCTGATCGGAGATCAGGAAATGCAAAGCTTACATTCAATCTCTGACACAGCGGTTTCACGACAAACCTAACAACAAGCAGTTCTTAAAACAGATAAAAACTAGCGAATTAAAAGAAAGAAATATTTTCATTTTGTTATAAGTATCCAACAAATTACAACGCATTCAAAGTTTAAAAGTAGCTTTGGGTTAAAGTATTGTCAATGAATGCACATTCACAAATTACGCTGATGAATATCATTTTAATCAATGAAAATGCTATTTTAAGCGATGTCGAGAGCGTATTTCACAAATAAATCTGACTGTCGAGTAGTGGAATATATACATGTCGGACTGTTTTGGCGAGAAGATTTTTGTTAAATTATTTACACAGGTTTATCTTGAACAAAAAACCTCGAAATTAATAAGGATTACAAACCCGAAATGCAATGGAAAATCTAAATTTAGTATTACTTGATTTTATTCAGCCATTGTTCGTTTATCTTCTCTGTGGTGCAACGCGCTCGTTTAGTGTGTCTGGGGTTCAAATTCAATTCAAGGCAATTACATGTATTTTTTATAAAGTTTCTTTGTTAAGGAAATAGCCACGATATGCAAGGATAAAATGTGGCTGTCATTAAAAAGAACATAAGTGATTTTTTGATGCAACTCTAGTCATGCAAAACTCCATATGTATCAAACTCTGGTACCAAGCAAGAAGAATTATAGTACATGAAAATAAACTTATACAGGAAAATAATACAGTTATACAGTGCAATTTAGATTGCAAAGATCAGAAAATACCACAGACTTGCAGCCTTTTGATTTATCTTGTTTTTCGTATGTATGTTCTGGAGATTAGGTGGGTGTTTCTCGGAATACTTTAAGATTTATAAGATTGTGTATTAAAAGCCTTTGTAAATTATTTCGGAAATACTAGATATCGTTTTGAAAATTTATAAAGCTACTTGAGTATTTAAAACACATGAACGAAAAATTTCACAGTAACGGGAATTAAAATTAATTCGTATGTATTTCGGTTATAGTGATTATACCGTGATAAAACGTTAAATGTCTCCTAAGAAATGTTCTTTGGAATTAAAAATTCAGTGTAAGCACTAGAACATAAATCACTAGATTGCTTGCAAAATCTTTATCGGCTCACAAAACATGATATTTCACAGTCATGATCAAATGAACAGACTGTCACTTTCTTCCTGTAACCGAAAGATACGACCAGACTGTCATTTTCTTCCTGTTACCGAAAAAAACACGCCAGAACGATTTCAAGTAGAAGACACGTCACTGACAGAATGTTATTAATATTTGAATAGAAAAGAATTTGCTAAAGCCAATGTATGAAAGAGAAATCGGGGATGCTACTTATTAAATTATTTGCCCATAAAAGAGGGTTTATTTTACTCGTTTAGATTATTTTCAAAATCAAAAGTCTCAAACAGCAAAGGTCAGCTGATATTAAGATGTAAACCGCGACATATAAAATTAATTTACCTGTGAAACTGGAGTGAAAATGTGTTAGTTTATCCGTTTTTTTCTTCAGTGCCTTCAGCACTTTGATCTTATCTGTACATGTAGTACAAGTAAACTATATCGTTTTCACCGAAAAATCATTAAATTCTACACAAGTGTCTAATAGAATCATAAACATTTATTGTATCATAGTTTGAATACTTTTCTGTTGAAAACGTGTCAGAGTTAAATCGAATTCATATACATGCACAGTGCGTAATTGGAGTGCAGGTAATAGTTCCCCACACTCCAGAGCATGCCCATTGATGTACTCATTCTTTTTTTCTTTCTTTTTTTTGGAGGGTTGGGGGTGCTTTTTGTGGAATAACGATAGAAATGCCACATTCAGAAGCTGGTTCATAGGTTTTTATTGGGGGTTTCATATTGTTTCAACAGGGAACGTGCATTTAATTTTGCCTAAGGTATGAATATGATGTAATTGTGTGGGGAACGTGTATGTACGATCCTATCAAGATAGCCTACGAAATCAAATCAAATAAGACATGTCATTAACTGTATTTGATTTAAATACGTTATAGATAGCGTTAAATACATTTATTCGTGTGATTACACTGTGCTCGTTATAGTATAAATATCACCGATGCATTCTGTTTGCCTTAGAATATTGAAATTGAAACTGAAATGTCAATGAAAATAATTGTACATGTATATAATATCTTTCCGTTTTGTCTAGAAAATGTCCGTTTCGCTGGCGTTTGATTTTTCAAGACATCGAAATTGCTAACTTGATTTTCTTTTATACAGTTTTTCTTCGTTATACTTAAGTTATACAAACATGATAGGTTAGAGTGTTGTGAAAAAATCAAAAGACTGTTTTACCCCTGTTTACTCTGTTGTTCCAAAAATGTCCGTTGCGTATTTTAGTCATACCCGATGAATTGTTGGTAACTTCTGTACATGTCTGGGAAAACCAACTTTCATTTTTACATCAAAAGCTAATGTGAAAATGCATTTTCTAGCATAATTGTTGTTAGAGGGTTGATTAATGTGTAAGTTATTGTTATTTTAGTTATAATATTCTGATTTGTGAGGAAATTTGTTTACATTTTTTTTGGACACCAAATTTTTTGTCAGACCTCAGTGTAGCCCCTTTAACTGCGGACAGAATGTTTCCAACTTTAATATAAAATACCAGATTAAATATATCATTTTCAATAATCTCTCCATATTATCACACACTTTATGTATTGGCATGAAGGCATGTATTGTTATAATTGATTTTTACCAATTTTCCAAAGTAGGATATCATATACAAAGTACAAACAATTTATTAAATGTGTATTTTTAGAGCAGAATTTACATTTTTCAGAACAATTTGTTGAATTTACTCTTTATGCATTACAATTGTTTACCTATAATTTTTAATACTACTAAGTTTTTGAAATTTCAAGAATTTAAAATTTAAAAAAGTCAAAGCTCAAAACAATAAACGGCAAATGCTACGTAATCCATAGACTCATAGCTGAATGTAAACTGTATAACGCGTCTTTTTTACTTTGCATTTTCTTTTAATGATAACAGAAACATTTTTTGCAAATTAATGATGGTCATCTTGTTTATGAGGTTATATGCCTTTGACTGTTAACATTTTGCAAAATCCAAGGGCAGATAATATAACAATAAAGGTAAACAAGACGTTTTTCTGCTGTTCATGCATCTGAATTCTTCTCGTTGATTATACAAAATTGCCAGAATTGTGTTTCTTTATATTGCTCATACAAACGTTAACATATAAACACATACATGCACCAGCAGAAGAATAAGAAAAAACAAAATCGAATATTCATTTTTTGATGTTGTTGTTTTGTTTTATTGTTGTTCTGTTTTTTTTTAAATCAATATAAATATACTTGTGTATTCTACTTTTTAAAAAATATCAACATGTTGTTGTCTATTGTGTAAATGCTTACACTTTTTCAGGATATCCTTGTAATTCATACATTACATTTTTAAAACAAGAAAGAAAAGAAGAAGAAATTATTGTCAATGACGATGACGGCTGTCTAATAGTCTGATATTGCCTTGGTATCTCTAAATTTTGACATACTACATAGTCTTTATTTACTCAATTTAAAAGGTACAGGAGAACGCTCAAACAAAGTTATATATTTGATAACCAATTTGTAATCATGCATAGCAGTACTTTCAGCGAAAATCGCGCCAGCATTATTTGGTATAGAGACTCTGGATTGTATAAAAGAAACACAAATATGGGAGCAATTCTATTCTCAGAACCTTTGATCTTTTGTTTTGTTAAAGTAAGTCCGTTGTTGATATTATTATTGCACTGCCTTCTTCAAATATCAATTTTACATTCTGTATTGATGATTTTGTAAATGGAAAGAGTCAAAGCAAAGACGAACTTGGTGTATAAATGCAGGGATAACAAAAGTGATATATTTGAATGAAAAGACTCAGTGATATAAAATGCCATTAAATTGTTTAAAATGTCATAAAATCAAATTTTCCCGCCAAACGTATGTGGGTGGTTAACTGTATTTAGTTTTGTTTTATAAACAGTATGTTTTGATTGTAACTTACTTACTCTTAAAATATCAACACTTTCTTAAGTAGCAATCGTACAATAGATATTTTCAGATAAAAAGTATGACCAACCAAAATTTCTTTGAATACATGTTTCACTTTATCAAGTTTCTTTATCTGTTATGATAAAGGAAATGTATAAGATACAGTATTCATGTGTGATGAATGGCAGAGATATTCTGTGTTACACTAATTTTGTGAATCTATTTATTGTCATAGAAACAACAACTCTTTTTAAAGTTTATAAAGATATATAGCTTATACCCTTAATGTACCCATAATTTTTGTTTTTGAAACATATCTAAAAGACATAAAATCAATCACGCCAATTAAGTGGTTTTAATTTTTGCAAAAGAGTTTTGTATTAAAGCACGTGAACACTTTCCTATTTAAAGCATATATTTCGATATATCAAAAGTCGATTTGTCTCAGTATTTTTAATGGTCTATGTATTTTAAAACGAACTTGAGCCTATATAAAAAGCAGTATACAGAAAACAAACTTCATATCATTTTATGTGTAGGTTTCGGGCAGATTTGACTTATTACGGAACAACTAGTCGAGTTAACTCTTTATATATTATAATTTTATACCAATACTGTATAAAATTACTATGTCCTATTTTTTTTACAATTTTGAAATACGAATTGCAAAAAAACACAGCTTATTAAAATAGCTAAAGGCGTATGCAAAGCTTTTAATTTGACTTATAGCTGAATGTTAACTGTATAACGGCAATTATTTTGACCTGTGCATGATTTAAGATAGAAAAAAGAAATATATTTCATGCGAATAAATGGTAATCACCTTTGTTTTTTATGTTTTTTTTTGTTATTTGCCCTGGAATGTTAGAATATTGCTAAATAAACAATTCAGGTAAACAGGACCCTTCTCATGCAGCTGACTTTTTATTGATTGTACAAAGTAACAAGAGTTGTATTTCTTATATTAATGAAAGAAAGTGTTAACATATATATACACACATACATAGGCCAGCAAAACGCAATCAAATATTCTGTTTTTGTTGTTGTTGTTTTTGTTGTTGTTGTTTTAAAGTTTCAACATCTATATGTATAACAGTCATACATAAACCGGAAGAAAAAACTGAAACACAATGGAATAATGTTGTTGTTTTTTGTATCACAATTCATTTTCTTCTTTTTTTCAATCTTACACTTGAACAGAATGATATGTTATCAACACGACATCTTGTTCATTCATGCTTATTAAATACATGTATTAAAAACGAGAAAAGAAATATAAAAAATAAGTCTTTTTTTCTTGAAATTCTAGATCAAATCTGTTGATAAACTAGTGTTCATACATGTATATTAAAATATTCTCTTCAAACTTTTTTAAAACAATTTTTTAATGACAGAGAAAATATTACTAAACAAAATGTATTTGAAAAGCAAATCTATGCAATGATGATTGAATAGAATATCAACGGAATAGAAAATCAAAGCCATTTAGTTTTAAAGGTCATATTTACAAAAATATGTTAAAATGAAGAACTTGAACCTTAATTGTAAACCTGTAGCTAATGAAAGGGAAAAAAGGTAATTACTACGGTTGAAATTGCTTGCAAAGGTCAACACAACTGAACCATATTCACACCATTGCCTGCTCATCTGAAATATTTACATCGGAATGAAAACGGATCCTGACATAATGAATATTTTGTTTCAAGTGTGTTGTGACGTCTGAGAGATTTTTTTTGCCAAATATACTTTCTATTTAAGGTGATTCTGCTTTGTCAGCCATGTTTGTTTTCACAAAGTCTGTCCAAAGTGAAAGTAGGCCAAAATTCATATAACAAAGCTCACATTGTTAAAGATGAGCCATTTGCAAGTGCACTTCCAGTTATAGGTTTTAAAGACTATTTTAAACAAAAATAAAAAATGGTAATAATAAGAAAATTTTCCTTGAATGGGTTAAATTTCTGAAGACCAAAAACATTTTGTTGCAAAGTTTTATGCACATTTCATGAATGGCAAAATCCTTTTTAAAGTCTATTTTAGTGCTCACAAACGCTATTTTTTTCAACTTTGAAAAACATAAATCTTTGGAAAGTAGTTTATCTGACCTTGAAAAAACATGGCCACCATGACATGTGTAAAAAGTAGTACCATGAAATTAAACTTATCTCCTAATTTGCTTTCGCTCAAACGGAAATAAATCATTTATACCTTATTCTACAGAAATTAAGAAAATATAACGCAAACACATATGTAGCATCAGTAATTCACATTGCATTTATTCTATTTAATATTATATATTTAAACATCAATATAATATATCGAAACATAACACATGATCGTATCCAGTACATACATACCCATAATAATGAATCTGAAGATTCTCAAAATATGAAATTCTGTAACAAATAGATCTTATGATTTAATTAATAAATTAATTCAAGTTGATAAGAGAAAAATTACCCAAATAATAAGAAACACTGTACAATTTAATTATCAATCTAACTAACCTTAAAATGTTTCTTATGAAACTGAAATGAATATCATCGGGCGGGGAGGGGAGATCAAACTTGTAAACGTGATTGACTATGCAATGCAATGTGAAGACCTCGAATGATTCACTTTAGCGAACCGCTAGCTTATATATCAACACAGCACGCAAATTTCGTGCAAATAACAACGTGTAGAAACAAGGATAAATACATTTATTTCCTTATTCGCTTTCGCTCAAACGGAAATAAATCATTTATCCCTTATTCTACAAAAAACTAAGAAAATATAACACAAACACATAATTGAGCCGTGTCATGACAAAACCAACATAATGGGTTTGCGACCAGCATGGATCCAGACCAGCCTGCGCATCCGCGCAGTCTGATCAGGATGCATGCTGTTCGCTTACAAACCCTATTACAAGTAGAGAAACTTATAGCGAACAGCATGTATCCTGATCAGACTGCGCGGATGCGCAGGCTGGTCTGGATCCATGCTGGTCGCAAACCCATTATGTTGGTTTTGTCATGACATGGCTCATATGTAGAATCAGTCATTCGCATTGCATTTATGATCGAATTAACAAAGAACGGGCAAATGGGCCAAAAAATAACAATAAAAACTAATATTACTCAAACAATTGAAAAACGAAATTACAATCCTAAACATTTAGTAACTAAAAGTCGTTTATCTATGTCATCCTAAACATAAGAGTCCTTAGCCTTTTCACGTTTCCAACGTCCATGACGTTTAAATAACCTATCTGACACTCCAGCATTGGCAGCAGCTGTAACACCACCTGATCTCAGACTATGCAATCCAAATTTTGATTTGTCCAAACCGTTATGCTCAAACATATCTAAAATAAGTTCACGAGCTCTAATGTAAGACAATGGAGAAGTTCCTCTTAATTACGAACAATTAGAACTCTTGAAAAAAGTAACAGAACGAAATATAAAATCATTTGAGTTTTCATCAATGTTTGCCATAGTTAAATAACGCAATAACATGTTAACAGGTCAAGTTACATTTCCAATCTTTGCTATTAAACACCAACTTCCATCTCGATAAATGTCTGTTTTACTGTGATCAACAAACAATGCAAAAAAAAGAATATCAGAACGCTTAATATTTATCAGTTCAGAAAATCTTAGAAAACCAGCGTAAGCTAAAAACACATTGTTATATTTCTAAGATTTAAATTTACATCAGTATTTCCAAAAACATTAACCAACTTAAAAAGTATTTCCGGAGTAACAGGTTCTTTCCTAGAAACACGATTTCCCAGAATTCTATGAGCAGCCTCCCTGACTGATTTCCCTTAAAAGGATGAACACGGATTATTTAAATTTCCTGCTAAATCATTAGCCCATTTCATACCATAAAATGCTTCATCCACAGTAGATGGAGAATTACAACTTTGTATTAAAGACACTAAATATAAAGAAAAATCCACATCATTGGCAGGAAAAACGACCAAACCATGTTGTCTGGCCCATTTACTCAAACTGTTGTAGGATCTCTGGTATTTTGTACTCGTATTACAGGCTTTTAATGAAAGAGCGACTTCCGGAAGTGAAGCAGCCAGGGAGGATAACTCTGGATCGTCGTAAACTTTATTACTCAATCTGTTCATTATTAAACCTGAAAAATGTATAATAAATTCAATCGTTAAAAAATTGATCAAATAAGAATTAGATAAGAAAAGCATAAAAACATAAAACATTAACAGGCCTGCCAGACCACTTTTTTGCCTAGCCCAAATTACCCTAAATTAATCACATTAGATACGTCTAAGTTCTACTTAAACATATAACACTAATCGTGTCAAAAGGCTACGATAACTCATTTGTCCTGGCCAAGTGGCCCTGGACTATACATATCTTATAAGAACAGGTCAAGTGACCCTTGATTGAATGAAAATTTACACACGCAAGCCCTGGCCAAGTGGCCCTGGACTCTACATACATGTATCTTAAATAAAAACAATGCTATGGTTCAGTGACCCTTGACTAAATGGAACATTTTTCGTACACTAGCCCTGGCCAAGTGGCCCTGGACTAAACATATCTTAAAGAAAAAACAATGCAAACTAACGTACACAAGTCCTGGCCAAGTGGCCATGGACTTAAAATAAAATATATGTGCAAATACAAAATGACAAATAACTAATACACAAGACCTAAACAAAAAGGCCCTGGCTCCACTCCATAAATTAACATTATGTAAATCATAAATCACTTCCGGAAAATTAACAAATGCATGGAATGAAAAGAAACTTCAACAACATTCATGAATGTCAAACTTGAATATCAAACATTTAAAATACAAATAATTTAGCAACAATCTAATCTCACGACTAAAACCTTGCTTGTGAACTTTTTTGAACCAAAGATTGTATTTTTTTTATACTGAACAAGATATGTTTGTAAAACATGTATGCCCCCTATCGGCAGCCAGTTTGTCATGTGATCAGGTTATTATGCATTTTGTTAATTTGAAATAACATTCTAGAATAATAACTAAAGTAACGTGACATTGTCTTTAAAGTTTGTTTTAATGCAATGGAAATTAGTATTGCAAATGTATTGTAATGTATTGCAATGTATTATCACACTATGTATGATTATGAGTATGTACTATGTACAAGTCGAAATAAAATAATGTTCTGTTCTGTTCATGACTTCTGACCCAGTGAACAAGCAATTAATAAGGGTTATCTAGTATCTACTGGTCATGACTAGTCACAAGGTAATAATTATTGTGACCCCATAGGTTGTGTGCAGCAATTAAAGTTATTAAAAATCTTACAAAATAATATATACATAAATTTTATAAACCACATAGGCCTCATTAATGACAGCCAAGTTGTTATATTACATAAGACCTTCAAATGTGTATACCAAAAGCACATAAAAATATCAACCAAGGCAACTTGAGTTGTAGGTTATTAGTCAGAAACGGTCATTAAGTACAAGGTCACTATGACATTGACACCTTGACCCCAAAATCAATAGGGGTCATCTACTGGTCATGACCAATCATCATACCAAGTTTGAAATTCCTTGGCCTAAGGGTTCTTTAGTTATTGATCGGAAACCGTTTTTAGCTCGACTTTTTTTTGAAAAAAAAAGTAGTGAAATGGTTATAGTCAGGTCGGCGTTCCCGTTGCCCTTGCCACTGCCGTCCGCAAACTTGTACCTGGATCATAACTTTTTTATTTCTTGGTGTATTGTCTACATACTTGGCCACAACAACCCTTGGGACAAGACCTTTCAGTAGACCACACAAACCTTGACCTTCATCCATAAATGGCATTGACCTTCAAGGTTAATAGTCCAATTTTTGCTTGTTCATGCTGTTATTGGCTGTAACTTTGTTATTTTTGAATGGATTGTCTTCAAACTTGAACATAATAATCTTCAAGGATATCCCTTAAAAATAACCAGTCAGATCTTGACCTTCACTCATAAATGACCTTGACTTTGAAGGTCAAATTATTGAAATTTTCAATTTTTTTGGCTATTATTGGCTGTAACTTTGTTATTTTTGAATGGATTGTCTTGAAACTTGAACTGTTAGAAATATACCGAAAGACCTTGACCTTCATTCATTAATGACATTGTCTTTGAAGGTCAAATTATTGAAATTTTCATTGTTTTGGCGGTAACTGACTGTAACTTTGCTATTATTGAAGGGATAAACTTCATATTATAACAGAACATTCTTAAGGACCAGACCTTGTTGTTAATCAGTACCAAATTTGCTTGGGCTCTTTAACGACCTTGACCTTGAAGGTTATATTACTGAATTTTCTCAGATTTGTGCATTTATTGGTGTGTGTGTGTGTATATATATATCATGTATAGCATATGTATGTATGTAATACATGTATATATATATATATATATATATATATATATATATATATATATATATATATATATATATATATATATATATATATATATATATATATATATATATATATATAAATGACTGTTCTGCTAGGCGCTGTGCCGTAATTGGACTGGCTTATCGATGTGGTGGTATGTGTGTATATATTCTCTCATTTCTATCAATTTATCTGCACACTTGTATCTTAAGTGATCCCCCGCAGGGGAAAGTATAACTGTATTGAATTTAATTATCTCCCTTTATATATACTTTATCTGTCTAAATTCATTGTATCCTACGGATCTACTTGATCTTACGTGATCCAGTTGACTTTCGGAAATAGATATATAGTTCTCTGGTCCCAATCAGTGAAGAAGACAATAAAAATGTCATCGTTGATTTGTGAGATATGTTAACAGAGAACAAACTCTATATATGTGAATGTTGAGGCTTGTTTCAATGTGTAGTGCAGTTTGTGACTGTATATAAAGCTGTTCTGAAACCATCATTTTTGTGATGGTGGATGAGCAGTGGCTATGCTTTCATGACTGTTCTGCTAGGCGCTGTGCCGTAATTGGACTGGCATATCGATGTGGTGGTATGTGTGTATATATTCTCTCATTTCTATCAATTTATCTGCACACTTGTATCTTAAGTGATCCCACGCAGGGGAAAGTATAACTGTATTGAATTTAATTATCTCCCTTTATATATACTTTATCTGTCTAAATTCATTGTATCCTACGGATCTACTTGATCTTACGTGATCCAGTCGACTTTCGGAAATAGATATATAGTTCTCTGGTCCCAATCAGTGAAGAAGACAATAAAAATGTCATCGTTGATTTGTGAGATATGTTAACAGAGAACAAACTCTATATATGTGAATGTTGAGCTTGTTTCAATGTGTAGTGCAGTTTGTGACTGTATATAAAGCTGTTCTGAAACCATCATTTTTGTGATGGTGGATGAGCAGTGGCTATGCTTTCATGACTGTTCTGCTAGGCGATGTGCCGTAATTGGACTGGCATATCGATGTGGTGGTATGTGTGTTTATATTCTCTCATTTCTATATATATATATATATTTAGAAATTGCATCATTTTTCTATTTTTAGAAATTGCGTCATTTTTTCTATATTTAGAAATTGCATCATTGTTGCTATTTTTAGAAATTGCGTCATTTTTTCTATTTTTTGAAATTAGTCATTGTTGCTATTTTTTTCGAAATTGCGTCATTGTTGCTATTTTTAGAAATTGCGTCATTGTTTCTATTTTTTGAAATTGCGTCATTTTTTCTATCTTTAGAAATTATTGTTATTTTTAGAAATTGCGTCATTGTTGCTATTTTTAGAAATTATTGCTACTTTTAGAAATTGCGTCATTGTTTCTATATTTAGAAATTGCGTCATTTTTTCTATTTTTAAAAATTGCGTCATTGTTTCTATTTTTAGAAAATGCGTCATTTTTTCTATTTTTAGAAATTGCGTCATTGTTGCTATTTTTTCGAAATTGCGTCATTGTTGCTATTTTTAGAAATTGCGTCATTGTTTCTATTTTTTGAAATTGCGTCTTTTTTCTATTTTTAGAAATTATTGTTATTTTTAGAAACTGCGTCATTGTTGCTATTTTTAGAAATTGCGTCATTTTTTTATTTTTAAAAATTTCGTCATTTTTTCTATTTTTAGAAATTGCGTCATTGTTGCTATTTTTAGAAATTGTTGCTTTTTTAGAAATTGCGTCATTTTTTCTATTTTTAGAAATTGCGTCATTGTTGCTATTTTTAGAAATTGCGTCATTTTTTCTATTTTTAGAAATTGCGTCATTTTTTCTTTTTTTAGAAATTGCATCATTGTTGCTTTTTTTAGAAATTGCGTCATTTTTTCTATTTTTTGAAATTGCGTTATTGTTGCTATTTTTAGAAATTGTGTTATTGTTGCTATTTTACAAATTGCATCATTGTTGCTATTTTAAGAAATTGCGTACTGTTGCCATTTTAAGAAATATGCTTAATGTTTCTATTCATATATATATATACAAAATATATAAACAAAACTAATGTGACAAGACAGACCAACTAAATTTATAAAAATGAAACCTTAATACATGTTCAAACCTTTCTATGTTTGCGTTTAGAAAAAGTAAAAAGTCGAGCGTTGCCCCCCACCCGGCGGTGGCTGTTGTTACCTACAAGGTCAATGTGACCTTGACCTTTGACCCTTGACCCCAAAATCAATAGGGGTCATCTACAGGTCATGACCAATCACCATACCAAGTTTGAAGTTCCTAAGCCTAAGGGTTCTTTAGTTATCACTCGGAAACCATTTGGTCCACGGACCGACAGACCGGACGGACCGACGGACCGACAAGTGCAAGCAATATACCCCCTCTTCTTCGAAGTGGGGGCATAATAAAAATATCTTGACCAGCTTTAAATTCGAGCACTTCTAACATCATAGATTGCTTAATACTAGTATTATCGGAAATTAAAAGGCCAAAAGGCTGAAAAGGGCCAATTCGGAAGTATCAAAAATCCAACAGCCCCGCAAGAAACCAGGTAAATTATAACTCTCGGTACCAAATTTACCGGCGGAACTAACCAATTATTTTCTTCAGCCCAAGATACTGAAAAGGCATCAACATTTTCATTCTTCGGAACCCAAAACTTAGAATTAAATCTAGGAGATCTTTTATTATAATGATTAACAAACCGGTCAACTGTATGGGGACCCAACAAACTATCTAAAAAATTAAAAAAAAAGTCCTCAGAAACTCCCCAATCATCCCAATCAAAAACTTTACTGATTCCGTGGGCAACATAATTTTCTTTCCTAGGAACCCACTGCAAACAAAGGGAGATGTTAAATTTAAAGCATAATTGAAAATTTCCAACGCAATAATTTAGGTTGCATACTACCACTATCAATTATAGCGACACAATTTTGATTATCCGTGCACCAACGAACAAAATGACTTTTTAAACGGCTGAAAAAAGATCGTACAGCAAAATTGATAGCAGTTAATTCCCGCCAAGGAGAACTTTCAGACTTTTCGGATTCCGACCAATTTATATGACAGATTTCGTCGGGGGAACCTTTAATTATAGCCCCGGCGGCATAAGAGCTAGCATCCGAAAAAATAGTTATTGTGTGAGACAAGTTACTCAATACAGGCCGTAATGGGTTATAACCTAAATTAATTTTGTCATCCAAAATTCAAGTTCATATAAACATCCGCTTTCATGACTTAAATTTTTGAGTTCGAATCCCAACTTTGTCTAGCTTCTATATCCATTTGTAAATTTTAGTCATGAGTTTACATACATTGAGTAAAACCGGAATCATCGACACAATTTTCCCAGTTACACGTGCGATATCCCTAGCGGTCAGTGACGTCAAATGTGATAAACAATAGAAAATAACTTCTCTCGTGCTATTCAGTCTTCTTTCAGAAATACCTAAAGAATTATTAGATAAATTCCAAACTAAACCAAGCCATTCCAATGTTTGAACAAGGATAAAAATTGATTTTTCTAAATTCAAAACAAAACCTGCTTGTAAGATAACAGTTTTAACAAAATGAGAATCCTGAAGAGTTGACTCAAACTTTTTATTTATCCCCCATCCATCATCTAGAAAAAGCACTAAAGGAACTCCATTTTCCCTGACGTATTTAACTACAGCTTTTAAACATTTCGAAAAAACGAATGGAGCAGAAGAAAGACCAAACGGCAATACAGTTAAAACAAAATACTTTTTCTTGCCTTAAATATTCCAAGAAAATCCCAGAAAACTTTGATGTAAAGGTGAAATATCTATATGATGATAAGCGGATTTTATGTCAAATTTAAACATACAACCATCTTTAAAAAGCATTTCAAAAGCTACTTTCCAGTCTTCAAACTTAAAATGTTCCTTCCAAATAAACTTATTTAAATGACATAGATCAAGAATCAGCCTTTTCTTGCAAGTGCTATTTAAAGCAACAGAAAGGGGATTAACAACATAAGGTTTAAAAGGTTCTTCTAAAATGCATCCCGCATTAATCAAATCTAAAACAGCATCCGTTACAAAATCGGAATTTGAAATAGCAGATTTGATTTGTTGTTACGTAAAACGTAACTCAAAGGTGTTTCTAAAAAAGGAATCTTATACCCAAATTTTATAATATCAAGAACAAAATCATGGGCCTTTAAAGTTTTCTTCCAAAATGATACATTTTTACAAAGACTGCCTTTGACGGAGGGCTGAGCAATTACATTATCGGACATGTTTGATAATCTGTATTGAAAAAAACTTGCTATAAAAAAGTAAAGTTTTACAATCAGCATGTGCAAAATCAGTGAAAAAATACTTATCATTTATCTCCTGTTGACTCCTAGTTCTGGCTTCCAAAACTTTATAAGCCGCTTTTTAACATTTTTATTTTTCATCAGATGCGGCATTAAAGTTTTGGATTAGACCCGTTACGAAACCTAACCAGAATAACATAAGTTGATTTATTCTTGTTTTTCACTTGCAAATACACTTGACCCGGTCAATTCTTGTGCATTTTACGGTAAAACAATTATTTAAATATCGTTCTATACCAATTCAAGTAACAAAATAGTAATACCGTCATTAAAATTGCCTATTTAACTGTAAAACATCAATTTTCGCCGACTACAATCGGCCATGACATTCAAGTGCCACGCGAGACCTCGTATGACGTCATTCGCGGGAACAGATTTGAATAGATTTGTGTACTATATTTAGAACATTTTGTTGACATGATTTCGATATTTTTATTCAAGATAATGTTTTTATTTATTTTCATGAATTTTTTAGTATTTAAATATGATTTTATTGAATATAACAGTCGGTTAAAAACCTTTTTCAACATCTTAAAAAAAAGTAATCTATAAAAATATTGGAGGCACATGGGTTCCTAAAGGTCAATCTCGTAATCACGTGGTTAAACATTTTGGCAAGATGGCGGCCAAGTGCCAAAATTTTTACCTGTCGGAAACTATTAGGTAGTTTATGTTTCTTATAAGATTTTTATTTGTCCATCCTTGGCTTATCAACAGATTATATATCGTTTTATCAAGGTATGCTTCACTTTACTTCGTGGCATGTCCGATAAATAAATACGAGCATGTCAGATTCCTGGCACGATTATTGGTGGACTTTCCCTACGGGGTTATCTTCAGCGTTCACGTCATGTCATATATATAAACGGGTACGCTGAAGACCTTAAGCTAGTTGACTCCCTGCCTTGATGCTTGACGACTTGAGCGGGAAAGTCTCCACCTTTTTGTCATGAGAGTCCGCTGAATCCACGTGTAGTAGGGTTTGTACTTTGGGCCTGCATTTTACTTGGACAATCTGGTCGGGTGTGTCAAACTGCCGCATGCGAAACATTGGATGAAGGAAGAGTTTCGCCGAAACTGACGAAAAGAACTTGGTGAAGTCGAATTACCCGGAAGTACTGCTGAACCGACTTGACAGTCCATACAAGAAGAAACAAAACCAAAGTGAAGGAAGGGCTCGAGTTAGGCTTTTTGTTATGGCGTGGTTTCTTCTCAAGAGCCCGTTTTTCCGCTCGACGGAGAGTCTTGTCATCCTCGCTTACGCTGGCAAGTTCGTCTGATAAATCTTGAATCAAGTCAGAATTGAATGTATGTTGACGCTGATTCCCTTTATAATTGAACGTGTAATAATTGCAATCTCCTCGAAAACGTTTAAAAGTTTCGATTGAAGAAGTATACACTTCGTCTCTTAAATCTCTCTTTAACGAATCAAATTGCTGGTCAAAATAATTTCTCATCAAATCAAAAGACTGTGAAACAACATCGTCTCTTAGAGTTATCCGAATTATCTCTGCAAATATAACCACGTGGTCGCTCGTCTTTATTAAATTTATTAATTGCTTTTTAAATTTGTCTTTTGACGTCTTATCTGTGATATGCAGGCTTCATAACCTCAGATCCCCTTTCAAAATTCCATTTTATTTAGTTCCGCCCATTGTTTTCTCGTTTAGGGAAAGCGCATTCTTTTATTTGGGGACCATTCGCCGCTTTTCATGGAATGACACTACTGTGTCACATTGAAGGTTCCATGAAAACCGCCGTATGAACACATCTTCGGATGTTTTTAAATATAAAATTTCACAATTTTAGTGCTTAAATGTTGAATTCTGCTTAAGCCGGTGCTAGGGGGCGTGGACGGTAACTTGCACTTTCAAGTACCGTCCATGAACAGGCTCAATCGAACCGAGCCTGCAACATTTTCAATTTTGTCGTGTTGGGCTTTCTTATGGGATTCTGTATTTCTCTATTCTATTATCAGCCATTGATATCAAACTTGTAAACGTGATTGACTATGCAATGCAATGTGAAGACCTCGAATGATTAACTGTAGCGAACCGCTAGCTTATATATCAACACAGCACGTAAATTTCGTGCAAATAACAACGTGTAGAAACAAGGATAAAACATATCATTTTCCTATTTTATGTATACATGACCAACAGACACACTTCACTGTTACACATAAAAAGGTTAGATTTTAAAGTTTGATTGGGTGTTTTCTATTTTTTAATTGTAGTTTCATAAGGCATAAAAATGATAATTGTTTTTCTTGCAAACTAACTTTTTTACAAAAAAAAAAATAATGTAGGCCATAGTGCTTAGAAGGACATGAGCCTAGATAGCGGGATTTACCTGGAGTTTAAGTTTTTTGCAAGAATTTTGTATTTGCCTGGCAAAAGATAACCTTTTGTAGGCACTAAAAACAGGACTTTAAAAAAAAAAAGATTTTGCCATTTCAATGAAAATGTGCATAAAAACTTTGGGCAACAGAAGATTTTTGAACTTCAGAAATTTGTAGCCCATTCGGTAAATATTTTTATTTTACATTTTTATTTTTTGTTTTTATAATTGTCCTTAAAAATATAATCCTAGAAGTGTACTTGCCAAAGGCTTCATTCATATAATACAATGTTGACTTTGTTGTTATATACTTTTGGGGGCCTACTATCAACTTTGGACAGACTTTTTTGAAAAATCAAACATGGCTGACAAAGGGGAAATCACCTTTAAACGTCATTTTTAAAGAGAAGAGAATATGTGTATATATCAATTCAAGAACGTGATTAAGAAAGGATTTTTTTAAATAAAAAAAAATCCATCTGCATTTATTTTCAGACCAAAAAAAGTCACCGACGTTCTTCAATTAACAATTAATGTATGTTTACTTTATTAAAACCAAATTTCCAGATGTTTCAGTAAAATTTAAAATTTCATTCACAAAAAGTACATGACTCATTACTAACGTTAAAATTCTTGGAAGCAATATTGTCTCCCATGTTTGAAGGATACGTTGAGTAAAGGTCAAAAAACCCAACAAACAACAACTATGGGGAAATAATATAATAAGGCAAACCTAAATTCTATGTTCAAGGGTATTGGAATACACGAATTAGTGCATTTATTCCATTCTTGCTTATGATATTGGGACTTTTACATTATGCTTGCTTCTATACTTCTTTATGGACAATGAAAACCTGCGTTTTTGCTGAATTCAATCATCGCCTTTATTTTACTGAATTTGCACTTTCATGTTAATTTGCAAACCTTATTGTTCCCCCTTCAAACCATCAAACTCACATATTTTAATTTATCTATATGATTTAATTTTTCAAATTTCTTTTTTAAAGATCAACGCTTTATGTCTTGTGGGTGTTGGATAAACATTTGCTTGCTGTGTACTTGATATAAATAAATGTCACTTTTTGGTTAGGGTTTTTCTGTCAGTACCTTTAATTTTTGCCTTATAATTGCGATTTGTCACCAAAAATTATTAAATTTTGATCAATAATTGGCAATTTTGATGTGTCTTAGCATTTCATTATCTTCAATATATTCACTGATTACAAATATAATTGCAAATAAGATTCACTGCGCATCGACAACGAAGATGACAACCGATAGCGATATTTATAGTCGCATGTTACAGTAAACGGTGGGTCACTAAAGGCAGTTGGCAGTAAGCATAATGCGAGTTGCCAATAATTTGTGTTCCGTAGATGTAATGACAGCCAGGTGTTCGCTTTTATTGCGTTCAAATCCCCGTTATTTTCACGGATGAACCGTACTTTTGGCAATGGAGGTAAACAAAGTTAAGGTCCCCTTTTTTTATATCTTTTATATTTTTATATAACGGGGCGTATTAACAGAAAAGTGTTAGTTGGAGACTGACAATGTAAAGGGTAAATTTATGGCAAACAAGCACCGAACACGATGCACAGACGAAAAGTTGCTTGTTTTTGAAGATTCCAAACCACATGTGAAAAAAATGTTATAGATTTGCCTTCTAATATACTCATCCTAAAACTACAAGTGGATCCACCTCTTTAAATTATTGTTTACAAATTTCTTTTTGGGCGTGGGGTGTGAAGTCGTATGAGCAATAGTGAAATTGAATTTTAAGATATACTATGCTCAAACTTACGCTGGCCAAAAGGTGACCATGTTGTGTTTTTTATTTATCACATGCGCAACTGAGATAAATGGTTCGTGGCCACGAGATAGTTAAGTCGTGAGAACAAGATACTATATTGTGGCCACCGGGAGTTTACTTAGTTCGTGGCCACAAAGATAAATTCAGTAAGTGGGTAAAGAGATTGCACTAAGTGTTAAGTCGTTGGGGCCACGAGAGGAATTTAAGTTCGTTGGAACAAGTTACTAATAATGTCGTGGCCACGAGATAAGTTTAGCGGTGGCCACGAGAAATTAAGTCGTGCGAACGAGATATTTAATAACCAATCAAATTACACTATTTGAACATGAATTTTCCTAACCCCAAGGATGCCTCCTTCTCCTGTCCCCCGTTAAAGGTACGTACATTCATTACAAGTTAATTTGGTCAAAAGATTTAGCGTCATTGTGACCCTGATTTCCTGACCAAATTTGGCCCTAAAAATTTTATAAGATGTTATTACTGATCTTTTTTAGGTTATAATAAACTACAGCTTATTCTTCTACAAATTTCATCCGATCAGACAATGATTTTACATTGAAAGTGTCATGTTTGTCTGAAAGACCCGTGACCTCCCAAACATCCCTCCCCCATCATTAGGAATATCTACTGTCCATGGGCAATGATCCCTACCCCAATAAAATAAACCAGGACTAAGTCCCTCTCAAATGTTAAAAGGCGCCGTGTAACGTACAAAATGACCAATTCTATCATAGAATTATTCCAACAAAGGGCTTATAACAAAAGTAAAAATTAATGTTGGTTTTATGGCGGGCCTGATGATCCTTAAGACATGTATCAAGTTCAAAGTGAACACTTTCTAAAACTTCAAAAAAAATTAATGTTGCACCGTAAATCTTTAAACAGAAGGGTTTAGGAAAATCATTGGGTGGTAATCTGATTTAATTATTTCGTCTGCAAGACGACCAGTTATTCTCGTTCCCACGACTTAAAGATCTATTAAACCTCCGTGGCCCACCGGACCTTAGTATTAGTACCAGTAAAAAACCTGGATTTTTTTCTGTAGAATAAAATAAATATAATTTGGGGCTTCATACAAAATTCGGTTTGTGCATCCTTTCTGTAATTCCTTTACACCCTGTAAGTGGGCCAGTATGAAATAACCCATTTCGTAAACGAATATAGTGTTATTACAAAAAAAAAAATATAATGGAAAGTTTCCTTTTAAAGCACAGACACAAACTTTAACTTGACCCCCCCGTAATAAGGAAAGCAGAAATTCCATTATACATTATGTGTAGTGTTTTTTGTATTTTCTGATCGCCAAGATCCCAGGTTAAAATAAATAAGCTAAACATCCCACCGTGTCCTAACCACCAAAAATTTCCCCTTCAAGACCTAACAAGCGCGGCGAGAAAAGTAGTTCTCACTCCAAAAAAAAAAAAAAAAAACTGCTTTAAAAACCAACCAATTTAAAGAAATAATAATTTTTTAATGGTAGGCATTTGAAACGAATTACAAGTGCATTAAAAAGTTTTACATTAGTCAATTCAGAGAAATAGAGGTTTACATCACCCCAAATTTCGCGGATGGGAATATCCTTTTTTATCCCCAATGAAAAAATGTTTCCACTATGTTCCGTAAAGCTTAATCAATGAAAATGCTAATGTTTAGCAATGTCGAATTACCCCGAATACTCCAGAGGTAGAACCAACAAAATTAAATCTGACTGGTCGAGTAAGGAATATATACAGTCCGCGGAGCTGTTTTTGGCCCGAGGAAAGAATTTTCCCGGCCTAAAATTATTTTAATCAGTGTTTAACCAACAGGGGTTTATCCCCGTGAACAAAATACCTCGAAATTAAATAAGGATTACAAAATACGAAACGAAAAATTTTCATTTTAGAATAAAATACTATTTGCTTTTATTCACGCTACTACGTATTACGTTCACTGTTGGTGCAGAGGTAGCGCGCCTCGTTTTAGGGTGTGAGAGGGCCTGTAGGTTAAAACTCCTTGTCGAGGTAACATATTGTTATTTTTTTTGAAGTGGCTTTTTTAAGGAAGTTGCCAGCGATATGCAAGGATAAAGTGTGGCCGTAATAAAAAATGAAAAATGATTTTTTATGCAAAACTCTAAGCAAAATGGCAAATTCCTAATCCCAATCACAAAACCACATGTTAAACGCAGTCCCTGCGTAAGATGAATTATAGTATATAAAAATTCAAAACTTAACAAGGAAAGATCAGAAAAAATACACTGAGCATGCACCCCCTTTGATTTATTTTAAATAAAACATATTTAGTAAGAATTTTATAGATTTCAATAAATTTCTTGTGATAAAATATTTTACTTGAAAGAATGGGGGCATAGAATATCATTAAGCACAAATGTTGTGAATGTGGTGGTGTTGCGGGGATGTTAAATCTATAATCAGACACACTTATGCCCAACATTTGAGCCGCGTCACGACAAAACCAAAAAATGGGTTTTTGCCGACCAACATGGTCCAGACCAACCTGCCCGTCCGCAGCAGTCTGATCAGGATCCATGCTGTTCGTCTTTCCAATTTTTTACAAATTAGAGAAACCCTCCCTCTTTTGGGGTTCCCCTCAAAAACGGGTGAGGGGGAGAAAACCATGTTTTCCGGGTTAGGGGGGGTCCCCGCGGGGCCTGGGGCGCCGGGTATGCCCGGCCCTTTTAGGGCCCCAACCCCCCGGGACTCCCTGTTTCCCGGGGGGGCCGGGGGCGCCCCCCGTAACCTAAAAAAGGAGGTCCGGGTGGGTTAAAAGGGATACCCAGGAACCCCCAGACTCCAACACACTGTTTTTCCCCTTTTCCCTTTAGGGTAGAGGGGTGACCAAGTGGGGCCCGGTTTTGGTAAATGGTTTGGAAAATCCCCTTGCCCTTGGATATAATTTCTTAAAAAATTTAAAAATTTTCCCTTTAAAAAACACCCCGGTTTTCCCAAAATGAAACCCAATTAAATTTTCACAAAAAATTTTTTAAAAAAAAAAAACTGATTTTAAAATTTTTAATTCATTTGGGTTTTTCAAAGTATCCCCCTTTAATTCCTACTGAAACTGCATGATGGGGGGCCCCGTGTATTAAAACAACTATATTCCATATATGCATTATAAATACGAGTATAACTATCCCAAGGGAAGGCGGGGCTAATGGCGAATTGTGGTAGGTTTAAATATTTGCAATTTATTGCGAAGTATATTCTCTGGTATCCTTGAATGTGGCGGAGACTGGATTATCCGTCTCCATCGCAACATCCCCATGTTGGAGTCCGAGGTGGGCTGCTGGGGAACCCCGGGAGAACCGAATTTTAATACCTTTAAATCAATGGATATACCAAAAAAACGAAAATCGCGCAAGAATGATTCAAGTGGTAACCTTTCATTTGATGGAAGTTTTCCCCGTTTCTAATAATCAAATCAAACGCGATCCAAAAACACTTACGAAACTAAAGACCCTTTTCATTATAGAAAAAACAACTTTCGCGGCTTTAATTTGGAAACACCCCCTAAACTGTTCCAAGAAACTCCCCCAATGGGGGAACCTTGATAGGGGTAGACCCGGAAAACAACAATGGGACATTATTCTGAAAAAGTACCAAACTTTTTTTTAAAATTGACATAACGCCACACCGCACCAGGGCTTTTAAATCCACCCAAAGGGGGTCATCAGATGTTCTGGGCCCTTTGCGGGGGAAAGCTAGAAGCAAATATTTCTGGAAGAGTTTAAAAAACTCAGCAGGTTTAAAAAGGGGGCCCAAACGCAAATTTAGTCTACCCAAAAGATTTGGGAAAAGGGCTGCCAACGGAATAGCCCCTTTTTCTAACCCTTCTCCCACCCCTTCTCCCCATCAGATACGATGGGGTTTCCCCTTTAACCCCTTTGACGTTTTCGGGTTTTCATTCCCCCAAAACCCCAAAACAATGTTTTCAAATGCTTTTAAATTTTTTGGTCATCATTTAATCAAAAAATTTCTTAGTCCAGACTATTTTTCCCGCAGATTTGACCCAGAACCATTTAAACAAAATGAGACCTGTAAACCTTTCCCCCTGTTTAAAATGTGCAAAAATTGTGGAGGGAGAGGCATTTTACGCCCACTTTCCCGGGCATGCCCCCTTGTGGTTAAAAGGGGAAAAAGAAATTCTTCGTCAGAAGTATATCGCCCAAAATATTTCCCTTTCAAGAGCAGCGACAGCTTTGTGAATCAAAGGAACCCAAAAACAGACCCTGTCGATTCAGCTGGCCAGTTATAACACAAAGTCTGTTAAGAATGGGTTGACTCTGCAGTAAGGGGGTCAACTTATGTCAATGCCCCCAATTTTAAGTCTACCATTAACCTACCCCAAAAGCATAAACAGCTTCACAAAGTAAGCAGGTTAAAACCCTTGTGCAGACTCAGTACCATTAAATATGAAAAAACAGATCAACCAAGGAAAGGTGGCGTTCAATGAACGCAACCCCCATATGACCCAGCAACAAGAACCAATGGCAAGGAGCCCAGGTGGACCCCAAACATAAAAAGGACAGGGCAACGACACGTTAATCATTAAATGATAAATAATTTGTAACTGATTAGGCATTCAAAGAAAATAATAATAGCCCACAAAGGGGGAAGGGGACAGGAGACCGGGGAAGGGGGGGGGGTTAATCAAAGAAATAAAAACTAGAGGCAATGGGGAAGATACTTACCGTAGACGAGAAAACAACAAGGGACACAAGCAAAAGTGTCACCAAAACAGTATTGAAACAACATAGGACATACATCTGAGGAACACAGTGGGGCGCCGCCTTTGGAACGGTCAGCAGCATAATGACTGCTGGGGAGTTTAAACCGGTTAATGGTGCACCAAAACCTCGCTCTTAGCCCCACCATTGTTCCTATAAACGAGACAGTGTAAATAAAATGAATCCCCGCCAAGTGAAATTCTAACAGTTGTCATGGTTACAAAAGGTTAAATAAGTAAAAACACTAAAAATGATATCATGTAGAAACATATAAAAGTAAACCCAATGACCATAACAAAAGTACTCAATGTCCTAAAGGAAGACAGAGCAACAAGAAAAATCACCTACAAGGGCCCGACGAAGCAAGGCAGAAGACGAACATTAAAACAATTCAGTCCCAAAGGGCTTTACGAACTATCCATCATAGAGTCTCCCACTTGGTCCGTCAGATGCAATCAAAAAAGAGGAAAGCGTAGTGTCCAACTGTAAAAGGGTTGAACACTAAACATGCAGTATGTCTTAAAATAGTAGGTCATAACCTCTTTTAATAAAACGTTTAATGATTTTAGTAAAAAACAGCAGAAAAAATTTACCATGACCCAAAATCTTACGAAGTTTGTAAACCACATCGCCATAAAAAAAACCAGGTGGCTAATCCCTTGTCGCAGAAGAGTTTTTTAAATCACTATTAAAATTTAGAAATTAAATCAAATTACGATTTGTAAAATTTAGTAAAATATTTCCGTAATTTTTATGATAGCGGTAGCCCTTTTTAGAAGCTTGCTGGGTAATAAAAATATTCCGCTCGTTGAAATCCTTTACGTTGTTACAAGCTCTAGCGAATCTAATTAACTGAGAAACATAAACCCCGTAGGATGTTGCATGGGGCACGTCTCCATCCAAATGTGGATAATTAACTATACAAAAGTCAAAGTCATCTCTTTTATCATAAATTTTCGTGTGAATAGAATTGTTATTGATAGTAATATGAAGATCCAAAAATGATGTACTAAAATTTCAAGAGTTCGTTTTATTAAGTTGTAGTTCATGCGGATAAATGTCAGACACCATTTGATCAAAATAAGGATTATCTAAATTAAAAATATCATCAAGGTATCTGGAAGTATTATTAAATGCGACTATAACATCTTGTTGTTTCTCTTCAGAGAGACTCAACATAAAGTCTCTTTCATAGCAGTACAAAAACAAATCGGCGACCAGGGGTGCACAAATCGGCGACCAGGGGTGCACAATTCTCCAAAGAAGCAAACCGCAAACATTCAAATAGCATCTTCTGAGAAAGTTATTAAAAAACAATCGCCTAAAGAGCGAATTGTCATCACAGATCGGTTGAAAAAAGCAATGCGGAACCCGATCAACACAGAAAATCGGTTCGATCCACTTCACGACACCCAATTGATGGAGGATGAGGATCTTTACCTTTCCCCTCCTCCAACTCCGAATAGCAGAAGTCATATAAAGTTTCCTAAATGATATAAATATTCTTTAAAATGGATAATAGAAGTCATTCTATCATACAATGGAATTGCCGAGGTCTTAAGTCAAATTATAATGATCTACTTTTACTATTATCAAATTTCTCTCCAAATGTATTATGTCTTCAGGAGACTATGTTATCTCCTAAAGATAATATCTCTATAAAAGATTTATACACTTTATAATTATATATGCACTATAACGCCAGAACATCATGTGGTACAAAGCATTGCTATCGCAAATTGCATTCCTCAAAAAGAATTAAAACTAAACACAAGATTACAAGCTTTAGCTGTGCAGGTGACCTTATATCGACCACTAACAATTTGTTCTTTATACCTTCCTCCAAATTTAACGGTAACAAGTGATGAACTTGAAAGTATTGTTCGGCAATTACCATCACCTTTCCTTTTGTTAGGCGACTTTAATGCTCACAATCCTATGTGGGGCAGTTACATCTACAAATAATAAGGTTAACATAACTGAAAAATTGATAGATAACTTTCAGCTTTGCTTATTAAACAATCGGTCACCTACATACGAGGGTGTCCCAGAATTACGTGGACTTTTGCAATAAATTTTTTATTTTTTAATGCATTTTTAAGCAAATTTGTACACAATACCTTTAACATATCCTTAATGAATATGTCCATTATTTTTTAATTTCTAACATTGCTTCTCTATATTTTACGTCGCTATAGTAACGCAGTATGCGCAGGGCGGGGCAGTCCAATATTTTGTATTAATAAGTTGTCTTTACTTTCGTATATCTTGCGTATTTATAAGAAAAAAATGGCGCGACGTCGTAAGCATATGCAGTGACGTCATATGAACGTTCGTTTGAAATTTTGACGTCATAGCTGTTTCCGTTATTGTTTACCAGCGGACATTTGACAACCGTTTGCTCTTTGATATTTAACAAAAAAATGACGTCCACGGATTACGCGGAACATCGACTATCATCAATGTTTGTGTTAATCTTGGGAAGACGCCAACACAGACGCAGGAAATGTTGGAGCCTGCAAAAGTGAGACCTCCTGTTTGTCGATCACTCGTTTTCAAGTGGCATAAGCGTTTTTGAGACGGCTGAGAGGACACTGAAGACGACAAGGGTCATGGGAGAAAGTCAACATTGACTGCGGCGTCAATTAAGGAAGTCCAGGACGTCATAGATCGGGACAGGCGTTACACCAAGGTCAATGCTGAGTACTATTCAAGGGTAAGCAATAATTTTGTGTTTAAAAAAATGATTTTTAAAATTTAGCTAATCACAATTTATTATTTTAAACGCAATTTATCCGCTTCAGCTTTTAAGAAAGTGAACTCAAACTGCTAAAGTAAATAGTAAGCAGTGTGCATGATAGGTTATTTCCCTTGTTAACGCACATTGTCTTTGCGTACAAAATAAACTCCACAATAATAATAATGATAATAATAATAATAATAATAATAATAATAATAACAAAAAGAATAATAATAATAATGATAAATAATAATAAAAATAATAATAATAATACGGGGTCAGCATTATCACCGTCGTCTTTAACACTATTATCGTAACAAAAGTTAATAGTACGCTTTATTATTATGTATACAGGCGGTTGTACGACCAGTGGATATATCGATACCATAGATGTATTCAGTTAGGCGGCGACTTATGTTGAGAAAAAACAGACATTCGACGCCACGCATTTATTAACAAAACTAGCGACGCCACGGGAATGACGTCGTAAAACGTCGGAATGGAGAAACGGACTGCCCCGCACCCGCTACCCTTGTCTCATTACCCTGCCCACAGACACTGATCCAGTTGCCGGACAACTTTGAAATTTTTTGTACTAATGCAATAAAGTTGCATTTTGTTCATGTTAATTTTGTTTGTTTTTATTTTTAGTAGTTTTTTAGTTACAGCAAAAGTCCACGTAATTCTGGGACACCCCTCGTATTTACATCCAGCTACAGGTACGTTTTCTTGCATCGACCTCTCGATTGTCCACTCTGCTATATACTTGGACTTCGATTGGAAAGTTTTAGATGACCAGTACGGCAGTGATCATTATCCATTGTTACTTACATCAAATGACTCTATACCAGATGAAGGACGTCAAATTTTTAAATTTAAGAAAGCAGATTGGGAAACATTTACTAGGCTCTGTTATATTGATCTAACAAAAAATGAATTTGATTTCACCTCTGATGATATAGCTGAAACTTTCTCTTCAGCATTACATACGATTGCTTGCAAAGTTATTCCATTACAAAAAAAACAATAAAAGTAACAAAATCAAAAAAAAACATGGTTTAACGATGAATGTTAAAAAAGCCGTTCGTATACGCTAAAAGCTTCACTCAAAAAGTTTTGAACATAAGCCCTACAACAGAAAACCTTGAAAATTATAGAATATTTAAAGCCAAAGCTAGAAGATCAGTGCGTCAATCTAAACGCCAATCATGGCAATCTTATGTTTCAAATATTAACTCAAATACTCCTATTAGGAAAGTCTGGGATGCAATACGAAAAATAAGTGGTAAGTATAAAAAGAGTCCAACTGTTCATTTAAAAACTGGGTGATGGCCAATATGCAAAAACAAAAACAGATATTGCAGAAACTTTGGCTAAAACGTTTGAAAGAACTTTTCTTCAAGCAATTATACCAAATACATTTCACAAAACATAAATGTAAAGCTGAGAAAAGAGGATATTAATTTTACTTCAACAAACGACGAAGACTATAATTCCCTTTTCTCTATTGATGACTTAATTTATTCAATCAAAAACTGCAAAAGATTAGTGCTGCAGGCCCGGACGCGAAATTTACTACCAGTTTCTTAAACATTTTACCACCCCAATCCTTGGACTTGCTTCTTGAAATTTTTAACAAAAATTTGGGTATCTGGTGAATTTCCCAACACTGGAAGAAATGTGTTGATTATTCCTATCCCTAAACCTGGAAAGATTCAACTGACCCTACAAATTATCGTCCAATTTCACACTTAACAAGTTGCCTCTGCAAAACATTCGAGAGAATGATAAATAATCAGTTAGTTTGGTATCTAGAAAATAATGGAATTATCACTAATTTTCAGTCAGGTTTTCGTAAACAGCGAAGTACAAACGATCATCTTGTACGACTGAGACTTTTTATTAGAGAAGCCTTTGTAAATAAACAACACCTGGTATCAATTTTCTTTGATCTTGAGAAGGCTTACGACACTACTTGGAAATATGGTATCCTAAAAAATCTGAAGGATGCTGGACTTAATGGCAGACTTCCTCTTTTCATTTCTGGATTTTTAAACGATAGCACTTTTAAAGTAAGGGACTTGGTTCAACTTTTTTCTCAAGACCACCAACAAGAACAAGGTGTTCCTCAAGGAAGCATACTTTCTGTTACACTTTTTGGCCTTAAAATAAACAATATTGCTAGCGCTCTTACACCAGGCATAGATTGTTCTCTATATGTAGACGATTTTCTTATCTGCTATCGATCGAAAAAGTATGAGAACAATTGAACGGCAACTTCAACAAATTTAGATAAAAATCAGAAGTGGGCAATAGAAAATGGTTTAAATTTTCAAAAGGTCAAAAAACTCAATGTGTTCATTTCTGCCGATTGCGAAAACAAAATAATGACCCTAATCTTACATATCTGGTTCTAAAAATTCCAGTAGTTGATTGAAGCTAAGTTTCTAGAATTATATTTGATAAAAAACTTTCTTTTATACCGCCATATTAATTACATTTAAAAACTAAATGCCTAAAAGCTTTAAATTTACTTAAGGTTTTATCAAGTACAAATTGGGGGTCAAATTCTTCCACATTACTGAAAACTATACAGAAGTCTTGTCCGATCAAAATTAGATTATGTTCTGTAGTATATAGGTCTGCCAAGAAAATCATATCTTCAAATGCTAGATACCATACATCACCAGGGTTTACGTTTAGCTTTAGGTGCTTTTCGCACTTCACCTGTAGAAAGTCTATATGCGGAAGCTGGGGAACCATCGCTTTATCTTTCGTCGTAAAAAGCTATCACTTCAATATGCAACTAGAATTTCATCTAATAGGAAAATCCAGCTAAAAATATTATTTTCAAACCAAGTTATACTGAAAAATTTGTTTAACAAACCAAAGGAAATTAAACCATTAGGCCTTCGTTTTTAAAAGATGTTTTTAGATAAACTTAAAATTAATCCAGACAGTATCCTTCAAAATGACGATGAGGATGTTCCACCTTGGACTTATAATTCCCCGGAAATAAATATTAACCTTTCAAATATAAAAAAAGGCATCAAATTTCAACTGAATATTTCAAAGAGAAGTTTCTAGCAATTAAGGAAGAACATGAAGTTTTATACATATTTATACGGACGGTTCAAAAGAAGGTTGCAAAGTAGGTGCGGCTGTGTTTGAAAATAATTTTACATCTAGTATGAGGTTACCAGATAATGCATCAATTTTTACTGCTGAAGCAAAAGCTATCGATTTTAGCATTGTCATACATAGCACAGCATACCCACGATAAATTTGTGATATTTTCTGACTCGCTTTCTGTTTTAATAATCCATTAAAAATAAAAAAATCTGACAATATCATGGTAAAGAAACTTCTTTTACGATTTCATGATATACTAAAAACAAAATATGTTAAATTATATTGGATTCCAAGCCATGTAGGAATACGAGGAAATGAAAAAGTAGATGCTTTAGCTAAACAATCATTAAATTTTCGAAAAAACTGACTTATTGTTACCTGCTTGTGATTTTAGACCAGCTATAAATAAACTCGTATCATCTGAATTGAAAGCAAATTGGGACAATGCCGTTTTAATAAAACTTCACGATATTAACCCATCTCTTGATATGTCACCATCTCTATCTCTGTCAAACCGCCGTGATCAAACAGTTCTTCTTCGATGCCGAATTGGACACACTAAAATTACCCACTCTTATCTCCTCACTAATGACAATGCCCCTTTCTGTGTAGGTTGTAATGAAAATTTTACTGTCAAGCATTTTCTTCTTGAATGCCATGATTTTTCACAGGCCCGTAATAGATTTTATTCTGTTAATTCACTCTAAGAACTTTTTAATACAATTCCATCAAAAAACATAATTGATTATTTAAAAGAGATAAATTTGTATTCTAGGATCTAATTTGCTCATTTCTATTGTCATTGACAATGCTTTACATAATATTTTAAGCCTATTATAGCATTCGGCACGATATGGCCAGTTATATGTTGACGTGCCGTAAAAATCCAAACAAACAAACAAACAAACAAGTAGAGAAAACTGGTAGCGAATAGCCTGGATCCTGATCAGACTGCGCGGACGCGCAGGCTGGTCTGAATCCATGCTGGTCGCAAACCCATTATGTTGGTTTTGTCGTGACGCGGCTCATTTGTAATTGACTATGCACATGTAACAAAAATAAACAACTTCCTTCTTTCCTTATTATACATGTATATTTTAATGCGTTACATACCTATTCGCCACTACTAGTGAGTCTGAGACATTTTTTAAGTTAAAATGCCAATAATTTTTGCTTTTTAATGTCCAAGTCATTAGATAAGACATTCGAAGTACCTAGGCAGGTTCTAGACAACTGGATGACAGCATAATATGTTTTGGTAAGGGAGTACACTAAGAAGACTATTGCATGAAACTGACACGTATATATTCCACGTATATTTGGGGGTAGGTGCAGCCCTTAAGCCAGGGCCTGAAACCGCCACTGACTGTACGTGTAACTGCCCCATTGCATCACTTTTTACGAGCATATTTTTTTCTATTAGACTGTATACATATATAAAATTATATTGCATAATCCTTTACTACTTGTATTTATATTCTTTCAACTGCAATGTATGTATTAAACGCTTAGTACGTATTTATATATACATTTACGCAGTATCTATACGGAAAATTCCGATGATAGGCGAATCGTGAAAAAATTCCGTTGACATAGATAACAGAGTTCTCACCCCTTAACAGTACATAGTTTTAATTGTTTATCATAATGTAAGATGATCAAACATTATCCACAAAGCCTCAGACACCGAGCTGTATTAAGCATAAACACTGCATAATGGATATAAGCGAAAGCTAATAGTAATCACGCCATTCGAGCTATAAGTCATATTTTAAAAAATCCATCAGGGAACATTAAATAGTTAATTTTAAATGACTTATACATAAAAGTAATACAAAAAAAACTAAACCGTAAATGGTTTGTATAGAGCATGAAGAAAGGTAGCTTATGCATAAAGGTATATGACGTTAACATTTTAGTATTCAGAATGGCTTGTTCCAGTTTATTAGTTATCACTCAATGAAAGAATTGGTGACTACGAAATGTTTGAATGAAATAACGAAAAATGGAAACCAGCATAATGCAAAATTTAAATATCATAAAGCAAGATGGAATTAAGCATAATGCAAGTTCTAATGTCATGTAGCAAGATAGAATTAAGCATAATGCAAGTTCCAATGTCATCAAGCAAGATGGAATCAAGCATAATGCAAGTTCCAATGTCATCAAGCAAGATGGAATTAAGCATAATGCAAGTTCCAATGTCATCAAGCAAGATAGGATAAATGCATCAATTCTGTTCCATATTCAAGTACACCGCAGAAAAAACCGCTATGAACCGCGTTATTGGCGCTTTTTACAAAGATGAAGTTATATACTAGTAAAAACTATTTTCGTCATCGAGCTTATAGGATGGCCTTTCTTGTTTGAGGCTTTTTTAACAGTCAGTTATCTGGTGAATCGACACTTTAACTTATTCAGTCTATACTTCTCAGGTATTTCTTGCCCTGTCAAAAAAGCTATTCATTCACGTCTGTCCCTGAAAATTCTCTTTTTTCTTTCATCTGCGTTCGTCTAAGCAGTATGTCGGCCATAATTAGTTTTTAGTCATAAAATTGTACGCGTAACTTTACGTAACAACTTACAAAATTCGTACCTGCGCAAAATTTGAAATACCTTTTTACGTCAAAATCTATCTAGGACGTAAATGAAAAAAATACTCAAATCTTAAGCGTAGGTAAAACGCCTCACAGGCCCCTAGACTTGACTACTCAAAAATTGATTCTGAAGCTTTGTTATTTTAGTTCGATTGTGTAGGAAGCTATAAGCTTATAGACACACTTTCGAATCCGTTCCTGGAACCAACCAGTACTGAGCAATGAGTGTAAAGTTTCTTGCTCAAGGAGTCAACGACTTGCCGCTGACGGGGTTTGAACCCATACGGATAGCGATCATTAGATTACTAGTCCGACGCGTTAACCACTCGGCCATGCCGCCACTTGCTAGAATTAAACACGTTATAGCATAAAAAATATGAATCATACACCAGCCAGAAAAATACAGGTACCCATTACTTTGATAACATAATTCAATTAACTAAATATTTGTTACTTAATGTAAAAGCATTTTAGTACAGTCTTATCCTTTCAAAATTTAAGCGAAAATTTGTCTTAAATACAACGTCTGCATGACTCAAAAGCAAACCAATTTGTTACATGTTTTATTGGGTTTGAGGATAAAATGTTTATATCAATTCAGTGAAATCTGTTCTGAATAGACTGAGTAAGACGGCCAACTAACTTTCTTTTGCTAGAACTTATTCAAATAAGTATAGAATATGATGAACAAGATCGACAAGGGAAGGCGAAGATATCATTTGGCTGAGCCCAATTTTTGATTTCCTCTATGTTATTCCTTACTGCATGGTTTAAAATTCCTGAATCACTATTTTTAGAATCTGCAAGATATGGTCCTAATACAGAAATAAAGTATCCAGTAGTGCTGACTATTACCATAGGCGGCGCCCCACTGTGTTCCTCAGATGTATGTCTATGTTGTTTCATACTGTTTTGGTGACACTTTGCTTGTGTCCCTTGTTGTTTTCTCGTCTACGGTAAGTATCTTCCCCATTGCCTCTAGTTTTTATTTCTTTGATTAACCCCCCCCTTCCCCCGGTCTCCTGTCCCCTTCCCCTTTGTGGGTCTATTATTATTTTCTTTGAATTCCTAATCAGTTACAAATTATTTATCATTTAATGATTAACGTGTCGTTGCCCTGTCCTTTTTATGTTTGGGGTCCGCCTGGGCTCCTTGCCATTGGTTCTTGTTGCTGGGTCATATGGGGGTTGCGTTCATTGAACGCCGCCTTTCCTTGTTGATCTTGTTTTTCATATTTTAACAAGTGGCCGCCCTTTATGTACACTATAAGAACGTCTTTGGAATTTGAAGTTTGTACTTTTTCTAATATATATGTATGTTCCGTCTAATACAATTATAGCTTGGCTGGCATTTTCTGCAAGTAGTGACTGTGATAGGGCACGAGTATGGCTTTTTATAATTTCTTCTCTTGATATGTGCTGGAAGCCAAGATATTTAGGAACAAGTTCAGAAACAAGCACTTTTCTGATTGTATGTACTGCTCTACTTATGCTTGATTTAGATACATTAAAAAGTGTTGAAAGAATTTTGATTGACAATCCAGACTTAACTTTAAACAGATTAATACCCAATGTAGTAATGTTGCTTCTAACTGGCGTATTTCTAACATGTTCTTCAGTAATAGAGCATAAATCTAAGAACTGTTCTTTGTTCAAACCTGTAAGATTGAACAAATCTTCATTTGAAAATGTATCAATATTGTCAAATGACTTCTATTAGACGATGAATTAAGTATACACTGTCTGACATTATTTATAACATTCACAATTGTAGTCCGGTTTAATAAAACAGACTCTAATGTTTTTACGTTATCTAAAACATTTTGACGGAATTCAATTACACGGAATTCAATTGTCAAACTTCAAGATAAATGCGAGTGAGTAATGAAAATATCATTAATGCATGTTAGTTCTAGCCACTGTCATTTATTTTATTTTATTCAAATAAAATTTACAAATACAATAGCAATCAATTAATGAAAGGAAAGCCTGCAAACAAAAGCTTGTAATTCGACCCCGAGTCACTCGTAACTTTGACCATCTGCTAAGTATATTACATAAAAATTAAGAATGAAGGCACTATTTCGACACCTTGAAATTTTGTGTGCCAATTAGTTGATATTAAAGTAAAGTATGTGTGAAATATCTAAGTGTCGGGAAAATGCCTTCATATTTTTTTCCGTTGAAAGATATGGCGAAAATGACGAAAACACGTGAAATATTCGACATAGGTGTTTTTATTTCGTATTTTACTCCTTCCAGAAATGAATTTAAATAAAATTTTAGACCATGTTTAGAATGAATAAGTATCATGCCTGCGAGAAATGTTATTAGTTTTGTTTTATTGCAATCTTTATATTTTACTAATTTGCTGGGCCAATTCACATGTTTCGTGAACCTAGCCCTTTCTCAGGTATCAGAGCAATGTGAATCTAACTCTGAGGTATATTAAGTCACAGCCCGAAGTTGGGCGTAAAAAAGTCACAGGGTGAGAACAATGTGTAGCTGGACAGGGACTCGTACCTACGACCATTAGAATACCGTACAAAAGCTCTTACCGACTGAGTACACATTTTCTCTCCTGAACCATGACACCATATATAAAATATTACATCAAGGACTTGCCTTTTTTGAAAACAAGTTAAATACCAAATAAAAGGTAAAGGGGAAATGTCCTGTTTATAATAGTGTCACCAGTATTGAAAGAACCAGTCATTTTTGATTTATGAGACAATTTTTTCGGGCATATCATGTACCTCACAACTCCTACCACTATACCAGGCGCAAGGCAGATAGAAATCGGTAACCATTAGTTAAAATGACCTAGCAGCTCAAGAAGCGACCATTTCAGAACGAATCCAACGATAAACATTCATACTTCACTTCAGTGTTGTTATATTTTTATGGTCCTTCGGCATCATTGTTGCCAACACTATTGAGTGTTGAGAATTGAGTACTGCTCAAGCCGGTGCTAGGAGACGTGAGGGATGTTGCACGTATTCATTATCCGTCATGTACAGACTCAATCAAACCGAGTCTGCAATTCTCTTATAAGTTTGTTGTTATTAATGCTTTCGAGAAATCATTTTGTTTCCAGATTTCAATTACGCTTAATGTCAGGCTCTAACCTTCAACATCACGATTTAAAGCCACTAGGCCAACGGAAAAAATATGTACAACCTGATATATGTATCACACCCCTTGCTGAAACTTTACAAACACCTTTGGTGAAAATCCTGGATCCTCATCACGCCATAAACATTTAATTTCTATAACTCAATAGTTGTTTTCCATATAAATAGGATTATATGGGGATTTTTTTATTATCACTCCACCAATATCTCTCATACAAGTTAATCAATTTGTATTATTATATGCAACAATATAACAAATGTTTAATGCATTTAAAAAACTTAATAATTTTAATCCAGTTTAATATAATATATTATATTTAGAATTATCACAAGATTCTTAAGTCCAATTTTGTAAAAGAGTAAGAAAAATGTGCAGCCTGACCAGGACTCAAATCCGGGATTCTCAGAATACTTTACTACAGCCCTACTGACTGAGCTATGTGAATTGAACTATTAGCTATAGTCATATCATATATTAAACATCTCCATAAAAATCAGGTTTGCTGATACCTTGTCGTAAAAGAGTTTTCAAATTACAATTAAATTTTAAAACTAAATCTGAATTACCCTAGTAATGGCCACTGTATCGAAAATGTGTCTTAAGCTGGTGAATCTTGTTGTGCCGCGGTGTTTTTCTGAAAACTCGCATTGCGTTTACACATCCCCGACAGAGTAAGTGTTTTCCCGGTTAAAAACCCAATATAGCACCGGACATATACAGTTAGTTGTTAACCCGGTGTATTTCAAATTCATCCCGGTGATACCCGATTTGACATGGGTTTTACATGGTCCATCGAGACCATCACCGATTACGCCACAGTTACGCCACGGGTAATACAAGTACTGTTCTGGTTACGCCTGGGTAATGCGCTAATGCTTTCCGGGTCATGTTTATGAGAATTAAAATTTGCTTGACCTACAATGCCTACAGAAGTTGAGGTACCTGAAAACCTGAAAACGACACCCCCAGATAGCATATATAATGGTCGAACCAGCCGGAAAGTAACAAAAGCACACCTCAGAAGAAAAAGCAGAGACTGCTCCCTCTTCTTCTCACAGATGAGCAATATATGGGACATTAATGGGTCCAACCAGAGCTTTGTCACCAATAACCACGATTTACTCTGGCTGTACCGTCGCTCGGTCTGTTTTTACCGTGGTTACATCGTCTAATCACAGGGACTTTACCGTGTGGTCATTGATTAATATGCAACCCTCTTAACTACGGTTTGTCACCGTATGGATGCTGTATAAATACGGTGTTCCCCTGCGATTCCCGGTGCCAAGCTGATATAACCACATTCTGCTTAAGCCGGTGCTAGGGGGCGTGGACGGTAACTTGCACTTTCCAGTACCGTCCATGTACAGGCTCAATCAAACCGAGCCTGCAACATTTTCAATTTTGCCGTGTTGGGCTTTCTTTAGGGATTCTATATTTATCTATTCCATATTTAATACAACTGTGGAGATCTCCCGGATCACCACGGTTTTGTCCCGGTACTTCAAGGACTCGTGACAGCTCTTTGCCAGTTAACCAGGTTAGTCCCGGTGGACATCACCGTGGCAAACCAGGTATCCAAACCAGGACTTTCTAAAGTGGGCTTTAGAAACGTCATGTTTCTGTTACTAAAGAAATATTTTGAATCTATAAATAGTAGGGCTGGGAACGAATAAGGAATTTGATGTTCGAATATTCGTTTTCCATATTCGAAAATATTCGAATGTTCGTTTTAACAACTTTTCTTCCAATATTTATCTTTTATAGTATACGTATATTGAATGCATCGAATACTAATTTCTTTAATATGCTTGGAATATTGATGATTAAAAAGACCTTTATTACTATGTCAATTACTTATTTTATCAATTTTATAAAAAATATATATGTTTACTTTTGAAATAAATTCATAATTTGATTGTATTTTGATCAATTAAACCGACTGCTGATCATTTGTCTTATTTAAGGGAGGTAACTCATGTGACATTACTGACAATAATATGAATTATCGCGTAGCCACTCAGGAAAAAACTTAACTGGTATCAAATATTTTTTTATTTACTTATAATTTTATATAAGGTAAAAATATTCTTAAAAAGATTTAGCTACAACGCAGTAAAATCGCCCGGAGTCAAATTTTTTTACGGGATAAATGCATTCTGGCGGAATATATAGACACTTCAATGCTTTATTTTTTATTCAAATCAGTATTTTTAAGTTGTATAACAGTTACAAGTCTCCGATAGAATGGTCATGTTTTTTTTATTGCTGTATTTTATGTTTTGTACTATGTTAAATATACATTGATAAGACATAAATAAACAAATACACTAAACTTCCTTTAATATATACGTGCCATAAGACAACTTAAATCTGAAAAATTTACATAATAAACTGTTACTGAACAGTAATGCCAAATATTATTTAAAAGTTTTAATGATTAAATCATTTTCATGGGATTCTTCTGATATGATTTACTTTTAAAAATGGGTCGAAATCAATGAATGTTTCTTTGATTTATATGCCAATGTATTATATATATTATAGATAAATGGCATGCCCGATAGATAGCTCAGTCAGTACAAATTTGTTTGTTTTTCAACAACCCGTGAATTCCATTTACACAATGCTATTTCAGAACATTTCATACACACATTCACATATAACAGGTTTTAAGTGTAAGTCAACACAGTTGTGACAACGGAGATAAATGAGTAACGGAAAAAATATTTACAAATGAGCCAATCAAAATTGTTAGAAGAAAAAATGGTACGACCGATGAATGCAATGTTTTCTTAAATTAACGAGATGTAATTGAATTTAGAAGAATAGTACATTTATTTACCTGTCCAGGTAAATTTAACAACAAAACTTACACGCCAGTTACTCAGAGCCATCGGTGTTTGATCGGTAGTGTTTTAGCAAAAATATGGAGTGAACCGATGACAACGTATTTAGCACCGATATCACCTTTTTCCCACCTATCAACTGAGAAAGATAATTTTCATCGGTGAAAAATTACCGATTGCGATTTTTAATCATGTTTAAAATTCTCGATCGGTGAAAATAGTTTACAAATAACCGACAGCAACCTATATCACGAGATATGCAAGCTCTTAATCACTGATATCGCCGATTGGACCAAGATAACAAAATATGAAACACCGGCCATATCTGACGGAAAGTGTTTACTGATGACTAGCTATCAAACACCGATTGATCAGGGTTACGCCCAATTTAGCACCGATTTACAAACGATATGAACCAAAAGTATTTCATCATTTAATCATCGACCCATTCGTAAAAATTTCGTTTACTATTTAAATAAGCGATTTGTTTTGCTTATTACAATAAACTGTCGCACTTAAACTATGTGTGGGTGACATTTAGCCTTCCATATGAACAGAACAGATAATTCATCTAATCTATTAGTCTACTACTTGCACATGCATATGTTACGGATAAAGGATAACGTGCAATCACAATAATTAACGCTCAACATTCAACATAATGTTTCTCATAACCAGAGTTCCTTTAAAGTCACATGCTTTTATTTTTCATTAACAAGTTTTCTTTGTCGAAACACTGACTGTTATTATTGTGATTGAACAGGCATTATTGAATATGTAACATTCAATATAAAAATGCTTAAAAAATTAAATAATGCCCCATGTTTTTTATGAATTTAACATCACCAATAAAGACCGGAAGATATTAATTATATAAATATTAAGGGGCACGGAGTTACTGATTATTCAAGCGAAGTTAGTCATGAAACTGAAAGCATTTTTTACAATTTGAATTTAACCTGTGTCCAATAGTTTTAACAATCTATACAATGTTTCTGTTCTGTGACCGGCGTGTGATTATTTTGAGGCGGCGAAAAAGGTCACGGTTATTAGTAATGCCGTGTTAATCACACGCACGACTTTATAATTATTCAGTTTTATCCGAATGATAAATATTTTATATTTTATATTATAAGAAGTTGTTCTGTTACAATGTCTTTATAAAAAGTTACATAGACAATAATAACAATAATTTAATATTTAACAATACTGACTTAAAAAATTATAAATCAATAGTCTTTAACATGTTTCAATGTAATTGTTTTAATCAGCTTTATGAGTCCAAAAATCTTCCCCGATAGATAAATAATGACACAAAAAATTGAAATAAAAAAAAAGTTTGATTTATTTATAAGAATAAAAAAAAAAGAATTTACTGTTATTATTCTATATCAAGTTTCAAAGCAAACGCAGGGATGTAAAGAAAACAATAAAAAAATAACTGAAATAAAAAAAGAAGAAGAAAAACTACAAAAACCCCTACCGAATTGGGACCCCATTAGCAAAGAAAATAAGTATCTTTTTTCAAATTGTTTTATTGAGAATTCATAATTATTGAAAAACTGTCATTGACTTTAACATTAGAAACAATATGTTATTATATTAAAAGGTATTTTTCATGTATCAAGGCATTTCCACCAAATTTGACCCCATAAAAAGTTGAAATTAAACATGATGAAATAGGACTATATTCACAAATAATGGCGCTTAAACATTCACAAAAAAAACTGAATGGTTCTTCCTTAATTTATCCGAAACGTCGTTAAAATTTAGTAGATCACCCAAAACAGCGAAACAATATTGAGTCGACGAAAATCACATAAAACTTAAGGCCCCGTGTTCACAAAGATTTAAGGATCAAGATCAGGATCAAATATAAAAACTCTAATATTCGTCATGATTAATCTTCTTGGATTAGACATGAAATATTATTTTGATAAAACTGGACTTGCAATAGCATGTTAATAAAACTTTAGAATAAATTTATTGTTATTTTTGCATGATACGGGCAATTTACAGTTGATCCAAATATTAATGATCCTTATTTCGATCCGAATATTTTTCTATTTTTTTTTCTAAAATACTTTGGTTTCTTTGCATTTTTAAGATTTTCCATTTAATTCTAGCAAAACACGATTATTTATAGTAACACAAAACAATGAAAATAAAATCCGGATCACTTGATACTGATCTTTTTTTTGTGAACACGGGAACCTGATTAAGACAGATTACGTCTGATTATGTACAGTAATTCACCGGCTAGATTAAATCATCAACAAATAGAATATTGAATTAATGATCAATAAATGGTACATGTATAACGTCAGAGCAAAATTTCAGTAATTAAGGATAAATATAACTTTGTCTTTATTATACAACTGAAAGACGTATTTAAAGTATATTTGTCTAAAATGAATACATTTTCCAAAACTTTTTTTTAGATATTGATAGAAACAATAAAATCATTTTAATATTCTTATTTCAATTTACAAATAAACTGTCAACAATGTGAAGCATAATTCAATAATAGCATGACTGTAATCTTCCTTACTAGTGATTCTTACTTGATTGATGAAACATTACCATTTCAAATTATCGGTTTTTCTTTTTTTAACATTATCTTCAGACAAAACCTTTTAAGCCAAATCCTTGGAGTAGATGTTGCCATTATGACTATACAAATGTCTTTAAACTCATTCCATGTACTTTTAAGATATCGGAATTCGTATGATCACCTTCGATGAAAGATTGAAGAGGCGTCAACTTTTAAAGTATAATTTATGTTACAAGACGATGCGGCTTTCATGTTTTTTTTCTTCAAAATCACTTTTTACAATTTCACTTAAAAAAAAAATAATATACTTCAATCAAATGTCAAAACGAAATTAATTCTAGTAACCCAATGACTTTTGACACTTTTTTATGTTTATATTTTATCACACTTAAACACTTTGAATGTGATGTAATAAAACATTAAATTACATGTACTTAACACGCGTTTTATCAGTTAATTCAAATCATCTATTTCAATTTTTCAATTGATTTATATACTCAGATCATGCAATCATGACATCATTAGGTAATACTACAATTATTTAGACATAACAAATGAGGCATCAGAATTAGACAGTATCAATATAACATGATATATAACTTGTTAACATAAATATTGCGAAAGAGTCAGTATTACAACAAATAATTGATATACGAACGTTACCGTTTTATATTTTACAACTTATAAAATATAACCAATGCATTTTTTAGCATTTTTACCACGTGATGTTCCAATAGAAATGATTTCTGGGTCATGTCTCCTTATTGTAGCCTCGTTTTCATTTCCGAAAAAGCCATTTAAATCCATACTATTCTTCAATTTGTGATATTTATATGTTGTTTGTATCCGTAGATAATAAAAGGAAATGAAATATCATAATAAATTATGATAATCTGATAGCATAAATATACTCAGAGCTGTTCAACTTGAAACTGGTCAATAGATGTGATGATGTATAAGTGAATTATATAAATTGCTTCAAATATTTACACAACATTCAGTCAGACAGAACAAAATGAGTTGTCTCTGGAAAAATGAAGACTTGTCAAGACACTATTATTTATTTCTTTTGAATAGAAAAAATGGCCGTCTTACAGAATATACATTATGATAACTCTGACAAGCTGAAAACACATCAGAGACTAAAATATAAATAAAATGCTTTACAAATATTCCCATCCTTTTGCAGCTTTCAAAACACCATTATTAAAAGATTGAACCTGTTTACTCATATGTTAGATTGTCAAACATGTGTACATCCAGGGCATTGATTCCAAAACAATATTTATTGTTCAATTTCCGTTTTTCAATTGAATGGAAATGACAATCTATTCATATATTGCTCCAAAGGGCTTCAATACATGAAATTAATTATGACACAAGAGATAAAATTTTGATAGCAATTTTGTTCACTTTTAATCTCCAATAGTTAATAATTAATGACTTTGATTACTATTTTTGCATTTAAATGTTGCAAGTTTACAATCGCAATGTGATTCCATTACATACTCAATGTTCCGATACATCAAAATTTTAACTGTATAATATATCACAATTTACTAAAACTTTATCTGTCACGAGAAATAAAACTTTTCTTAAATTAAATATCAATTAGTTGTATCGTTAACTATACACTTAGGCCAATTATTTACAAATATTATAGCTAAAAATAAATAAATTATGAATAGATGTTCTGTCTGTTGGGATTAAAATGATCTCTTTATTGATTTGAAACATTCCTGTCAAAAGAAATAAATTAGACGTCATATATAGAACGTGTATAAAGTTGTTTTGGTTTATATCATTGTTCCCATACATGTTTCCTAATTATGCAAATTTTCGCACACCGATATCATTTCGCGACATTATCCATATATTGGAACGTCTCAAAGCTATATCTGATGTAATATTTTAAATATTTTATAAAAATCTTAAAAAAAGGAAAATTAAGTAATTTTCATTACCGTATAGTCGTAGTTTAAAAGATTTGTAACATTAAATTTTTTTATTTACTATTCGTAAACAGAATCAAATGTTCGAAACAAAGTATTATACCATTACTTAATCAAGTTAGCGCTTTCAAAGGCATGCCAATCTAGCTTTCAATAACTTATGATGTCAGAATTATTTTATCATAAGTATTCAGTTTCATTTTAATCACAATGTAGAAACAGTTTCACAATCCCAAGACAGCACAAAAAACAGCTGTATACACTTTAAAGTTAATTTTCATCCAAACATCATGTGCACGGCAAATAGTATTTAATTCGAAAAAATTAGAGCGAAAATAATTTTAATGAAAAAGTCAACGTTGTTTTCAAGATGAAAAATAAGGATCCATCAGGTTTGTGTGGCACTTGGTGTACATCACACTATCGTCACTAGAGCATAGAAAAGATACCAGCTACATGGTACACCTGGCAGAAGGCATACTGCAGGTCGGCTAAGGGTCAAAACAGCAGCTCATGATCGGTTTTGATCGTTCAGGCAAGTCGTGCAAGGTTTTAAATAGCAACTGCTCTTCGAAATAATATTGCTTATGATGCAGGAATGGGAAGCAATACCTGTTAAAACGATCAGAATCGTAAAAGGGGAAAAGGCGCTGCCAATCTGTTATTGATAGCCACGGCCCACACACAAGATATACTGTCTAAAACTGTATACAAAAAGACTGACCTATTAACAAATTTGGAAAACACGCTGCTTTTTCTGAAATCTTTAAAGATTGGGGTCATCCTCTTTCCGAGCATACAATGAGTGAAACACTCATTTATAGGGTTAAGTTCGTCCTTCAGCTGAATTGATAAACAGTAAATCAACATTTAAAACATTTTGCACGGCGTTAATAAAATGATCCCAAAAATATTCACGCTCAAACATATGGTGCTAAGCAAACGATGAGTAGTATAAAAATGAAGTAAGGGGTAACATTGCTGCCACTAACAGCTTTTAATATGAGTGAAGGAAACATCCTTGAAGGGCGCCGTAATGGCATTACAGCACGCTTGAATTTTAACGTTTTGTAGGTCACCAAGTAATTATGAAATGCCTTAAAATATACAGAAATAAAGACAGAAGATATCAAACTAATCTATTAACATCATTGTTCATTGATCTACCAGCAAACATTAATGTAAATACATTCAGTGGTAAAAAACAAAGCCCATGGACAGCAGTAATAAATATTTATTGTTTGGCAAATTACTAATGTCACAATAATTGGTAATTGTACATTTGTATTATGACATTTTTGACAGAAAATCCTTTTAAATTCACAAGATTCAAGCATAAAGAACCACTGGAATTTTAGTTACTGAACTTGACATATACCTTTTTCTTGTATAATGATTGTTATTCAAATGGGAAAACTGAAAATAGTTAACAGTATGTGTAAAAACGTGAAATGAAAGAATGTGCGCACAAATTTAAAAGAGTGTCAATGTCTTAGATGAAATAAAATTTAATATTAATATGTTTTTTCCATGAGATGGAAAATACAATAGATCAAAGAACTATAAGACACCTTTGTAACATAAAACACTTTGAAAATACAGCGTGTCTCCAGCACATGCATTTATAACAAGTGCAACGATAAAAATCACCAATCTTGTTACACATGAAACATTCACCGTATGAATTATACATCAGCGGTATTTATAAAACCGCATTGCATTCATTTCATCTACATGTGCTGCGGGGCTTTGAACTCACCACGATCGTCCATGTTAACACGTAAGCTTGCAGTATTTACAAATTTGCCATGTTAGGGGCCCTCGGCGGGTTTTCTTATTGAATATTTTGATGTATTTATTTAAATGTTCAAGTCAAATCAAGTGCATGTACTAGTTATCAACTTAGATTATATTTTTACTTAGAGTGATCGGGTAATAAACCATTCAGAAAAAAATACAGTAAAAATCATGCTAACATACTATTAAAGGTGGGTAATTCTGTAATGCACATTAATTTTCTGTTTCTTAAAAACATCAAAAAGACAAAAGCATTATCATTATGAAATCTATGTCATCGAATTTTGTTTGGAATTAAACGACACATTGTCAGATCACAAAAAAATTGAATAATAAAGCATGATAAATGGATACGAAGAGTGCTAGCACACCGCGAGTAAAATGCCTGTAGCAAATACCAATTGCAAATAGAATGAAAGCGCTGCGCTCATGTAATGTTGTGACATTGTAAAATCTAATTAAGTATCAAAACTACTTTTTCAAAAGCTTTTGAAGATCGGTACCCTGTTACAATTTCCAAAAGGTTAAGCATTGGTCTTGACTGAGCCATGTTTCTTGCAGGTTTTATTTTTTTGCAAAAAGTTCAATGAAAATGATTTAATATTGTGTTACCTTTATGCAAAATAAATGTCATTTTCAGCGCTATTTTTTACGGTGGTAAGTATCTTATATGATCTAAATCCATTATAAAAACAATCTTAAATACACGTTTTTCTTTTCTGCAATAAGAAAAAAAGATCATTATTAATACTTAAAGACGCCTTTAGTAATGACACTACAGATATCTTAAATGAAATATAAGTTTTAATAAGAATATCATGTTAGCGTGTTATCAAACATGACATCATAAGGAAATACTACAATGTACACAACAAATGAGTCTTCAGAAACAGACAGTATCAATATAACATGTTTACATAAAGTTTGCGGGAAAGTCAGTATTACAACAAATAACTGATATACGAGCGTTACCGTTTTATATTTTAGACCTTATAAATATAACTAATGCATTTTTAGCATTTTCACCACGCCATGCTCCAAAAAAAATGATTGCATGATACGTGATGTAGCCTCGTTTTCACTCCGAAAAAGCCATTCAAATCCATATTAAATTCTTTTATTTGTGATATTTATATGTTGTTTGTATCCCTTGATGCATAAATAGAAATGAAATATTATGATGATAATTTGAAACCATAAAAATACTCAGACCTGTTCAACTTGAAACTGACCAACGGATGTGATAATGTAAAAGTGAATTAAAATTTGCTTAAATATTAACACAAAAATTCAGTCAGACAGAACAAAATGAGTAATTTGTGGGAAAATGAAGACACTTGCCCAGACACAATTATTTATTTCTTTTAAATAGAATTAATGGCAGTCTTACAGAATTTACATAATGATAACTCTGACAAGCTGAAAAGAACATCAGAGACTAAAATATAAATTAAAATGCTTCAATTATAATCCCATCATAATGAAGTTCTATCTTTTACGGTGTAAACAAATCTCCTTATTGTCCACTTGTCGCTATTTAAGAACAATCTCAATCATTTACAAGTCTTTTTGTAGAATTGTAAGTACACGTAATTTAGCCATCTGAAAATGAATTGTCATTTATTTATTAATTATCATTACAAGAAACAAGCATTTTGTGTTAAATATTTGGGCTATAACACCATTGTTTGAAGAGTGTACCTGTTTGCTCATATGTTAGATTGTCAAACATGTGTACATCCAAAACATTGCTTCCCAAACAAGTTTTATTGTTCAATTTCCGTTTTACAATTGAATGGAAATAACAATCTATTCATATAGTGCTCCAAAGGTCTTCAATACGTAGAATTAATTATGACACAAGACATAAAATTTAGATACCAATTTTGCATACATTTAATCTCAATTAGTAAATAATTGATGACTTTGATTACTAGTTTTACATTCCAATGTTGCAGGTTTACAATCGCAATGTGATTTCCATTACATACTCAATGTTCCGATACATGAACATTTAAACTGTATAATAATTCACAATTTACTATAACGTTATCTGTCACGCGTAATAAAACTTAACAAAAGCATTAAATATCAATTAGGTTTATCGTTAAGTATACACTTAGGCCAATTATTTATAAATATTGTAGCTAAAAATAAATAAATCATGAGTAGATGTTCTGTCTGTTGGGATTAAAATGTATGATGCATGCAATCATCTCTTTATTGATTTGATACATTCCCGTCAAAAGAAATGAATTAGAAGTCATATATAGAATGTATATAAAGTTGTATTGGTTCATATCATTGTTTCCATACCTGTTTCCTAATTATGCTAATATTCCCGACATTATCCATATATTTTAACGTGTAAAAGCTCTATCTGGTGTTATATTTTAAATATTTTATATCGAATATCATAAAAAAAGGAAAATTAAATTGTTTTCATTACCGTATAGTTGTAGTTTAAAAGATTAGCAACATAAAATTTCTCTTATTTACTATACGTTAACAGAATCAAATGTTCGAAACAAAGTCTTATACCATTACTTGATCAAGTTAACTCTTATAAAGGCATGCCAAACTAGCTTTCAATAACTTATGATGTCAGATTTATTTCATCATAAGTATTCGGTTTCATTTTAATCACAATGTAGAAAAAGTTTCACAATCACAAGACAGCGAAAATACAGCTGTATACACTTTTTAATTAATTTTCATCCGAACAACATGTGCCTGGCAAATAATATTTAATTATTAAAAAAAATAAGAGCAAAAAACAATTTTAAATAAAAAGTCAACTTTTTTTTAAGATGAAAAATAAGGATCCATCAGGTTGGTGTGGTACTTGGTGTACATCACACTATCGTCACTAGAGCATAAGAGAGTTACAAGCTTCATGATACACCCGACAGGAACCATGCTGGAGGTCGGCTAAGGCTAAAACACCAGCTCAGGATCGGTTTTGGTCGTTCAGGCACGTCGTGAGAGGTTTTCAGTAGGAACTGCTCTTCGAAATGGCATGATTGCTTATGCTGCGAGAATGGTAAACTATACCCGTTAGAACGATCATAACGGTAATAGGGAAAAGGTGCTGCCAATCTGTTATTGATAGCCACGGATCACACATACGATATACTGTCTAAAACGGAATACAAAAAGACCAATTTAACAAATTTGTAAGACACGCTGCTTATTCTGAAATTTTTAAAGATGGGGGTCATCCTCTTTCCTAGCATACAATTAGTTTAACACTCATTTATAGGGTTAAACTTGTCCTTCAGCTGAAATGATCAACAGTAAACCAACATTTAAAACATTTTGCACGGCGTTAATAAAATTATCCCAAAAATATTCACACTCAAACATATTGTGCTTAGCAAAGGATGAGTAGTATAAAAATGAAGTAAGGGGTCACATTGACAGCTACCACTAACAACTTTTAATACGAGTGAAGGAAACATCCCTAAAGGGTGACATAACGGCATTACAGCACGTTTGAAGTTAAACGTTTTGTAGGTAACCAAGTAATTATGAAATGCTTTAAAATATACAGAAATAAAGAAAGAAGATATCAAACTAAATTATTAACATCAATGTTCATTGATCTACCAGCAAACATAAATGTAAATACATTCAGTGGTAAAAAACCAAGCCCATGGACAGCAGTAATAAATATTTATTGTTTGGCAAATTACTAATGTCACAATAATTGGTAATTGTACATTTGTATTATGACATTTTTGACAGAAAATCCTTTTAAATTCACAAGATTCAAGCATATAGAACACTGGAATTTTAGTTACTGAACTTCACAAATACCTTTTCCCTGTACAATGATTGTAATTCAAATGGGAAAACTGAAAATAGTTAACAGTATGTGTAATAGCGTGAAACGAATGGATTTGCGCATAAATTCGGAACGGTGTCAATGTCTTAGACGAAACTATATTTAATATTAATATGTTTTGTTCCCTGGGATGGAAAATTCAATAGATCATAGAACTACAAGACACCTTTGTAACATAAATCGCTTTGTTAATGCAGCGTGTATCCAGCACAGTTATTAATAGCAAGTGCAACGATAAAAATCACCAATCTTGGTACACATAAAACATTCACCGTATGAATTATACATCAGCGGTTACCGTATAAAAACCCGCATTGCACTCCTTTCATCTACATGTGCTGCGGGGCGTTGAACTCACCACGATCGCCCATGTTAATACGTAAGCTTGCAGTATTTACAAATTTGTCATGTTAGGGGACCCTCGGGGGTTTGACCATTTTGATGTATTTATTTAAATGTTCAAGTCAAAAACAAGTACTAGTTATCAACTTAGATTATCTTTTCACTTAGAGTGATCGAGTAATTAAACATTCAGAAAAAAAAACATTTTAAAACATGCTTACATACTATAAAAGATGGGTAATGCTATAACACACATTAATTTTCTGTTTCTTAATTACATCAAACAGACAAAAGCATTATCATTATGAAATCTATGTTATCGAATTTTATTTGGAATTCAACGACACATTGTCAGATCACAGAAAAAAATGAACTATAAAAAAGCATGACATATGATAACGAGTAAAATACCTGTAGCAAATACCAATTGCAAATAGAACGAAAGCGCCGCGCTCATGTAATGATGTGACATTGTAAAATCCAATTAAGTATCAAAACTATTTTTCAAAAGCTTTTGATGATTAGTACCCTGTTACAATTTCCAAAAGGTTAAGCTTTGGTCTTGACTGAGCCATGTTTCTTGCAGGTTTTATTTATTTATTTTTTTTGCCAAAAGTCCAATAAAAATTATTTAATATTGTGCAACTTTTATGAAAAATAAATGTCATTTTCAGCGCTATTTTTTAAGGTGGTAAGTATCTTTTATGATCTAAATCCATTATAAAATCATTTTAAAAAAACCACATTTATACATTCAAACTTTTCTGGCTTCATGCGGTAATACAGCATGTTTCTACATTTGTTAAAGCAAATTATAACCTTCCCTTTTTAGACGACTATACGCAGATATTGAAAAATATTTTATTGAGCTTATTTGTTCAGTTAAAAGTAATACGCTGTAGTTGTCAAAGTGTGGTTAGTATACACTAAAATGATTGTACAATCAAAATATATTAGGCAACATTCATTGAATTTTGGCTAAGATATCAATTGAGAAACTTAATTTAAATTAAAATTTGTTCTGTATTAACCATTCTTTCATTAGCATTATGTGAAAAAATGGCCGTTTTCATTGAAAAGCCTCCTGTTACAACTTCAAAATGCTATGAAACTATGAAAAATGCTTCAATGATGATGAAACCTGGCACAAGTATTGAACTGGACCATAGCCTCTTTAACAGTGTGCTCAATGTAACTTTTGCAACGAAGGGTCTCAAAATGGCCAAAAATCATTATTTGCTTTGCTTTTTCATCAAAACGATTTCAAAGTGCTGTAACTTCTCAATGGATTGAGATAGAGTCAAATGTTTTCAGCGATGGTTACACGTTACCTTACAATCGACCTAAGGCCATTTTCAGAATGTCACATGTCAATTTTCTTCTTCGAAAAACCCTGATTTACCTTTTTGCTGGGGGGGGGGGGCAGCGTAAAAGAAAATGTGGTCACTTTTTCATCAACATTAATTAACATTTCTCAAACGAAAAAAGTGTTTTGGGCATTATTTCACTGTTTAAGGCCTTAGAATAGGTTGGGGTGGTCGGAAAGCCGCCAAAAACACGTCAAAAGGAGGTAAATGGTTAACCCAGTAAGTACTATATTTCTTAATCATTTTTATTAAGAAGTTTGCTTCAATGAATTTACGATGTTAATTTCTTTATAAATACAAGGTAGGTAAAAAAGGCAAGTAAAAATTGGCTTAGTTATATTTTGTTCAACAATTTTTTTAATTATTGTAAACAAAAAGGTGGCCTTCTTGGAATATTGCATTATTCATTCACTTTTTCAATCCAACTGTATTAGCTTTCTGATTACGAAAACACATGAATTGCTGAAAACAAAAAGTATGATGTGGTTTATGAAAATGAAAAAAGTCACATGTTACTTGTTATTGTTCTATGTAAAGTCATTAAAGCCATGTCTGCAGGGGCAACGCACAGACGTTTTTGCAGGACCATATAACTTTTTTTATAAAGTTATTATATATTAGTAAAACCTAAATTGTAGAAAAATTACAAAAAAGCCTTAAAGAACACCTCCGAATTTGGACCCGACTAGCATAGCTTAAAAGTATTTTTTCACAATAGTTTAATCAGAATTCATTGTTATTGAAAAAAATGTAATTAACTTTAACATTAGAAACAATACTGAATTCTATTAAAAGGTATTTTCCATGTATCAAGGCATTTTCAAACAAATTTGACCCCATAAAAAATTAAATTTAAACAAACAATGAATGACGCTTGCATATTCACAAATGATTGAAAGTGAATGTTTCTTTTCTGAATTTATTTAGAACGTCGTTAACATTTAGGAACTTCCCCAAAGCAGTAAAAATATACTGTGTCGACAAAAATCACATAAAACTTAAGATTATTTCTGTTAATGCGCAGTATATCTCCGGCTAGATTAAATCTTCAACAATTAGAGGTTCGTATAAATGATCAATAAATGGTACACCATTAATTTAATATCATTTTGTTGTTTGGTGCCAGACAGAACCCAATTTTCTTAATTAAAGTGAAATATAACTTTGTCTATATTATACATAATTATAATCTGTTTGTTTTTTAAGTGTATTGGTAAAAAAATGGACACATTTTCCAATTCCTTTTTTAATATTGATAAAAAAATCAGAAACAGAAACAGACAGTAGCAATATAATATGATATATAAATTGTTAACATAAATATAGCAGGAGTCAGAATTACATAAAAATCTCCATATACGAACGTTATTGTTTTATATTTCACATCTTATAAAATATAACCAATGCACTTTGGGCATTTTCAACACGTGATTTCCAATGAAAATAATGATTGGGTCCGGTCTTCTTAATTAAGCCTCGTTTTCATTTCCGAAAAAGCCATTACATATCCATATTAAATACCATAATTTGTGATGTTTATATGTTGTTTGTATCCGTAGATGCATAAATGGAAATAAAATACAATTATGATAATTCAATAAAGATACTCGCAGTTGTTCAACTCAGAACCGGTTAACGGATGTGATAACATATAAGTGAATTATAAATGGATTCAAATATTGAAACACAATTCACTCAAACAGAACAAAACAAAGTATTTGTGGAAAGGTGATAACGTGCCAGGCACTCTATTATTTTTTTAATAGAATTAATAGTCGTCTTACAGAATTTACATTAAGATAACTCTGACGAAATGGAAAAAAAAAACATCAGAAAGTATAAAATATCAATTAGAATGCCAATTTCAAATAAAAACATCTTAATGAAGTTCTGTCCTTTAAGATGTATAAACAATCTACTTTTTCACAAACCCATTCTTGTGTCCATATCGCCATTTGTCGTTTACGTGGATACCATCAATTAAAGCCAAAATGATGTTTTTGTCTTGATTCCTGTGATAAAACGAAGAACGACCATTTACAAAAGTTTCTTAGAGTAGTTAGGTAATTAAGCTATCTATAAATGATTTGACATTTGTTTTGTAACTATCATCACAAGAAACAAGCAATTTTGTGTTATTGGCATTATACAGCAATGTATTTAAGATGAACAAATTGATTGAAACAAAAGTATTAAACAACAACATATTAACAATTGCATTATAAATCAATTCTTAACTTAATTTTTTTCAGCTAGAATTTTGTCCACTTTAATTCATCACGGATGTCTACTTATATAAAGGTTACGCTTACTCTCTCCTTTTTCTTTATGTTACAATAGCAGTTTTCAAAACATCATTGAGAGGATTATATGTGTTTGCTCGTATGTTAGATTATCATACATATGTACATTAAGTACATTGGTCCTTACAAACTTAATGGGCACAATTTAAAAAAAAATATTATCTAAAATAAATATTATTGTTTAATTTCAGTCTTGCAATTGAATGGAAAATGCAATGCAATTACTGCTAAAAATCTGTTCATCTGCTTAAAAGTTTGATATAATAGAGAGTTCCTAAGCTAGTTATAATTTAAAAATGGCAGAGATAAATGTGCAGTATCTTACACAATTTGTAGCATCATTGATTTGATTCAACTTAAGCAGTATTATATCTAAACGTAGTGTTGTGATCCTGAAGGACCAAAAAGAATACACCAATAATCAGATGTATGCACTTTTACAGCTGCCACTAACTGTATTTAATATGAGTAAAGGAGTGAACATAAAAGGGCAACGTAAAAGCAAAACAGCACACTGGGATTTTAATATTGTAAAGGTCACCAATCAATTGTTAAAGCTGTAAATCTACAGAACCAAAGGCATAAAATATATAACTAAATTATTTATCATTATTCATTCATTTGATATACCAGCAAACAGAAATGTAGTACATTCAGTGGTAAAAAAACACACCACTGACAGAATTAATAAATATTTATAGGTCGGCAAATCACAATAATTTGTAATTGTACATTTGTATAATAACATTTTATACCAAAGAATCTTTCAAATTCACAATATTCAAGCAAACAGAACAACAGGAATTTTATCAACTAAACTTGACAAAAACATTTTTCCTGTACAATGGTTGTAATTAAAACGTGAAAATGGAAAATTGTTGACAGCATGTGTAACAGAGTAAAACGAATGAATTTGCTCATTAATTTGGAACATTATTAATGCGTAAGATGAAATTAAAAAATGAGATGGAACATGCAATAGATCACATAACCACTTGACACAAATGTAACATAAATCACCTTATAACTCAGATGTCTCCAGCACATGCTATTAAAGCAAGTGCAGGGTGATAAAAATCATCAAGTTTGTTACAAATGGAATATTCACAATATGAATTACACACATCAGCGGTTGTTTTTTAAATCTGCATTGCACTAGGTTCATTTACAGAAGCTGCGGGGCGTGGAGAGCAGCTTGAACTGACCACGATCGTCTATGTACATGCTTATTAAGATAAGCTTGGAATATTTACAAATTTGCCACTTTGGGGACCCACAGGGTTTTCTCTTTTGGTCATTTTGATGCGTTTATTTAAATGTACAAGTCAATACAAATACTAGTACTCTCCTAATCTAGAAACTATGATAATAATAGAAAATATTAATAAGAAACTGATATTTTTACTAACAGTGATATACGACTGAGTAATAAAACATTCAGAAAAAACATTTAGAGTTTAAAACAGTAAGTTGCTATTAGTCATCAAAGGTGAGTTATACTTGAATAGAAATAAATTGACTATTTCTTGATTAATGACATTTAACAGACAACAGCAAATAATATAGATAAAATACAGAATCCCTAAAGAAAGCCCAACACGGCAAAATTGAAAATGTTGCAGGCTCGGTTTGATTGAGCCTGTTCATGGACGGTACTGGATAGTGCAAGTTACCGTCCACGCCCCCTAGCACCGGCTTAAGCAGAATTCAACATTTACACATGAAATAGTAAAATTTTGAATTTAGAAACATCCGCAGATGTGTTCATACGGCGGTTATCATGGAACCTTCAATGTGACACTTACGTGCCATTCCATGAAAAGCGGCGTATGGTCCCCAAGTAATAAAAAGCGTGTGCCCTAAACGAGAAAACAATGGGCGAAACTAAATAAAACCATTGTGATATTAATGTAATCGAATTTTGTTTGGAATTCAAATACACATTGTCAGACCACATAAAACTTGAATAATAAAACATGACAAATGATGACGAAGAATGCTAGCAAGTTGAGAGTAAAATACCTGTGTAGTAGATATAAATTGCAAAGTTGATAAAACCGTTGCGCACTTGCAATGATGTTATTTTGTTAAGTCCAAAAAAGTATCAAACCTACTGTTTTAACAACAGTTTTTTATGATTGGTATCCTGTTTTATTTTCCAAACATGACTGAGCTATGCTTTGCTTCTTTAGTTTGTTTAACCAAAGATACAATTAAAATGATCAAATATTTTGCTACCTTTATGGCAAATAATTTTACTTTCAGCGTTATTTTTAAGGTAATAAAATACATGTCCTAACTCCATTATAAGAACATGTCTAATCACACATTTGTTCGTTTTAGGAAAAGAAAAAAATTCTGATTCTAAAAGACGCCTTAAGTAATCTTGTAGATAGAACAATTATCTAGGACCTCAAAGATCAAGTTTGTTGTAATTAATTATGGATGAAAATAAAATATGGTGGCATTGGCAGTTTTCACTCCCTCCCGATTACGACAGTAAGCCACATAGAATACACCAGATCACAGTTTAGCCAGTGAAACGTTCCTTGGCAAGCTGTCATGCATTTGACCTCAATTTCTCAAGGAACTGAAACCTTGGTACATGTCAGAGCAAAGGATCAGTGCGAATGACCAAATAAATGATTTCATGATCAATTACAACAGTGACCTGCAACGTCAGGGAATCGAACTCGGGTCGTCTGATTCACAGTCCAACACTCTACCTATTGAGCTAAGTGGACGGATGTACCATGGATGTTACATAAAGTTAAGTGAAGTTTTATAAACATGTATGCAATAATTCTTCAAACACAATTTCCTTCCAAAAATCATGCATATGTTAAATATTACAACAACTATTAATATACATTATAATTAAACGTTAAAAGTGATGTATTCATTTGTTTAAAACCTGGCTTAAATGTAAAGTGTATGATTCTGTCACACCTTAGAGTTTATCGAAAATAAATTTCTAATACCCCCTCTTGATTTTTATGAAATGTTAAATTCGGTAACATCTTTATAAATCATACTATTTGAAACTTGCAATATTCAATTTGATAAATCTCTATTTGAGCATCAAATTTTTTATATTAAATCATTTAAGATGGCGTTACATGGTTCTAAACTCACTTTGCCCCTTATCTTATCTCAAGTGCAAATACAGCATCTTTCTACATTAATATGTAGTATTTCCAAACAGATATTTATACATTGCACTTGCTTCAAGTGCTAATACAGCATCTTTCTACATTTATTAAATCAAATTATAACCAGCCGGAAGTCGATTGGCAGAAAAAGAAAAAAGTTTTTATTTAACTTATTTGTTTACATAAAAAAACACGTTGATGAAGTCAAAATGTAGCAGTTAACACTAGTAAAATTGTAAAATAAAGTTTATGGAAACATTCATTGAATCTTGGACATGTTGGATGAATCATTAGTTTTGTTGAAATACTGATATAAAATATCCAATAAAAAATAGAATTGCTCTGTAACAACCCTGCAAGTTATCCAATTATTCATAATATTTTCCGACGTTTGCTTCAATGCGTTTATGAAGTAATTTTCTTTCTTATATATACCAGTAAAGCAAACTACATATACAATTTCAGCTGAGTTTTAATTTGTTCTACTGTATATCAAACTTCAACTTATTCTAGTTAAAATGTAGCCTGCATTGAAAATTGATATATTCTTTTACGTGTATCGATGTAATTGTATTAACGTTTTGAGTACGAAAAATATTATCCGATGGAAAAATAATGACACACATATTGCTGAAATAAAAAAGTATGATGTTATTTATAAAACTGAAAAAATGCCAGCAGGTACTTGTTATTATTCTGAATTAAGTCATTAATTAAGTTAATTAACCAGGGGCAATGCATTGACGTTTCTGCAGGACCGACCATAGCAATATTGTTATAAAGTTATAACAACATACTTGTCAAACCATAAAATGAAATAAAAAACTATAGAAAAGCTTAAAACACCATCGAATTGGGACCCCTCTAGCAAAGCCAAAATCTTTCTTTTTTCCCAATTGTTTAATGAGAATATATAGTTATTGAAATAAATGTCATTGACTTTCTAATAAGAAACAAAAAGAAATTATTTTAAAAGGTATTTTTTCAAGTAATTAAAGTGAAATAAAATTTTGGCTTTGTTATACAAATTTTAGACATAAATTCTGCGTTTTTAAGTTGATTGGTCTAAAATGGAATATATTGACAAAAACAAGAGAATCATTTCAAAATCCTAATTTAAATTAACATTTATACCGTTATCAATGTAAAGCCTGATTTTGTTTTAATTGCCTTACCGATAATTTTAACTGGAATGATGAAGCAATTCCATTTAAAATAATCGTTTTTTTTAACATTATCCCCAGACAAAACCTTTTAAGCAAATTCCTTAGAATAGATGAAACCATTTAGGCTCTTTAATAAACAGATGTTCTTGAACACATTCCATATACTGATAAATTATTGGAATTCGTATGATCTCCTTCGATATAAGAATTAAGATATTATAACCTTTTAACGTAAAATTAAGTTCTGCTTTAAAAACATTTTGCAAGTATCTTTAAAAAAGTAATTAATAAATCTTAGATATAGAAATTTAACGCGTTCTAGTTACACATGACTTTTGACAATTTTATTTGATTATATCTTAGCACAATTAAACACTTTGATTTTGATATTATAATTGATTAATTGCATGTACTTAACACACGTTTTTATCAGTTATTTCATATCATATACGAACGTTACCATTTTCTATTTCACATCTTATAAAATATAACCAATGAACTTTAAGCATTTCACCACGTAATGTTCCATAGAAATAATTACTGGGTCCTGTCTTCTTAATTTAGCCTCGTTTTTTCCGAAAAAAAAAAATTTCAAATCTATATTAAGTACTTTAAATTGTTTGCATCCGAAGATGCATAAATGGAAATGAAATACAATTACAATAATTTGATACTATAAATTTACTCACAGCTGTTCAACTCGAAACTGGTTAACAGATGTGATAACATATGACTGAAATATAAATGGCTTCAATATTAAAACACAATTAAGTCAGACAAAACAAAATTAGTTATTGGTAGAAAAATGAAGATTTGTCAAGACCCATTAGAATTTATTTCTTTTGAATAGAATAAATGGCCGTTTTACATAATTTACATTAAGATAACTCAGACAAGATAAAAAGAACACCAAATATCTTAAAATATGAATTAGAATGCTTTTTTAAAAAATCCCATCATGATGTTTTTTCCTTTAAGCAGTAAAAAATCGATTTTCCACAAAAGCCTCGTTGTGTACTTGTCGCTTTTTAAGAACAGCAATTTACAGACGTTTTTTAAGAAATGTAACGTAATTAAGACATCGGAAAATGATTTGCCATTTGTTTATTCACTATCATTACATGAAACAAACATTTTGGTATTAGATTATTTTCGTATTACAGAAATGTATTTATTTCTAAACAACAAAGGTGAATTTAAACAAAAATGAAAAAAAAAACAAAAAAAAAAAAAAAAAACAAATGTTTTTTAAATCTACAGAAATAAAGGCAGAAAATACCAAAACTAATTTTTAACATCATTGTTTATTGATCTACCAGCAGACAGAAATTTAAATACATTCAGTGGTAAAAAAAGTCACACACCATTGACAGCAGTAATAAATAATAGTCCGGCAAATTACTGATGTCACAATAATTTGTGATTATAAATTTTGTATAATGACATTTTTGACAGAAAATTCCTTCAAATTCACAAGATTCAAACATCATGATACAGAAAAACAGGAATTTTATTTACTGAACTTGACGAATACCTTTTCCTGTACAATGGTTGTAATTCAAATGTAAAAACTGAAAATAGTTGACAGTATGTGCAATAGCTTGAAACGAATGAATGATTAATGTACGCAAAAAATAGGAACAGTGTCAATGCCTTATATGAAATATAATTTAATATTAATATATTTGTTCCCTGAGATGGAAAATTCAATAGATTACAGAACAGATCACAAGACACCTTTGTAATATAAATCACTGTGTAATTCAGTAGTGTATCCAGCACATGTATTTATAGCAAGTGCAAGGTCATAAAAATCATCAAGCTTGTTACACATGGACTATTAGCCAAATGAATTATACATTTCTAAACCCGCATTGCACTACTTCCATCTTAACACGTGCTACAGGGCGTTGAACTAACCGCGATCGCCCATGTACATACGTAAACTTGCAGTATTTACAGATTTGCCAAGTTAGGGGACCCTCAGTGTTTTCTCATTGACCATTTTAATGTATTTATTAAAATGTTCAAGTCAAAACAATCACTTGTTATCACTAAGATTATATATTTACGAACAGTGATCGAGTGATATTGTATTCAGAAAAAAAAAACATTAAGAGTTTAGCACATGCTAACATACTAGTTATCAAAGGTGAGTAATACTACATTAATACACATTAATTTTCTGTTGTTTAATTACTTCAAACAGAGACAAGCATAATCATTATGAAATCTATGAAATCGAAATTTGTTTGGAATTCAACGCCACATTGTCAGATCACAGAAAACATGATTAATAAAACATGATAAATGACTATGAAGTATGCTAGCACGCCGGGAGTAAAATACCTGAAGTAAATATAAATTGCAAATAGAATGAAAGCGCTGCTCACGTGTAATGATGTAACAATGTAAAATCCCATTAAGTATCAAGACTACTTTTTCAAAAGCTTTTTTATGATTTTTACTCTGTTACAACTTCAAAAAGATTAAACATTGGTCTTAACTGAGCAATACTTCTTTAGATTTTTTGGCAAAGAGTACATTTAAAATGATTACATATTGTGCTTCATTTATGACAAATAATTTCACTTTCGACGCTATTTCTTACGGTGGTAAGCATCTTTTATGATCTAAAATCATTATATTATCATTTTAAATCACACGTTTTGGCCATTCTGCCGGAGAAAAAAAATCATTTTTGCGGCTTAAAGACGCCTTAACTGATATCATAAAAGTTAGTTTTAATAAGAATGCATGCTAAGTTAAAGTATTTCAAAGTAAATCTTGTAGAAAAAACAAATATCTCGGTCCTTACCTTTCTCTGTGCTTCTTATCTTAACTACATAATGTTATTCAGTTTAGTTCCGTATCGTTTAAGAGATAACTTTAATTATCAAAGCTACAAACAGCTATTGAGAATAGTATTTAATCAGGAAATGGTATTCTAATAACTCACATGGCATAAAGTTTAGTATAATCTTATTTCGCTTGCAGTTAGCTTTTCGTAACATTTTAAATTTAATTGAATATCTAGTAAAAAAAAATTTCCGCTATAATTTAGACAGACAATGGAATTATAAATTATTCTGATTTTATCCACGATAGCAAATATATGATGTTGTAAAGGATAGATATTGATGTAGTATTACCAGACATATATTTATAGATACGTACTTTCCTGGGTTCAAATGCATATACAGCATGCTAGCAGAATATATCTTTTTGCAGAAGTAGCAAATTTTTTTATTTAGCTAATATATAATATTAAAATGTTTTTTTTTTTCATGTGCAACAAATGTGACCACATACAAGGTTAAATCCAAACAGGATGAAATATAGCTATATTCACAAGTAATGGCGCGTTCACATTCACAAAAGATTTAAATTTGATTTTATTTTCTTAGTTTATCCAGAATATCGTTAAAATTAAGGAGATTCCCCAAAACAGCGAAAATATACTGCGTGGACAAATACAAAGGTTTAGATTATGTGCAGTATGTCTCCGACTTGATTAAATTTTCAACAATTAAAGGTTCGCATTAATGATCAATAAATGGTACAACGTCAGTTTGTCTTTATTATACAAATGGTAGACATACTCTGTCTTTTCTTTAAGTGGATTGGTCTAAAATGGACACATTTTTCATACCTTTTTAAAATATTTATAAACCAATAGAATCATTTCGATATTCTTATTCAACAATGTGCAGAATAATTTGATAATAATTGATTATGTAATGTTTTAATTATATGACTGAAATGTGTCTTACAGATAATTCTCACTTGATTGATGAAGCAAAACCATTTCAAATTATCGGCTTCACTGTTTTTAACATTATCTTCAGACGAAACCTATTAAGCCAATTCCTTGGAGTAGTTGTTGCCATTTAGACTATTTATACAAATGTCATTGAACTCATTCTCTGTACTTTTAAGAATCGGAATTCGTATGATCATCTTCGATACAAGAATTAAGAGGTTTCAACTTTAAACGTAAAATTCATGTCACAAGACTGCTTTCATTATTTTTCTTCAAAATATTTTTTTTTCAAATTTCCTTTTTAAAAGTAGCAATTAAAACTAAAATAATATTAAAACGTGATGAGTTCTAGTTAAATATGACTTTAGACACTTTTATATAATTATATCTTTATCACAATTAAACACTTTGATTGTGTTGTAATAAAAGATTGAATACCATGTACTTAACACATGTTTTATCACTTATTTCATACCATGTACGAACGTTTCTCACCTTATAAAAAAACATCCAAAGCATTTTAAGCATTTTACCTCTCGTGATGTTCCAATTGAACAGTTTACTTAATTTAGGCTCGTTTTCATTTCCGGAAAAGCCACTCCAAATCCATATGAAATACTTTAATTTTGTGTTATTTATTTGTTGTTGTATCGATAGATGCATAAATGGAAATAAATTATGATTATTTGATACCATTAAAATACTCGTATCTTCTACTCAAAAATATTAAACGGATATGATAACGTATGAGTTAATTATAAATTGCTATAAATATTTAAACACAATTCAGACACAACAAAATAAGTTATTTGTGATAAAATGAAGACTTTGCCAAGACACACTAGTATTAATTTCTTTTGAATATAATTTATGGCCGTCTTACATGTACATAAAGATAACTCTGGCGGAATGAAAATAACATCAGTGACTATAAATATAAATACTTTACAAATATACCTATCTTAATGAGTTTCTATCAGCTAAGATTTCAAAAAATCTCCTTTTTCACAAACGTCTTGTTGTGCGCTTTTTTGTCGCTTACCTGGATACCATCAATTGAATCTACCCTTAAAAACCAATTTGGAAATGATGTTTTATCTGGATTCTTGTGATTAAACGAAGAACAACCATTTGCAAGTTAACGCTTTTCAGGATTGTTACTTAAATAAGCCATCGAAAAATGATTTGTCATTTGTTTATAAACTATCACTACAGGAAACAAGCATTTGGTGTTAGATAATTGGCATATTACAGCAATGTATCTATTTCTGAACAAAAAATGATTGAAACAAAAATGAAAAAAACGCATCAATTCTTAACTTAATAATGTTATACATGTATTTTTAAAAACACGATTGAGAGGATTATACGTGTTTGCTGGAGTAAAGATTGTCATAAATATGTACATCAAGTGCATAGGTCCTAACAAACTTCATGGAACAATTTTCAAATAAATTTTATTGTTCGATTGTAGTTTTTGCAATTGATAGTAAATGCCCAACATTCATATATTTCATCAAATGGAATCAATACATGGAATGAATTATGAGATAAAATGATGATTGCATTTTCATTTGATTTTAATCTAAATTTGTTAATAATAAATTATTCTAATTTCGTTTTCTACTTAATATTGTAGTTTTAAAAATGACAATAATATTATTTACATACACAATGATCTGATACATCGATATTCAGTAGTAAAAAAATTACAATTCACTACGATATCTGTTATCTTTAACGCCAAATCATTATTAAAAATAAATTATGAATCAATGCCATGACAGTTGGGATTTCAATGTAGAATTAAAGTACACGCATTGAATAAACAGAATAAATATAATTATTATAATGTAATGTGATTGCCATCTGAGACCACTTCTATTTAAATTCATGTCATTCACCTTATTGTTTAGGGCTTTTTTAAAATAGAAATTTGCTTTTTTTAAAATAGAAATTTGCAACATTTTATGAAATGCATTCGTTTCGTTCTATTGTAATTTATAATTCGTTTCGTTCTATTTTGATTTATAAGAGGCCAATTTATGTGTACTAAATCTTGCCAGACATAAATAATATTAAGATAAAAGCATAAATGACTGCATGCGATCGATATCCTATCATATATCACGAACATTCTTTTTTTGTTTGTTTTTGCGCTTATGTGAAAACTTGAATGATAAGTCTACAGTTTAATCCAAGGCTCCGTATAAAACACCAGACAAATGCAATAGTTTCAAGAAATCTTATAAATAGTATAAATATATGATAACAATTAATATGTAACTAGACACGAAGAGATTGTAGAACAGTGATCTATCGGAATGTGGCATTCTTCCTTTGCCTCAAAGTGTCTTATAGAATGATATTTGTTCAAGATAAACGAATTAACCAGTACTTTAAAAATCAACTTAAGAAAGAGCGAGATTAGACTAAAACACACATAAATAAATAATAAATACAAATGTAACTACAAATTGCAATTAAGGTAGGCCACCCCTAATTGGCACTTAAAAGAACTGTTAAATTGACAACATTTACAGTTATGTGCCTTAAAGGTCACCTGTATGCAACATTTAAACATAATTTATTGTGTTGTTTATGAGTTATAGACACATTCTGATCTTAAACTTTGCTATTAGAAGGACTATTTTTCGAAATCAGGAAATTTTAAGTCATTTTCAATGTCATCAAATTATATCTCTCTTTAATTTGACCAGATTTTAATTAACAAAATATTGAGAATGTGCTATGTAAGTAATAGTCTGAGAGTTCAATTACCTCGGATTGCCCATGAAAACCTGCCAAAGGCTTATTTCCAATGGGGTCCTAAAACATACATTTACCAGAAAAATAATACAACTTAACAAACCTGAAAACAATATAAAACACACTTGAAACATATTGGAAGATATTATAGATGAAAAAAACATATTTAAACAGTTATATTATTTCCTTTTACTTGACTGACAGAAAAAAAAGATGATCATTATATAGTCAAAGGAGTGAAGCTCCTTATGACTTCCTAACTATTTTGAAGCATTTTAAAAAAACCTTTGTTCAGAAGAACATGCGTAACTGAGGTGACACTGTATTAGTGCTGGGCATAAATGTTTTCTAGTCTTAAAATCTGAAACATTTGCTCGCCTATGCAAACAATTAAGACGTGAGTTTACCTTTGTAAGAATACTTTTAACAATACGTGACAACAATTCATCAATATCTAAACGAGGTATTTAATCGATTTTGTGGATTCAATAATATGTCTATTACAAACAATATTTATCTCTTTAACTTGTTTCAGTTTACATTTTGAACCAAAAATTTAGACATTCAGACTTTCCAAAATGAAGTTACTATTTGCTATTTACAATCCAATATGAACAAGACTCCTGTCCAAGCTTTTTAGAAATAATACATTGGCATATCAATCAATAAGACTTATTTAAATTTGTAAAGGAAACAAATATAAGTTAAGAGGGCGTTGTGCAAGAATAATGCTCAATTCAAAATAAAAGCGCACAGGAAAATAATCATGAATAAAAAGTAGCACTTGTAAGATCAATATGAAATAATTTTATACATTGAGCGAATGACTAAATTTATGGTCAGTTGATTTATCGACGTCCAATATGGTATCACATGGCGTGTAAGCACACCTTGTATGTGGTGTATATATGGTTTTCAGGTAAATTCTTTATGTTAAAGATCCTGTAACACATTATTTTTATGGTTTTATTTACAAATTATGATGCTCAAATTAAGATTTATCGATATTGTAAGTTTCAAAAAACATTATTTATAAAGATATTACCGAATTTAATATTTCATGTAAATAAAGGGAGGTAATTAGAATTTAGTTTTTCTATAAATTCTAAGTCAATTTTTCCAATAAGAAATGAATGCATATAATTTAATGATTACCTTAAATATGTACAAATATTTGCAATACATATTTTACATATTCTTCCATGTTGCAAAATTGACAATTTTGCATAATTACATACATATATAATTCAATGAAGAGTGGTATGCAATCTTAATTACAAAACATACAGAATCTTTAAGGGGGGCAGAGATCGCCTTTTATGGAATTGCGCAATGTGTCACCTAAAAGATTCTATGATAACCGTGGTATGAACAAATAAGTTTTTTTTTCTAAATTATCTTATTACCATTATTTTCTTATATAAATTTGAAGTCTGCTTTAGCATGTAATAAATGGGGATCTATCATCCATGAAGAAACTTATTCCAGCTGGGCCTACAATCTTTCTCAATTTTGCCAGTCTTATTGTTATTTATTAACTTATTATTTTTTTTTGGTAATGATAGACTACAAACAAACTCAAGTTATGTTTTAAATGAATTTAATATCACAGTGTTTACACGTGTACAGGACGAACAATACACTTTGAAGGCTTAAAGATGTATGTATCATTGTCATGGTAGTGCATGTAAAGCAACAGTGTTATTGTTTGCATATATTATGGCTTAAAATATATGCACTTTTCCCGTGTTCTGAGTGGTATCTATAATTTCTGGGCCCAAACATTTAATTTCATTTTGATTGTAATGTCAGAAATATAATGAATAAGATATGTTTCAATTTAATTGAAATCACGCTTTTCATTAATTTAATTAAAAGCTAATTTCAATTTCCAGTATTTTAACAGCATCGTGTAATAAAATTTTACACTTGGTTTGTAAATTACAAAATTACAGATATTATTAATGTAGTCGTTCGTATAAGTTTTTATTATACGTTTTCTGGGAATTTGAGTATTATTTTCAACTATAAATTTTTTTATTGACTAGCATAAAATAGAATTACTTACATAGCAGTTTGTAAGAAAAGCAAAATCAATAAAAAATAATGATATCCGTATCATATACAAGAAAATGTCAACACAAACGATAATAAAAAATGTTATGCATTATTTTAACCAAAGATATAGCAACTGTATTTTATGTTCATGTGATAATATCAAATCAAACAAATATAATTCATATAAATAATAAATAAACTAACACAACAGCACGTTGTTTTGAATTTATTACACACCGGCGTGTTTACATATTAAGATAAAAATTTCAAGGGGAAACATTAGCCTTTGTGTTTGACGTCATAAGGCCAAAACAAAAGTAATCTTGGAGGTCTAGTAACATGCTGAAAAATAATAGGGTAGGAAGGTCGGACAGAAGCATTTTTTAAATTAGTTTTTTTATTAAAATTCAACTGTATGTCAAATATATACCCAAAAGAATACTTTATTTTTATAAGATGTTCTAGGTTAGGTGCAGAAATATAGGGTCGTTCTGGATACTGGGACCACAATATCATTTTGTTTTGGTCTAATCTCGCGTGAATGAGTCTCACGAGAGATTGTCATTTAATATTTTTTAAACATTAACGAATATCAGTATATAATTAAGTTAAAATAATTATTTGAAAAGATCATAAAAGGGTTGAAATTAATTAAAATTGAAAAAGGAATGCTTTTATTTAGACATATGACTTAAGTTCTCTCTAAGGCCACAGAAATTGCGTTATCAACACCACGTGGTTTACACATGCATCGGGGTTTGCCTAAAATAAGTGACCTTTTTGACGAAAGTGAGCGAAAGTGACTTATCAAAAGAATTACATTGTATAGCATTTTACAATAAAAAGTGCAGTTTGCAGACAAATAATATCAGAAACTTATTATATTTATTGTCAAAAATAATCATATAATTGATTTAATCGCGATTTATTCGCATAATTTCTATACACAAGTTTTGAGATCCTCCTTTCGCTCACATTGCAAAATAGGAAAGTGACTTTTAAGATATCAAAAAGCTTTTAAAGTGGACTTTGCTAATTTGTAGACGTATATTATCAGAAATCAATAATATTTATTGTCAAAAATAATCATAATGATGATTAATACCCTATTTATTTGCATGGTTTTTATATTCAAGTTCAGCGATCTTCATTTGGCGCACACTGAAAAGTACGAAAGTGACTTATAAAATATTAAATGTATTTGAATTGGAATGTATAATAACTTCGCAGTTTGTAGATGTATTTTTATAAATGTTTGATACATTTTCCCCAAAATAATGACAATGATGATTTGATTTCATTTTTTTTGCATAATTTTTATACTGTACACAAATCAGAGATCTTCCATTCGCTCACAGAGAACAATACGAAAGTTTGTTTGTTTGATTTAGGTTTTACTTCACATCGTTACAGTATAGGTCATATCGCGACGTTCCAGTTTTACTGGGGGAGGAAGACCTAAGGTGCCCTTCCGTGCATTATTTCAGGTACAAACGGACACCTGAGTAGAACCACCGACGTTCCGTAAGCTAGCTTGGTAGCTTCCTCACATGAATGATTCCAAATGCCCTGTCGGGATTCGAACCAACAGCGGTGATGGGCAAGTGGTTTGAAGTCAACGACCTTAACCACTCGGTCACGGACGCCCAATCAATACGAAAGTGATTTATTCGGACGACTGTGAACGGAAGGAAATGAAAGTAAAATATCAAATGTAGCGTTTAAATTGAATTTGCAGTTTGTAGACTTTATAATGAAAACTAATATTGTTTTGGTATTTTCTTAAAAATCATTAAGATGATTAAATCTTCGTTTATTTGCATAATATTTTTTATTTAAGCCGAAACATCTATCTTCCTTTCGCTTATTGTGAACATGACGAAAGTGACTTACTGAATATCAAATATAGCGTTAAAATATATTTTCATATTAATATTACAGTTTGAAAAAAGTACATTATAAATACGTTACATTTAAATATTTTGAATAGATTTAAATATATCATAAAGATCATCATGTCCCGATTTTTAGAGAAAAAAATAGCTTCAGTTTGTTTTTTCCTATGATCATAAAAGTTGGTAGGCGAGTGATCATCATTCAAAGATGATCCCTATTGACTTTAAGATCAGTAGGTCTAATGTCACTTACAGAATGTTTGAATAGGGGTGGGGCGTGTATTTCGTGTTCTAAGAACTTTTGTTCATTATATTCACACAATGCAAGTTTTGTGACCTTGTGTACATAAAAAGTTCATGATTGTATGATCGCCACAACACGTAACTTTAAAAGAACTATGCAAGATCAAAGAAAGTTAGGATTTTCTTTTTCCTGCATTAAATATAGCCCTTCTTTTATACTGTATACATATTTCACAAGTTGTGTAACTTCAATTACTAACTTGAACAAAAATTCTACGGCCGGCGGATAAATATTTAACTTGATCAGATTCAGTCTAATTTACTTGTTGCAAGCTGTCAGTACAATTGTTTCCGTTCACCCTCATCGAAACGCATTATGCGTATCTTATGTTTTTTTCCGTCATCAATATTGTCATAAAATTGACAACTCTTAATAAAAAAAATAATGAACTTATTTTGTAAAAAAAAAAACAAGTTTATAACGGAAACAAATAAACTCAGAAATTTAACCCTTGAAAATAATGCTGCTTCTTATATTTTCTTTTCTTTGTGAGTTCATATTTTCTTAATGATTGATGATTATACTCGTATATTATTCGAACATTAAATGTGTAGTAATAAGTTTAATATATTTGTAAACTTTAAGTCTTAACCGTGCAATTGGTCAAAGGCTTTTGAAATACAATTTTGCCAATAAATGAAATGAAATTCAATATGATGAAAAATTAATGTAGAATTTTCTTTATTGATAAAAACATACGCACATAAAGATATTGTTTCTTCATCGATTGGCCATTTGATATACAAAACATATACAAAAACTAGTGTCATTTAGAATTAGATAATAATCGATGTTAATTTGCTGTCCTTAGTTTCAGCAAACATTTACTTAAAAAAACGTTCACGATTTTCATATTTGCACTGCTGCAATAATAATACATGTAATGATAATAATGATGATGATGATATTATTGATAATAATAATAATAATAATAATAATAATAATAATAATAATAATAATAATAATAATAATAATAGTAATAAAAATAAAAATAATAATAATAATTATTATTATTATTATCATTATTATTATTATTATTATAATTATTATCATTATAATAATAATAATGATAATAATAATAATAGTGATTATAATGATTATAATAATTATAAAAATATAATTATGATGATGATGATAATGATGATAAAAAATAGTAACAATAATGATGATGATGATCAAATTATAATGATAATAAAAATGTTAAGGCTATAATTTAAAAAACTAAGTAACGGATTAGTATTGAATTTTGGAATTATATTAATGCCTGAAATGTAACTGTTTTATGTAACTTTTATTCTTAAAATGTGTATGCTTCAACAAACAGAAAACACTTGTTATCTTGTCACTTACGATTACTAAGCAAACACAGAGGACTGGATAAAATTGTTAACAAAGTCATTGTCTGGAATGTTGATTAAACATAAACTGTAATAAACATCTTAATGTCAAATGATTCACCTTAAATTTACAATCACGATGCTTTCCTTTACCTTTTAAATCTTAAAGGGGAGAAATGGTATCATTACCTTTTTTCGAAGGCTATATTCAAAGGGGATATATTTCTCTCAAGTTCACATAAATTCGTCATTTACCTATGTAACTGATACTTTAAGGATTGATTTCTCATTTTAGAGCATCTGTGGTATTTTAATTATATTCTGAAATAAATGAAATTTAACCCTTTATTTTGACAATTAAGCAATTTTGGGGAATTTTGGACAAACTCCAAATTATATGAAACAACACGATCTAGAGAGTGAAAAATGTTCTTTCGGTGGACTTATTTCTAAAAAGAAAATATAATTATGGCATGACAAATAAGAATTTGTAACAGAGTTACCAATGTCCCCCGCCTCGGGAAGTTTTATATGAAGCATAAAAATGCGCTATTTCAAAAGATTGAGGTATGGATCTCGGGACATTCAGTCCAAAATTATGATCAATGCTAGATTTGCAAATGTAATAATAAATTTGTTAAAAAAAATGAAACACGGAATTTAAAAATCTATCACGTTAAGCTTTGACTTTGACCTTCGAGGTAGGGGAGCAGGTGTTGTGCATGACGTAACGTATCATTATTGACACTATTTGACACAAAATATACCCTATAACAGACTATGTAAATCTTGACCTCTAAGTGTGACCTTGACCTTGGAGGTAGGGACACAGATGTTACACATGACATATCATCTAATCATTGTGACTATTTGTGCCAAGTATTTACAAAATCCCTTAATCTATGAAGAAGTAATGGACGGGACACAAAATATACCAAGCAACAGATTCTGTTAACATTTGACCTGTAAGTGTGACCTTGACCTTGTAGGAAGGGTCGCAGTTGTTGTACTTGACATATTGTCTTATTATTGTAACTATTTGTGCCATGTTATTTCTAAGTGTGACCTTGACCTTGGAGATAGGGATGCAGGTGTTGCACATGACACATCCTCTTATTATAGTGACTATTTGTGTGAAGTATTTTCAAAATCCTTTGATCTATGAAAAAGTTATGGACCGGACACAAAATATACCCTGTAACAGACTATGTAAGTATTTGACCTCAAAGTGTGACTTTGACGTTGGAGGAAAGTGACCGGTTTTGCGCATGACACATCATCTGATTATTGTTAACAATTATGGCAAGTAGTTACAAAATTCCTTCATAGATAAGAAAGATATGGACCGGACACGACATTTACCCTCAAAAAGACAATGTTGACCTTGAATGAGCAAGTACGACCTTGACCCTGAAGGTACGGGTCTGGTTGTTGCGCATGACACATCGTCTTATTTAACAAACATTTGTGTCAAGTTATTTCAAATTCCTTTGATAAATGACAAAGTTATGGACCAGACACGAAATATACCCTGTTACAGATTATGCTAATATTTGACCTCCAAGTGTGACCTTGACCTTGAAGGTAGGTGACCAGTTTTTGCGCATGACACATTGTCTTATTATTGTTAACAATTATGGCAAGTATTTACAAAATCCCTTCATAGATAATAAAGTTATGGACCGGACACAACATATACCCTCAAATAGGCAATGTTGACCTTGAATGAGCAAGTGCGACCTTGACCCTGGAGGTAGGGGTCTGGTTGTTACGCATGACACATCGTCTTATTATAATAAACATTTGTGTCAAGTTATTTCAAATTCCTTTCATAAATGACAAAGTTATGGACCAGGCACGAAAGTGTGACGGACGGAGCCTATTTCTATATCCACCTTTTTTCTTCGAAAAAGCGGGAGACAACAAAATATTGATGATTTACATTACAAAATTCATTACATTTACGTCATAAGGCAACACATCAAATTATAAAGATAAAGAATAAAATATATTTATTGATATGGATAATGCTACATTTCAAAAAGATTCGAGTATAAGAGCTGTCTTTTGTCGGAACAATTGATTAGCATGAAAATGAAGGTGTTCGTCATTATAATTCTACATAAACACAACGGAGAGATAAATGCAGGAATATATTCTAGTTAATGTCAAACTCTTGGACAGAATACCCATCAACCGGGGGAAATTGCATTTCCTGATGACAGTTTATAAGTTTATTGTCTCAGCAATGTTTCAGAGATAGAATATATCACAGTCCTCAAATCTACGTATCAGCAAAAACATAGTCTTATTATATAAAGTTATAAGAGTATTCATATGATATACTAAAACAATTTAAATGAATATTTTATACAACATTAATCTTGACAGTAATTTACCACTACGGACCTTATACAAAAATATTTAAAATGTAATACTACTACTAAAATGAACACTTATAAATGTAATAATGATAATAAGAAGAAACAAGAGGGCCATGATGGCCCTGAGGTCGCTCACCTGTATATAGCCCCCCGGGCCAATTTTTACCCAAGGGCTTTTATTTGAACAGACTTGGTAGACACCCATAAGAAGATGTTTCATGCTAAACATCTAAGTTCTAGCTCATTGGGTTTTTTAAAAGAAGATTTTTAAGTTTTTACTATACACATATAGTTAAAAACAATGACACCCCTGGGGCAGGGCCAGTTTTGACCCCCGGGCTTTTATTTGAACAAAATTTGTAGATATTTACTTAAAGATGTTTCATGTATAATATCTAAACTCAAGCTATTTGGGTTTTTTCAAAGAAGATTTTTAAGTTTTTGCTATACACATATAAAGAAAATCAATGACCCCCGGGGCAGGGCCAGTTTTGACCCCAGGGCTTTCATTTGAATATACTTGGTAGACACCCATTAGAACATTTTTCATGCTAAATATCTTAGCTCTAGCTCTTTGAGTTCTTTAAAAGAAGATTTTTAAGTTTTTACTATATGCATATAGGGAAAATCAATGACCCCCTGGGGCGGGGCCAATTTTGACCCCAGGGCTTTTATTTGAACAAACTTGGTAGACACTAAGTAGAAGATGTTTCATGCTAAATATCTTAGCTCTAGCTCTTTGGGTTCTTTAAGAGAAGATTTTTTAAGTTTTTACTATATGCATATAGGGAAAATCTATGACCCCCTGGGACGGGGCCAATTTTGACCCCAGGGCTTTTATTTGAACAAACTTGGTAGACATTCACTAGAAGATATTTCATGTCAAATATCTTAGCTCTAGCTCTTTGGGTTCTTTAAAAGAAGATTTTTTAAGTTTTTACTATATGCATATAGGCAAAATCAATGACCCCCCGGGGCAGGGCCAATTTTGACCCCAGGGCTTTTATTTGAACAAACTTGGTAGACACTCACTAGAAGATATTTCATGTCAAATATCTTAGCTCTAGCTCTTTGGGTTCTTTAAAAGAAGATTTTTTAAGTTTTTACTATAGGCCTATGCATATTGGGAAAATCTATGACCCCCTGGGGCAGGGCCAATTTTGACCTCAGGGCTTTTATTTGAAAAACTTGGTAAACACTCATTAGAAGATGTTTCATGCTAAATATCTTAGCTCTAGCTCTTTGGGTTCTTTAAAAGAAGATTTTTTAAATTTTTACTATATGCATAAAGGGAAAATCAATGACCCCCTGGGGCGGGACCAATTTTGACCCCAGGGCTTTTATTTGAACAAACTTGGTAGACATTCACTAAATATCTAAGCTCTAGCTTTAATAGTTCTTTAAAGGAAGATTTTTTAAATTTTTACTATATGCATATAGGGAAAATCAATGACCCCCTGGGGCGGGGCCAATTTTGACCCTAGGGCTTTTATTTGAACAAACTTGGTAGGCACTCATTAGAAGATGTTTCATGCCAAATATCTAAGCTCTAGCTCTTACGGTTCTTTAAAAGAGGATATTTAAAGATTTTTCTTTCGGTTGCCATGGCAACCAGAGTTCTGCATGAAATGGAATTCTTTGAACAATCTTGATAGAGCTTCATACAAAGAGTATTCCTGCAAAGTTTCATTAACATTGGCCTTGCGGTATCATAGAAGATGTCCTTAGAATATTTAAAATGTGGACGGACGACGGACGACAAAATAGATTTTCAGAAAGAAAAGAATTACGATTTATCTAATACTGTTTGGACTCACTATTATTTTTTATACACTTTTTCTGCATCGAATACTTGTATATGCATCTTGACAACGAGTTCAAAATATACAAACTTTTCAAAGAAAAAGTTGATCATTATAAAAGAATTAATATGTATTCAATGCATAGATACTATAATGTACTGCTGAACTTATTTACCAGTAATTTATTAAATTAACGTGATGTTGCTATAGTCTGTCCCATTAAAAATGGAAATGAACTTTTGCCTGGTATGAATTAACAAAACGAGGTTGAATAAAAATAAAACTATCTTTGTAAACTTAAAAAAGTCACCCTCGAGATTTTTCAGGATTTTTCTCTAAAGTGAATACTTTTCTTGTAAAAGCAAATTTTCATTTCTCTATGGCAAGTCTCTGTTGTTTATTTTCCGTAGCCATTGCCAAAGTACTCTTCATTTGAAGATGAACGGGAGAAAGCACGTGTCATGTTTCTAAAATGTACATGATGTTCTCGGGGTCGTTGCATGATTATTTTACAAAGCTGGATCTACAAGATGTAACAGTTTCGTTGCAATGCATGATGGAAAACTTTAAAAAATGAATAATAAGCAACAAAAACATCGAGTCACATAGAGTAGATCTAGAAATTGCACTTACTTTTAAGCTGAATGGAATCCTGAATTTCGAAAAAGATCTTTATAAACGTCACAACAAATTCGCATTCTGAAGATTCCTTCATTGCCCGTAGATCCCATTCTTTTACTTTGACTCCCACACTTATGATGATCCAGATTTGTTATAAACTGTTAATACGTCTCATTATAAAAACATTGTTCCATTTGTGCAGTTATCTGGGTTAGCAAATGAAATATGTAAACGAAACACATCAAGATTCAGTATGCTTTTCTCTCGTCGATTCGTGACTCTTATTTGGAAAGAATGCGCATGCGCATTAAATACTATACATATATACAATATAATTTGTACATTGAATTAATAAATTCAATAACTTACAGTTCATAAACTTTTAATAACTATTTGAAAACAACACTTAAAGAACAGCGTACCTCAACAGGTCAACCATGACCGTCTTGATCAGCTGGGCGCTTTCTCATCGATTCGTGGAATCCCATTAGACCTGTGACGTCATCAAGAATTAGGTGTTCACACCACTAAATTTTTCCCCCCAATGTTAGTTTACATATCCAGATGTAAAGTGTGACAACAAACAAAATTTTTCATCAACATCAGTAAGTGATAAAATAATTGCATCAACAATCAACAAAAGAAAGGTTTAGGAACATAAAAATTATAAAAGGGTTAGCGACTGACATGTCACCCACCCAGAATGAATAATTTATGGACTGTAGACATCATAACTTTTGAAAACATTAAATTTAAATAAAAATTTTTAATAGGCAATTAATGAACAAGAAGAATAGGAACAAGAACATTTTTCAGTTTCTAATCTGGAGTTTATTCTGTGCAATGTGGACACATAAATGTGCTGTGTCTCCTAACAACCCTGATAGTTGTGCAAAAAGACAAATGTACCCAATGCATGCATTTGTCACACTGAGCCTAGTTAACAATTTTGATGTTCGGGAGCTCACGAAGACCTGGTGGGGAGAGCTTCTTGCAAATACAGCAAACATCACTTTCTGTGATTTCATCATCTTCAATGTCTGTGTCACATTCGGTACTGACTGGTAATTTCCTCTTTAAATTTTCTCCACTGGTTGATGGTTTAGGACTGTCATTTATGATTGTTTTTTCTGTGTTTTTTGTTTTACTAATTCTATTACTTTCATACTCATAAAGCTCTTTCAGGTATTTATCTCCAGTGATGGCGGTGCCTCCTGCATTTGGTTTTTGTACAGCAGGTGTTTTTTTCTTAAGACATGTGCATGATGGAATCACTTCCCGCTGTTGACTTTCTTCTTTTTCTCTGAGAAATTCTTCAACTGCTTCTTTGACAGATTTCATGGCCTTTACCTTGTCTATTGGTTTCTTTTCTCTGAAACTCTTACATGGGATCAGCTTTTCTGGTGAAATTACCACTTTATGTAATGGGTAAATGCCTGCTTTTCTGAGCCCCCCCCTTGAATATTCATAGGTTTCATGGCTTTCAGGTATGCCTTGCAAGCAATGGAACATATTTCGTACTTGGTGATTGTTTGACCCATGTGTTGATACATGAATGATGAACACTCTGAGTAATAATAATTTTTGAGTGGGCCAAAAATTGAGACATCCAAAGGTTGTAATAAGTGTGATGAATGAGCAGGCAGAACAAATAATACAAGACCCTGCTCTTTTGCCCAGTTTATTAATTGGGGTGTTTTGTGAGAGGTTTGACCATCATATATAAGAAGTATTGGTTGTTGATGTTGATAATTTGTTGGTGTAGGTCTTACGTATGGGAGAAAGTGTGTTTTCAGATATTCTTGGAAGATCTCACCATTGGACCAACCTGTTTCTGACATAACACCTTTTGCACCAGTTGTTGCTCCTTTCATTAGGTCTGGATTCCATCGTTTGCCCTTAAAAACAAAGAATGGAGGAATAGAATTACCTAGGGCATTCGCACATGCAATTAGTGTTGTGGTCGAACTTCTTGGTGAAGTTATAGCCTGAGGCTTTGTTTTAGGATTAGCAATAACGTTGGGAGGTCGATGTTCGGGTTGAAGGCCAGTCTCATCAAGGTTAAATACTTATCTAAAACCTCTGGAGTTACACTCTTTGCACGGGTACTTTCAAGTTTACGTGGATTTAGAGAGGTCAATCGGTCATTCCAGCGTTTAAGAAAGCCTGTCAACCAGTTGTTACTCATGGCTTTGTTTTCTTTCTTTTTCCCCAAGTCATGAGCTAATTCACCAGCAAGCTGCTGCAATCTAACATTGCTATAACCATAACCAAGCTCTGCTAGGGTCTCCACATGCTCAACTAGTGATTTTTCTTCTTCATGAGTGAACAAAGTATCACCCCCCATACAAAAATTTTCAGCATCTATGTGCCCTAACACCCGATCTCTTAAGGTCTGTGGTGGAACACCAAACATTCTTGCCGCTTTTTGAACACGCACTCCTTTTTGTTTTACCAACTGATAGGCCTTTAGTAGAGCTTCAGGAGTATACCTGCGGTACCTTTTCTCAATTCTCATTGGATTCCTCTGTAAAATTAATAATAAAAACAACATATAAATGCCTTTTTCTTTACAGGGCACCAATATTGGGTTAATATAAAAATATAAAAAAACTCATTTCATTATTTTTGTTATAAAATCATGTCCAACATATCAATTCTGAAAATAAATCAACATTATACTCTTCAAAATAAAACCATCATGCATTGTATCTATACCCTTCAAAATATAACCATCATGCATTGTATCTGAAAGATAGAAAAAAACACAATTTAATATAAATTTATTACTTTGAGAAAAATGATATTTTCCGTAATTGATAATGTAAACTTCCATAACTTTTGGACAACAACTATACATTTGTAAAACACCTGGATGATCAAGATTAAGGGCAGACAACTTGGGAAGAGTGATGCTACAGGAAATTGCAGACAACAAACGTAAACATTGATAAAATTTTGGGTAAAACTACATTTTTAATGATTTTTTTTGAAAATTTATCGTAAATTAAAAAAACTAGATGTTTACCTGTTTATTACGCATTTTGAGTGGATATTAATGTTGATTAGAGTTCTGGCTAAAACTTGCGTAGTTTTCGGATTACGTACGTCGTTGCACGAGCGTTAATTCCGGACATTTATTTACGTCACGAATCGATAGGAAAGCACGAATCGATGAGAATAAGGCATATGTTCCAAATCCATAATTCAAGAACGGCCCATCAATTTTAGCTCTGTCAACATCACAAAGTTCATAACTCTTGAAAATGGATTCCTGATGAAATAAACATTATTACGTCAACAACAATTTACGAAATATATGACGTAACAAAAATGCCTCGCGCTTTTTATGGACGATTCCAGTTGCGGCATTGACAGAGGGCGGTTAGGCATATATAACCTCATACAGATAATAATTAAATTTTAAGCGTTGAGAATGGCATTTAAAATAGTTTTTGTAGATCTATACCCAGATTTTGCAGTAATTGTTAAAATTACACCTTCAATTCATATATTAGATCTATTAATAAAACTTTTGATAACATTTAAATGATTTTAACACACTTAATGACATAAATCTATATGACAATACAATACTTCTTCCATTAATTCACATATAACCTACGTTTTTATTTTATGTTTTTAAACTATTTTATACTCTGAAATGATTTTCCTACTGTACATATTATCTCGTTATTCAAGACTTCTGTAAATCCTACCCTTTTAGCTGCAAAATATACCATATGCGTATTTTTTCTCCAACGAAAAAAATATGCTATTCTTTTTTTATTGAACATTTTCAAATTTTAGGAAGGCTAAAATAATTGAGGTCATCACTCTGTGTTTCTTTTTGACTCGATCTCCCCTTAATATTAACATAACTTATGTAACGCTTTGAATCTGCAAAATAAAACAAGAACAAATAAACTTTTTGTCCCTTAATGAACGCTCCAATTCAAACTTATTCTTGATAATATCAAATCACTGACTGTATTTCTGGACATTTTGTTAAATTGTGAGACGGTATATTAAATCTGTATTTACGAGCTTTAAGTTTACAGGCCTACGTTTGGTTGCTCAAACTAGAAAGCATGTTTATATTCTTATCATTTATATTTTTCCTCGGACGCGAGTCTGTGTTCTCTCATTAGCAAACAAGCCAGTGTGCAAACCAATACTGAACATAATAGTGAATCAATTCCCCTTTCTATATATTTCTTGTCAGATTTCATGATAATGTAGTATTTGTTGGCGATTTCTAACGCCAGGTATCTGTTATGAAAGTTAAAACATACGAAAAGTTTTATCGCACGGACATCGCACCCACAATAAGAAGGGTAACAAATTTTTGAATCCCATCTGTCCTGGTTAATTTAATTATTTTAAATAGACGTGATACATAATAATGGACAGTATTCAGACAACTACAGAATTATTTAAATTAAACATTAATTAGCAAAGAACTTGTCTTTTAGTCTTCTATAGTTAGTGCTCCCGTTCCCCTACGACGCGTTGCGGTATTCGCTTGATTGAAATGCTATCCAATCAAATCACTTCTCTTAATGATATAATATAAAATACGACAATATATCATGGTAATAATATAATTATATAAATCTTTGTGTGTTATAATTTAAAAAGCGGTTAGACTCTACTGATATTTCACTTCAAAGGATTTTAAACTGATTATTTTAAATAATGGTTTGTTATTCAAATTGCCTTTTTGTTCTCATTTTTCATTTCAATGATAACATTTAGCTATTGATCAGTAAGTAAATAAGAATAAATTATTTTTTTTATAATAACCGAGTACATTCACGCTAATTGTGAGACGAACCCTAAATGACGTATATTGGCGCCGCCATTTTAGAATGGACGTCACGCCAGGTTACAACGTAAGTCAACGGGAAAAATATATTTTTAACATTTTGACCATATTTCTGACTATATGAAAAAAAGAGAAAAAACATGCCTAGAGATATTGGCGTCATGGTTAACATGACATTATTTTAAATGATTTTACTATTATATTAAATAAAAAATGGAATGTTCAAATTTGATGGGACAGACTATAATTATTTTATAGATCGACTACAACCTGTAAAGTGAAAAAGGTCACAATGAAATAAATTAAGATGATATTCACACTAATCTTGTGTAAGGCTGATTTCTTATTTAAAATATAAAAATTAAATTTTCTCTACATTGCTCGTATTCTTCAACTTAGGTTAAAAGTTATACATGTGTATAAAACTAGATGTACACGGGGATCAATAAATATTTCAAAATTGGTTGTGCCAAATTATTAAGAAATAAGAATATCACAAGTCACATTTTAAATTTAACAATATTTACATTTTCATATCTAAAATGCCAGTCAAAGATGTTAAAATCAAATTGAAGAGGAATCTACATTATTTTCAAAACGTATTTCATATGTTTGAAGTACTTAAAAAATAAAATGCTCCAGTTGGACTCATTGCCACTCCTCCCATTCGGACCAAATATTATACGGTTTGTTTAAACTATACTCCTCTGTAAAAGAAATAAATCATAAAATAATTGTTTTCATAAATTTCATAAATTTAATATATCTATCACTTAAGCCATCAATAAATTACAATATATTTAACAAATCAATATAGTTATAATCAGAGCTGCATTACTGGTACTGGTACTGGTACTGCAGTACATACTGCAGCGATTTTTGCAAGTACTGGTACTGATACTGAATTACTCTAACAAAATTTTGCTACTACTGGTACTGGTATTGCATTACTGTCTTAAAAAGTGGTACTGCTACTGCATTACACAGTACTTTTGGTTTTGATAAAAATTAAAAATAACATCAATTTTTGTCATATAATAAAGCTGTAAATTACATTAACTATATTTTATTTTTGTGAAAAAGTAAGTTATCAAATCTAAAGATAATTTGCTGCAATATTCCTACCAAATGTTAACATAGTATTCATCATAAAAAGCACAAAAGACTTTAAGTAAAAATTAAATTAAAATAAGATAGACAGACTCAATAAATCTTTACGCTAAAATATCCTTATTAAAATCTTTTATTACTTTGTATTTACTAGTAAAAGAGCAAAATAAACACTATTAATTAATTTCTTCTATTCTAAAAAATCCCATTTCAAGTGAAAAAAGTGATATTGTTTATTATAAGCACCATAAAAAGTTGCTAATTACTTTGGTGTGAAGGAATGTAGGAAAAAAAACCACCAGTTAAAACCCCACCACTCAAAATTTTATAGAGTGGACAAAACCCCACCACTTAATTTTATAGAGTGGACAAAACCCCACCACTTAATTTTATAGAGTGGACAAAACCCCACCACTTCAGTTTTATAGAGTTGACAAAACTTTCTTGTAAACATGTTAAAAAACAAACAATTGTGCAGCAGATGAAACTCAAAAGAATGTGTGAACAACTCATCAATAAGGAGAAGACTGTACCCGAGTTTCTTCAGGCTATCAGCCACAGTATCCACTTAAACTAAGTACAATGAAGGAAAATTGTCTGAACTGAATAAATTAGGAATGTGCTATAAAAATGTGCTATTTTCTAATCATTAATTGACGAAAATGTGCTTCATTCTTGATTAATAGTAAGTGGTTTATTTTTTATATAAATAAATTGAAGACATGAATTTGAAGAAACTTAAAATAATGGATAATTCAAGGTCATAAATGTGGCACAGTCTCAAATAAATGACTACTCTTTGATGTTGATCTAACAGTTTGTAAATTATTTGTATACTCTCTTATACCAGTATTACACAAATGTTATATTGAAATTAAAAAATAAAATGTGAAAATGTGTACTGTATATTATATATATTTTAGTTCATCAAATCTTGGCCAATAATTGGTAAGTGGTGGGGTTTTATCCACTCTGTTAAATTTAGTGGTGGGGTTTTGTCCACTCTAAAAAATTTAGTGGTGGGTTTTTGTCCACTCTATAAAATTTTGAGTGGTGGGGTTTTAACTGGTGGGGTTTTGTCCGTCTTCCGGTGTGAAGGTGTGAAAGACAACAGAAGACTGTTGTGTTTTAAATAAAAGATGTTTGCATTGTATTTATACAGTTGACTGGTTACAAAACAGTTAGATATGACATGAATTTATGTTGTAAATATTGTTTGTAAAAAGTATGTTAAAACTATAAAGTTGTAAATATGTTATGTTAACTTTAAAGCAGCACGCCTCCAGGGTCCAGATTCATCCGAATTTTCATGAAAATTTAGAAAAAGTATTTAAAGGTAAAATATTGTTAAATGAACAAAGATAGTACTTGACACATTACAATCGGCACTTAAAACCCACGTTAATTACCAAAAAGAGGTCAAATTAATAATGCATAAATAACCCCTACTCCGTTAGTAACGTAGTAGAAATATGGTGATTAATACTACAAAATACAATCATTAATTGCACATTAGATAAAAATCTTTAATTTGTTTACTTTTGTCAAAGTTTTAGTAATTTTTTTCCCAAGTTTAATTTTCTTGAAATATTTTGGGTCATCTGGAGGCATGCAGCTTTAAAGTAAATTATGATTTTATTTCTTTGCTGAATAATATTTGCAATTATTTGTTTGGCACTGTATTTATTCAAACTTTGATGAATATATAAAAGTAATGGTACTGATACTTAATTACTTCACCAAAAAAAGTACTGATACTGCAGTACCGAGCTAAAATCTAGTACTGGTTCTGGTAATGGTACTGCATAATTTGCCAAGTACTGGTATTGGTACTTAAGTACTACACCCTTAGTACTGATGCAGCTCTGGTTATAATGCGACATCAGACTTTCCTAATCATTAAACATATATAGCATTAAAGGACGCAAATCAATGAAAGAAACAAACTGATATTAGAATTTCTCATATGCGTTGTGTATATTATTTATACCAATTAGCCAGGAAAACAAAAAAGAGAAAAGCAGAAACCCCCAAAAAATGTTCAACATAGCAAAATTGACTATGTTGCTGCCTCAGTTTGATTGAGCCTGTTCATGGGCGGTACTGGAAAGTGCAAATTATCGTGAAATGGTGAAATTTTGAATTTAGAACATCCGCAGACGTGTTCATTTGGCGACTGTCATGTAATCTTTAATGTTACACATTCGTGTTTGTTTTTCAATAAAAAGTTTATACAAAAGCTTTAATATGAAAGAGCAAATCTTCTTCTGTGAACGATTTGAACAGACATTTCCTCGGCCCCTAATTATCAATTATCTGTCAGTAAACGCATCGAAAATGCTTTAACCTTCGATTTGTTTGCAACGGAATTTGTCGAAACTGCGTACACAATATTCTTAAGTAAAACAGGCACTTTCGCAGATTAGAGAAAAATTAATGTTTATTTCTTAACTTATGTTAACTTTATTTGTTATTTCAGTTATATTGTCGTAAGAATGATTACGTCACTTTAGTCACTTCAATTCGGAACATAACGGATTTTCTGATTGAAAGCAACGCTGAATATGCTATGCTAAAAATTTGTATTTAAAAAAAATACGTTTCAAACAAAAGAAGACAGACATTCAATATAGTGGATAATTTCTAAATGATCTCTATTATCTCTTCAGACAAGATATGAAAATGTACAATTCTTTCACACGAGAAAACATCCCATTTAAATGAAATTGAGTCGGCTAGTCGGCGGAAAAGCAATTGCGTAATTGCGCATTACATAACTAGTTTTCCAGAGAGGACAAAACAGAAAGTTTATTCAATTTTATGCAAAATACATAAAAGATCTATTCTTTAAAAACACAATCGCAATCATTATCCAAAATAGTAACATACAATAAGCAAGCGTTGAGTTTCGTAAACACGAGCTTACTATAATAGAATTTCGAAAATGTATTATGTTTATGCCTCAGGACAAATTCCAGTTTCATCAGTTTCCACTTCATTGCTTCGATATTATAACATGAAGAATACATTTAATATTTTCCTTGAATTCTTCCAATTACTATCAGGATTTGTAGAATCTTTTGACGAGTCACAAATAAACGATATAACATTTTTGTCTTTAGCTTTTTTCCATGAAGTCATATCCTGTTTAATTCAAACCATGACGACAGTAATGTTGGATATATGTTGTTTAATATTATAAAATTATTTTGTTCAGATTCTTCCATGTTGTACAGTATTGGAAATTTACATAAACGCCTTCAGAATAAATACATTAATACACAATAGCTGCGCTAAAAATCCAATGAAATGTCGTGAAACAAGCCGCTGCTGTCAGTTGTTTAACAAGAAGCAGGGCTGTACACTGGTATCAAAGATGAAGTGAGATATATTTTATTGCAAATATAAAGACAATTATATTCAGATTTGTAACGGATATATAAACGAAGGATTAACTTTTAAAGGTAATAAATTACGTTCAGGTTATGATAACTATTTAATTTTGACAAATATGTAATTTGCTATGTAGAACAAAAATTATTTTAAATATAAGAAATTATCTTGAGAATTTCTGTACACATTGAGAGATATATCAATAATTAATAAAATTAATGTTTCTATGAAATGGATATGTACACATAGAATTTGTGTTGATGTTCGAATATTTCTGTTTGTTACATGGATGATTAAAATGTTATATACAAAATATTTTGTATCCAGTTTTAGAGACAAAATATTGTTTTCCAAAATATTTAAAATGGGTTTTATTTTTGTTACTGAATTTAGATTTCAATAATTATGAAATTATGTACCCTGGCAATACATTGAAAATCCTCTATTAAGACTACCAACGAGACTGAAATAAAATAGTCTTAATTTATGAACAAACAATATGCATTATAACCTTCAAATACTATTATAAAAGGGTATTATAATTTCTTTTCTGAAGAGAGCAGAACAAAATTCTGAAGGAATTTTATACTAAAGATAAAATTCTAATTAATCTGATTTCAATATCAGATGATAAACATAATTTATCTATCAAATCAGAAATAAATTATTCATCAAAATGTCCAGAGAGCAATATTAAACCACTCTACGGTTTATTTTCCACCCGATTTAATACTATATTACTTATACCAATTTACAACCGTGTAACATCAAATGTCATGCCTAAAATAATACAAAATCATAACAAAAACTTGTTCTCTAAATACATGTAGGAGTTGCATGGACTTACAGTGGTTGCAATAGTGGGGCAAATATAGACACCCCCCCCCCCGAAAAAAAAAAGAATTATGGAACTGAATAAGGTGGTCCATAAAGTCGAGTATCATGTTACCATTGTCATAAAGAAAAAACATCTCATTAAAATTGGTCCTTATAGCTGGATGATACTTATTCCGGACTTGCCCTAAGTAGGATTCTACTGTATATATGTCCAGGTTAATAAACTTGTTATATTAAGTGTTCGCTTTTCTTTCGCTGTTTGTCAATAAAACACAAAAATAAACTTAATGTCCATCCATTCGTGAGTTGTCGTTTTTTTTCCGTGGCGTACGTTATCCTCTGCTGTTGTATTATATAAAATGGTTCCGTTACATAAGCTTATTTGCAGAAATTCACGATTATGCCCAAAACAATTTAACTGTGTTTGTATCTCATGCAATTTTGTTTACTGTTTTTGCATGTCCAATCATACATCGTGTCAAAAAGTTTAACTTTGTTTTTTTAGCATTTCTTTTTCCACCAAAAGTTCCTTCAAACTATCCCTCTACAAATCACTTGGTATTTATTTTCTCAAAAGGATGAAAATATTTGTTCTACTTATTATAATACACAAATTCTATACATTTACTTGATAAAATTAGAAAGATATACCTTATTAACTAGTTATTTTCATTATTAATTAACAAATTGTAAAATTCTTTCCATTTTATTCTATATCTTGAAATAATTCTTATTTGCATCACTTGAATTAACTTCTATAATAAATATTTATTTATGTTTTAAGCCTTTTGTTAATATATATTTCCATTAAATTCAACAAGCCTTCGCCATAGTTGTAGTGATAATTCTATTTCGTTACATATAATAAACTGTCAATTTACCTAACATAATGCTGAATAAATTATACCAAATTGTGATATAATACTACAATAAATGTATTGATACAATAAAATGTGTGAAAATAGATTTTGAGGTAATTCGTAAAATAAAATATAAACCGTTCTGTTAGAGGATCAAAGAGGCGAAATATATTTTATAACAAAGGAAAATATTATTTTCAACCCGTTTATAACAAAATAAATGAATTTCTAAAGTAATAACAGCAATGTTCTGCCAACAAAAAACAACAACAACAACAAAACCTTTTAATTTGGTCGTGATTCGTTTTCTACAAATAAAATAAGACATTTTAAATCACAAATATTGCCCATTGTTGAAAAGCATGTATGTTAAGATTATATTTGTGATCTCGTTTGTTAATAATTCGCAAACCGAATCACAAATTGTAATTTTAAACTGGTACAAAATGCACTAACTGATTTCATATAAAAATTTAAGCACATAAATTTAGACTACATAATGCTACATGTGATAGTTTGTTTAAAACCTAAAATGCTTAGCATTAGCACAATGTAAACATAAAAAACGGCATCGTTCTTGCAAACAGTACCTCAAACAATATCAATTAACAAGGAGACTGTTTATTCCTTAAACAAAATATAAAATTAGCCTAGCCATATCATAATCAAAATGTGCATACATATTCATGTACAAGGGACATAATGTTATATCTAGAGGTGAATTTGTAAAACTTTACTAATTCTAATTGGACAGAAATAACATGAAGAAAATAAGCACATTGCAATTTGTTTCATAACAAAAGTTTTTTTGTCTACGAACATACATACAAATTATGTTATTTTATGACAAATTGCACACTTTTACTTATCCGTAAGCTTCACTGAAATTTAAACTTCATTGCACTTGTCGTAACATTGCCTTTGTAAAATCAACATCATAAACAAGACTAATTATTATCGAATTAATCTCTTATCTGAAACATTCCATGCTTATTCTTTGATAACATTAAGAAGCATAAGAAATTGTAAGTTTGGAAAAAATAGTAAGTGATATTCTAAGTTCACAGTACCTTGCTTACAAAGTTACATTATCTCTCATTTCTATGTAAACCATCGCGTGTATATTTCAATTTTAATTTCTAAAGATTGAAAGCAACTTAATGACTAATCATAGTTAAAATAATCGAGGTTTGTTTGCATGGTTTCAATATGCTCGTGTCGATACTGTACATAGTGAACTGAGACCGTTCCTTAAATAGCAAGCTTTTGCTATAATCAATATTGGAAAGCTTTAAATTTTGCATAACTTTGTAAAAAAACACAGTATTTCTTGATTTGTACGTTTGTTGGCAATATTATAGTTAACAATATCAACATAATTATCTATGGTATTGTAAACCTTACATAAGTGATTTTATATATAAGATATGATATATTGATATATTTATTCTCACCTTATGATTGAAAAGTCTCACACCTTCAAATAAAATAGTGAAACTAAGTTTGGAAATCAGAAACAATAACTGAAACCTTATGTAAAAAGAAAAAAATAGACAACTTTTGGTAAAGTTTTCATGTGTGTTAAGAAAATTAAAACTTGTGTTTAATTGACATTCTTTATGTAAAGATGGTATTTGTTAAAACTTATATAATTTGAAGGCGTAAGATGCCAAATATTTGATTGTGAGATAATAATCATTGTTAATTGTGCAAAACGTCTTCATAGTTAGAACAAAACGCACAAAACGGGTCCAAGATTTATAGGTTAAGAATAATACAATACAAATATTATTTTAAGTTCAAATTGTGACAGAAACCTGTATTAGTTATATACAGAGAAAGAACTATTGTTACGAACACAAAAAAGATCGTTCTAGTAAATGTTTTTATTTATTTACAGTGTAGATTGACAGTGTTTTACAAATATGTTGAGTTCGACACAAACCAGTAATGTCAAGTACGACGTACCTGAGTATAGTACCATTGTCCTTCTAGAAAATGACACAGCGAAAAATACAACGGTTACCGATAATTCTACTTTGAGCAGTATAGAGAGCTGGGACCGGCATCCAATAATTCGAACTACAGCAGAGAGAGCTGCCATAATATTTACAGATCCAATCGAAGCATTGACAGTTATTGTTTGTATTTTGGGCATCATAGCAAACGTTGCATCAATTATAGCAATTATCAAAATGCGAAAGAAAATGACGACGCACCTCAAACTTATCATAAGCCTTTGTTTGTCAGATGCTCTCATTTCTCTTGGAAACTTTTCATATTATTTCACTTACATCTGTTTCAATGGACATGATTGTATTAAGACTGTAGTAAGGTTGACACCAGATGTTGCAATTTTCGCCACACTTTTGAATCTACTTGTCATGGCCCTTGATCATTATGGCGCGATCATTAAACCATTACGTTACAGGCAAAAGATGACGTTTGTCAAAGGAAATTTTGCTGTTGTAATGGTTTGGCTTGTCAGCCTATTCATGGGTTTAGCAGAAGTCGTGTTTGCTATTGGTCAAGGCGGGTCGATTTGCACTGCAATTACAGAAGGGAATTATAATATAGAAGTAGCCATTATTCTGTTCATCTTTATTGTACTTGTTGCAATATGTTTACTATACGGAAGAATCTACAGCCGTATAAAAAGAGCGATGCCGCGACGGGAAAGGGCACGCCATCATTCCGACTCTGGAAGCTTTAAAGCGTTAATGACAACTGGGCTCTTTGTCGGTACCTTTATACTGTTCTGGACTCCTTTTGCAGTTTACACTGTTTTCATGTATATCAAAAATCGAACTGATCGTATGTACATCTTTCTTAATATTGATAACGTCACACAAATCCTTAATATTTTATATCTGGTTCTTCTACTGAATGCTGTTTTTGACCCATTCATTTACGCCATTCGACTACCGAAAGTAAAACAGAGATTTAAAGCTTTTTTTACATCATCAAAAAGAAGTAGTAGATCAAGTAAAACTGACAAAATTTCAACGCACTTCCAACAGCTGTAGACCAACTTTGTCGTGAAGATTTAAACATCATTTTCTAAAATATTTGTTTTACTAACAGTTTTATCAATTTAATATCAAACAAATAAAAAGAAGTTTCTGAGAAAGATTTAGTTCTTCTTACTTTTACTTGCAACTTTATATGATTTGTATCGTCCTTTTTAACAAATGTGTTTATGACAATACTTTGATCTATAACCTAGAGATGTCTCAAATATATTTTAGCTTTCTTTCATAAAAAACCTAATTAAGATACATGGTTTTCGTAAAATTCGTCTTTAAGCTTTATTTCTATATAGAAATAATTCATTCCCGTTAAACAATAGGAGATTTTATACAACATTTGTTCATCATATATTTCGGATTTAGCACACGTAGCCATTCAATATGAATTCTTTATGAATAAATTTCATGGAATACTTGCTTAAAACACACTTGTTACTTGATATATGCACTTTGTGAAATAGAAATTCAAAACGAGAAATAGATGAAGTGAACTAAAGATATATTGTAGTTTGTTATTGTTCAGTCTTTGTTTTTGACTTAAAGATATACTATGCTCACATCTAATAAAATAAAATATTGATAATTTCTACACAGTATATAACAATAAACAAGTTTTTACTGCACACAAAGTAGGTTTGTCATGTTTAAAATAATACGCGCTATATGTGGTTACAATATGAATATATAGCGTCATTAAAAAAGGGCAGTTTTTTTTTTTAAATACCTGTAATGAGTAACACAGCTTCTAATATTTAGTTTAGTCATTCTGTTGTTTACATGAAGCGTTTTCAATGAGAAGTTAATAGATTGCAATTAAATTCTGTGACAAAACATTTTACTAAAGGATGAGCGTAGTAAAACTTAAATCGTTTTTTAAATTTTTTTTTGCAATCTATATATTTTTGTATTTGATGTCCTCATCTATAACTCATTCCATAACTAACTAATGACATATAAAAGAAATGAGACTAGCGTTTATTATAGATGAATTGATTCTGTTTTGTTATATCTGCATTGTTTAAAAGAATTTTAATAAATTGCCGTGACAAAAATATTTTACTAAAAAATGAGCATAGTATATCTTTAGTATTAAATTCTTTTGGCAATCTATATATTTGTACCTCATCTAAAAATTCAATACCTAATGACATAAAAAATGAGACAAGAGTTTACTTTAGATATTTTTAATTTTGTTCTGCTTCGTTTGTCATACATAAATCGTAGAGAATGTTGCAGACCTTGCAGAATAATAATTTATCACTTATCATATCTCCTTTATTGAATTTTCATAACATCATTATAAGTTTTACAACATTATTCTTACAGCTCTCCGACAATTCAATCTTAGTATCATTTTGCACGTTTATAAGCACAATTTTGCATTATTCATGTACATTTTTATGATATATTGCTTTTCTTTCTTAGTTTATCGATAGTTACGCTTTGTGCAAAAAGAAAATTAAATAGGTATTGTTTTAAGTGGTTTTACTTTATAATGATATTGTATACACAGGCAATAATTACTTTGACTTGTTATTGTAACTAATAGATACGTCATATAAAATACATGATTGTAAAATGTGATGAAATGTGTCATAATGATGGTATAATTGATATCAGTAAAACTTTCTTACTTGGATAATTCGTTCTACATCAATATTTGATGGAAACATTTTGAAACATTTTGAAATATTAAACGAAAATGGTATCATTAATTGTGGTAAGATGCTAGAAAATTGTTAAAATAATCTGTAATATGATATTAATTCATAAATAATTATTATAGACTGTGTATAACTGTGATGCTCACTTTCAGTGTCGTAAATTATTAGCCTAATAAAGATTTCATAAGATTTTGAGTTGTTTATTGAATGTTTTAAATTACTATGGCTAAACGTCAGTGACTTCCTATCCCTTGTTTTCCATTCATTTATCGCGATCATCAAAACATAATGAATTGTTTCATGTGTTGCAACTTTCAAGCAAGCTTATCATTCGAACATATACAATTGTCCAATTTTCGTAAAAGCTGGGCGGCTTGCATTTGTCATTTTTATAAAATCTCTACATTTGACCATAAATGAGTTCTTTACAGCAACACAATAACTATTAAACATCTGAACAGTTGATCAGTTTATAATAGCTACAAAGGTCGCTTATTGATTGAATTCATGTAGAGAATTAAAATCATTACATTTGTGGCAGATAGTTTTAGAAATGTTGTTTGTCAACATATGTCCTAAGAACAAGGTACGCACGGACAAAACCAAAACAAAATGATAAAAAAAAGATATGATATCTGAATTACCTAAATGATTTGAAAATTTAAGGTCTTGGTAATGCAAAATGCAACAGTTCCGGCCTGCAAAATTGTACATTTATATATTTTCAATTTGCCTGGTTATTGAATAAAATAACATACACTTAAGAAAATTGTTCAAATTCAAAAGTAGACAACCAAAAAATTACATTCAGTCTATCAATCGATTTCAATTCTGGAAATGAAAGTCACATGTCCTTACTTGTTAACTGAGACTTCAATAGCTCTGAATGGTGTCATATAGTTTCAGAATTGTCCGTCCCTCTGTTTGTCGGCCTTGTCAATAATATTATGATACATGAATGGACTTGGAAATGGTTTTGCTTAAATGTGTAGCATATTGAGACGATGAGTCGCATGCATAAACATGCAAAAACTAAGTTTGTTATTCGAAGGTGAAATAAATAGATTATGACACTGTTTTCATGGACGTGTCCGGCCAACAATTCAGTCATTCGTGGACTTTTTAAAATAAATTACTAATGAAGAAATAATGTTTGACGTGTTTCGCACACAAACTCAAGGTTAAACGCCAAGCTTATATGTCCAGACATGATATAATATTCTTATGAGAAAACATCGATTACAATTGCCGATCAATTTTTCTTTCGTTTCTAAATTGCTTTTTAAGATCTTGCCAAAAAATTTTTGACATGCACAAGAATCAATTCTCTACATCAAAGACTAAGAAAAACATTTGTCCGTCCAATATCATACTGTAATTGAGAGTATAGTCGTGCCGGTTCATAACATTGTCTTTCAAAGAACTAATTACAAATAGTCAAGCATAAATGTTTGAGCTGATGTGTCTTGCAAAAAATAAATAATTGGAGCTCAAGGGTCAATGTCATGCATAAGGTTATTTCATTAAAATGCATTGATTTTCGTGCCCGGTCTACAATGGATGGAATTTTAAATGACTTTGCATAAATATGATGCACTTGGTCGATACAAAGAATGGTCAATAAGGAAACAAAAATCATTTTACGAAATTAAGACTGTTGTGAAACAGAACCTTTTTTATGTAGTTTTCAAAGAGATTATAACACAGAATTGTAAATACGCACGTTGTTTAAATAAAACCGGCCATACGAGTAAAAAAAGTAGCCTAACAGCTTTAAATATATGTTGTTGTTGTTGTTTTCAGACAAGTTTTTACAGGTTATTTTTAAATGAAAACTACGAGTTTCCTTCCATATAATGGCATATTTAAAGGGATATTCAGGCAAATTAATGAAAAAAAATCAAAATGATCTTATGTACTCATATCATGCTAAAATGACTTTTCTTGAAGTTTCAGCATGAATTTCTGTTTAAATTCTTGATTATATATTTGAGGTCTGAAGCGAAGATATATCTGTATATGTTGACAAAATGTAGACGCCAACACTGCGAAAAAGACATGGATATACGGAAGTGTACGGAATTCCGTATATCATTAATATACGTGTAAGAATACGGAAAACTTGAAATACGGAGATGTACGGGACCGTATATTATATCAGTCCGTACATGACTAGTATACGAACTCCGTACACTCGTAATATACGGGAACTTTGATGTACGAAGTCCGTATTTTACTAATATACGGAATTTTTATAACAAGTCCGTATATTACTAAAATACGGAATTCCGTATTCGTGCAAATACGGATTCTGTATATAGAAATAGCGAATGAAAATTTACTTCTGAATAGCCTATTTTCTGTAAGAGTAAATAAATAGTCTGATCATATATTTGTCAGACATTTGACAATTAACACAATGCAACATTTCCTGGAGTTATTAACGCGTCAATTGCGTACAAATAATATCGTCAGTGCACAGAACGTGTAAGACATCCACCTGTAACATGCAGACGCGGTATTCTAGGTTTGCTTTTTAGCATACACCCGCAGATAAATAGCGAATACTTTACAATTGCGATTGCCGATTAGATAGTACTGTTTTGCATTTTGCATCTATGGTGAATCATGTTATTTTGTAATTTCCTTATCATTATCATTATAATATTTCATAATGATAAGCCAAACATGAGAAAATGCTATAGTTGAAATTGTGATGTTCAAAACATGAATTAATTATAATAAAATCGTGAATCTGTGAAGTTGAATTCGTGAAAGTTAAAATAATTGTGAAATCACGAAGATGTAATCGGGATTGTCCACACAGCAATTAAATTTTACGTTGATATATTATTGATAAATATATAATATTGATATATAAAAAATAGGCTATACATAATATAATACATATACTTGCATATGTAAAAAAAAACAATCATTCATTCATTCATTCATTCATTCATTCATTCATTCATTCATTCATTCATTCATTCATTGAATCAATCTACCAATCATTCATTCATTCATTTTTTTATTCATTCATTCATTGTTCATTTATTCATATATTTCTTATTTATTATTTATTTATTTATTTATTTATTTATTTATTTATTTATTTATTTATTTATTTATTTATTTATTTAATCAACCAATCATTCATTCATTTATTCTACATTCATTCATTCATTCATTCATTTATTTATTTATTTATTTATTTATTTCAGGAAACAAAGATTTGCGTTTCTGTACACAAGTTTTTAATAGAAATCTTATGAAGTTCCGAATTCCCCAATTTTGATTCTTTTCGCGCGGTCTCATTTATGACATAATATTGTGTAATAGCCACGTGCTGTATTGCCATAATCGAAGACAATACTGATTAAGCCGGATATTGATCCGGATATTGATCATAAACGCAGCAGGGTATATCGAGTGTCGGTTTTCTCCGATTAGGTAAGTTAGCGCAATTGGGGTTGAATGTCTTAACGGTATTTTCTAATATAATTCATGTACGAAATAAGGGAATTAAATTGTGATCTCAAAACCGAGTTTCTATGTGATTTTGTTCCAGATATTATAAAGACTCTAACCCGACATATTAAAATGAAACAGACATAGCTACTATATTCTTTCCAATGTTTTTGCAGCGTCGTGTTGTTGTTATCCTTTAATTTAGCGGAATTCGTCATTTATGATTTAAACAAGACACAATTAAGATTTATCTTAAAGTAAACTTTAAAGTACCCTGCCGCCAGGTCGAATTATATCTAAGTTAACAAGCTAGAATCAGATGGATGTCACTGGGGTGTATGTACATGTAATGTTGATAGATGATGTCAAATTATTCGAAATAGCATTTCTCGAAAAATATCATCATCATCATCTCCCGAGTTTCCTCGTCTCCCATCAGCCGTGTTTCTGCATAATTCGGTGACTTGAACATTGTTCAGGACAGGGGAACATGACCGTGCTATGTAAATTAACATTTGTTACTTTGTTAAAATAAAATTATGTATCTAGGAAACATTTTTTGTAAAAGTAAATTTCTGTTTAAAAAAATAAAAATTGTCGTAGTTTGATTTAAAAACTCAAGTTAAGAACATACTAAATTATATATTGATTTTTAAATTGGACTTTCGATTTTTTACCGATACTCCAAATATTCTTATACTAATAAAGTTTCGTTTTAATTATGAAATCCGCAGATAATGTGAAAGGATCTTTATACTTCATTTATGTGTGTAAGTAAGTAAGTTAGTAAGTAATTTATTTATTTTAATGGGGATACGGACAAAAGTCCCCCCCCCCCGTCGAAAGCCCCCCCCCCCCCCATTTTAAAAAAGACAAGGTGGACAAAAGCCCCCCCCCCATTTAATTTACACGTAGCACAAAGCCCCCCCCCCCCAATCAAAAACACAGGTAGGACAAAAGCCCCCCCCCTCCAGTCCATCTCCGTCTATCTCTCGTCAATTTAAATATGGAACTTAATGTATTTTAACAAATAAATGCAATTGTTTTAAAAGATAATTTACATTAAGATTTAAATTTAAAGGTACAAAAGTTCTAATTTGATTTATTGTGTAATTCGTACTTATAATTCATTGATGATATGAATGTTTTTATGTTTACTTTATTATATATTGTGCAGTACAAATGTAAATTAATATTTTCAGAGAACCGCTTTTCAAAGCTTATCAAGGAAATAAAAGTGAAAGGCGCATACTTGTCTAGATTTATTTGAAGTATAACCCAAGTTCCCGAACACTGGGCGTTTAAAAATAGACAGTAATCAGTTTGGTCTATAAACCTTAGGGAGGCTTTTGTTTGATGGACTGGGGTGGGGGCTTTTGTCCTATGTGCAAATTTAATGTGGGTCTTTTGTTTTACCCGCTTATTATTGTTATCACAAAAATTTGTGTAATTTATAAATATTTCTTAGCGCTTCTAAAACGTCTTTTATTATTATTATTAATATTATTATCATCATCATCATCATCATCATCATCATCATCATTTATCAAAAAAATGAATAACCGATTGAGCATTAGAATCAAAGTTTTGCCTATGAAAAAGTATCAATGGTTATGTATACATATACATATATGCAAAGTTATCGTTTATGGAAACATGATATTTCCAATTTAATATTGCATTATTTTGGATCGAATAAAGGTCTTAGTATGCTGGTTTCTTACGCATTATCACCGACCTTAGTATAAATACGTGGCATTATTAATGCTAAATGCTTTATCACACAAACGGTATCTAGGCATATCAAGCGTTTTCAAAACAGCCAATGAGTTTAAAGCGTTGGTTTTGTATCACGTGAATCCTATCAACCAATCAGAAATAGCGCGGGCGAAATGAAAAAAGAAAAAAACGGGATTGGAAATGGATAGTAAATAAAATTCAGAATATTGCAAAACAAGGTAGGTTAAAAGTTATTTTTTATCGTTGCAATATCAATATGCGATCAATAGAATAGTTGCATTTTGTGAACAACAGCTTATTTCAGGGTTAAACTGATTTGTTTTTAGAAAACTTTAACACTGTTTAATCTGTTTCGCTATCCAATATGGCCGCCGGATTAGATAATTAAAGCAGGGATATATCCCTAAATTTAGACTGGGAGACTACGAGTTTGATTTTGATTTCTAAACTGTATCTTGTTTCATTAATAATTTGTATGAAAAATGCAAAAACAAAAAAATGAAAAGTGCATTTGTTAAATGCGTTAATCATAACAGAGACATAGATAGACATAGATAGTTATCTATGTCTCTGATCATAACTCCCTTCAGGGTAAAAAAGACACCGATTTAAAAAAATTCCCAAACATTTAAAAACCCAAAAGATTCAAGGTATTAAAACCCCCCTGGACAGGGTAGTAAAAAAGGGGATTAATTAGTTTGGTGTGACACGCCCTATTTATGCTTGTTTGGGTTTTAACTGAGGGGATTTTATCCCTTTTAAAGCATCTCAATTACCCACTTGCAGCGGGGGTTGGGCGAATTCAATGTCCCAAGAAAGTTTCATATCAAAAGAGACACTCAAATTCTTTTAAAATTTTAATAAAAAATTTATGAAATTGAAAGCCCAAAAAAATATTTTATGTTTTTTTTAAATTCCCAATATAATAAAAAAAATTTTATCAGATTTAACAGTTTAACATTTTTTAAAAGGGAAAAATTTTGCTTATTTATTTTCTAAAAAAATAGGTTTTTAAATTTTCAGATAAAATTGTTTCTCAGTCTTGATAATTTAACGAGCAGAATACTTGTTTTATATTCGCAGTTTTTATTTTTTTACAAATCACCATTATTTGATGCAAACATAAGTCAATTTAAAGACTCCGCTCTTTTCAATTTTATTCACTTTTTTAAGTTTCTGTACACATGTTATATATTTCTTATTTATATTAACCTATTCTTAAATGAATACAAATCTTAAACAAAAATAGGAAACAAACATTTCTTTTTTATTTAAATCATAATACATTTAGATGAATAAATAAAATGAAAATAATTGTCAGAATTTTTTATTTACACTAATACAAAGAATGTGTATGATTGCATGTAATATGGCCGACAGGTGTTAAGTTTAACAGTTAACTGTTAATTCACTTACCATTGGTGTCAAAACATATGAGCCGCGTCATGACAAAACCAACATAATGGGTTTGCGACCAGCATGGATCCAGACCACCCTGCGCATCCGCGCAGTCTGATCAGGATCCACGCTGTTCGCTATCGGTTTCTCTACTTGTTATAGAGTTTGTAAGCGAACAGCATGGATCCTGATCAGACTACGCGGATGCGCAGGCTGGTCTGGATCCATGCTGGTCGCAAACCCATTGTGTTGGTTTTGTCGTTACGCGGCTCATATGTTTATTTTTACATTGATACGAAGCTTAGATCAGGAGCCTGTTGTCGGTGAAATAATTTTAAAACTCGTGAATATAAAATATCGCAACGAACCAGAAGTTTTAAAACGGTTTTGTTTGTATTGTTTTAGCATTAATAGTAATTAGCAAGATCGAGTTTACTCGCTATTCAGGACAGACAACTCTTGGTTTTCATTCGATATTTTTGGTTATTTATCTACGATATTCAGGATTACCCAGATTTTAAATTGTATATACATGAACTGAGTTTTCGACATTTACAATGGATTTTTTATTGGACAAATTAAAATTTAAATATTTTTTTCTTATTATAATTAAAACTCTTTGTTTAGTTTTTAAGATAAACATTACGTATCAGGTGATATCGCATGGGTCAGTCACAAACACGCGCCTGTTTGAGGAAACAGTTATTTAATATTTCATTATACATGAATTTAAACGCTTGAAAAACTATATTTAGCCTTTGTACATCACACATTTTTCGACATTCCATATTTTGTCTTATATTTCACATAAAGCAATATGGTAATACTCGCACGCACGAACACACAAAATACATAACTTCACATGCACATAAAAGTGAACACGTTCCTACAGTATTAACACTTTCGCACATGTGATCACGTATGAAATATGTTCAATGTGCTCTTTATCATTTTATGCTGAAGTTATATTATGATTTTTCAGGACAGTTAAATCTTCTAGAAATGCAGCTGTGCCCTCTTTACAGCAATTGTAGATGAAGCAAAGTATGGTAGCAAGTTATATAGATGTAAGTTCACGTATATATATTGTTGTGTTTTGTGAATAAAATAAGACAATTACACGGACATACTGTCTGTAAAGAAGAGTTACCCAGACTCATATATATTCCACTCTGTACTGACATCTTGTGTTTAATTCTTTCTCAAGGCAAAGTCAAATTTCCTTAATTACACGCATTTATTTTGACAAGAATAAATGTGGTTAGTTATACATACATTGGTTCTCTTTTGTATCTTGTTAGAATCAATTCTTAGGCGGAATGATGTCACACTTCATAAAATGATGTCAATTAAGGCATATATGATATAAGCATTTTGCCGCGCATTTGAAAATGCTAAACCATACTAAAATAATGATAGAAAAATAGAAATATCATGTAACTGTGTTATGTATTTCATTTGGTGTAATTCCCCAGAGCTAAATCCGTAACGTACCGGAAAACGGTGTTTAGCTAGGTTTTCGAAAAGGTCACCTTTCTTTACAGTTTAATCACTTTTATATATGTTATTGATATGTAGTAGTCATAGTACTTTTGCAGTGCAATAGTATTTCGTGCAAACTTAACTATAGTTGAAACAGTCTGTGTACAGTATCATGCATTGGTATAAGTTTGCACCAACTTGCTAAATAGGGCTAAATATAGCTACATTTAAAACAAAATGAGAAGTTAATAGAAAATATCACAGCATTTATAATCTTTACAATAAATGATACAACACTTTCCTACCTGATTGATCATTATAAAGCAATATTTTTGGGAAAAACGTGCAATCCGAGCCTAGCTGTCTTGCATTGATATTTACCACAACCTTACCTACTGCATTACGCTGAGAGTTGATAAATTTGTTGATTATTTAATTTATATAGCTAGCCTGTTTGAAGATAATAAACACAGTATGATAGCTGTTTTACACCTGGATAGTGGACTTGACCACCTCGTCACTTAATTATCATACTAAACGCACAGTACCTGTGCGCACGTGAAACATATTGCGTTGATACATAAATATTTCACGTGCGCACGTAATAGTCGCATTCGCATGTATTAACTAAAATATTTCCTATGTTATTTTATGCAATTGTCACATATGATACGTTTATTTTATTATCTGAATTTGATTTCATACTATCAGATTAATGCTATAGGCAAGGGAGGATATTTTGATTTATATTTCGTGAGAATTATCACTTTATTTTTAGAGATGACACACTGTAAGAGATTCTATTGTCAACTTACCTAGTTAAACAGTCTTAACAAAAAAAAATATTAATCTACACTATTGTATATTGAATGGTATTCATTCGTTGCTGAGATAGTTTTTGAAACAATTGAAATTGAAACAAATAATAATGCAAATTTGTTAAGATTAACGTTTTAATATAAATGAGAAGTATAGCTGGGTATTCCGCCTTTTACTTAACTGGATATCATTGTGCAAACACGGATCTACATCTGAGTAAAAATATCTGTTCTTTTTAAGCCTTTTTTCAAACGAATTGACTCCTACTAACGACGCTAATTTACATCGTAAAACGATCAAAAAGATTATGTCAGCACTTTTTCCCAATACAATGTTATTTTGTATTAATATATTTTTAATCAATAAAACACTCTTAACATAGAACAAAGATACCATTATCATTTATATTACAGGTGTGAAATAAATATATTCGTAAAGGTTTTAGAACAAAAACATATAACTTATCATCCGTCATAGATTAATCATTTCATTTAAATCCTGTGTAATGGTTGCTTATAAATGACATCTTTATGCTAATAATATAAAATTATTTTGAAATTTGCGTTAGAAAAAAATGTATAAATGTATACGCTTAAAAAATGCTTGTGTATAGTTTTTTTGAAAGTTGTGATAACTATTTCATGACACTATTTAAACAGGATTTTAAACTCTCTTTTTCAGATACACACATGCCGAAGAAGATTGTAATATCTGGAGATAACATTTACTACGTCACGAAATAGACACCGTCACACTGGTCTACGTAACATTCCTATAGATGATTGATATATTTAAGTGCTTTTAAGAACTGTGTTTGAATGACGAATTTCTGTGAATACGGATTTTTAGTTTTAATTATTATTATTATTTAAACTTTCTGTAATAATCAATTTGTGCTATGGACTCATTTTCCTAAAATAATATGTGAATGTTAACACGAACAAATGATATGAATATCTTCAAAATATTTTATGGGTGTAATAGAAGTGGCTCATAAAAATCATTGTTAAAATAAATAGAATCGAACTTCAAGTTGGTATAGTTTGTTCTAGATTTAAACAACATGCAATTCATAAACGTTACGGCTTGAAAATATCGAAACATGTACATGTATAACTCGATCTCTAAAGAAAATATCGCAGTGCGGATTTTCTCCACTGTGATACGTATTTCATGACTCTGTATCGCATCATACCGGTATATCGCCGTTCCGTTGCAACGCTACATTAATTTGTCCCTCTAGAATAAGGCTTGCAACAATATATGACTGTTGTAGCGAAGAAATGTTTATTTTGTTTAATATATGTATACATATTGAATATATGTTTATGAAATAATAAATATTTAAGAGTGACTCGATTTGGTTTTTACTTTATTATTTGAAATACTCCAATTGTGAAGATAAAGTTCTTAAGCATATGACTTTACAGTTCCCATTTAAAATTTGTAATAAAACATGTTCTATTGTACAAGTCTGCATTTCGGTCATGTATACGTGTCACTTATATGTAAATGCATGCTTTTGATATTATCTGTATCTTCTTTTATCAAGAAAATACAGTTCTGTATTCCCTGTGGACAACTAAAAAATTCAATTCCGTATATCTCCTGTATATATTGAAAATACGATTCCATATATCCCCTGTATATGTAGAAAAAACGATTCCGAATATTTTCTGTATATGTAGAAAATACGATTCCGTATATCATCTGTATATGTGGAAAATACGAGTCCGTATATCCTCTGTATATGTAGAATATACGGTTCCGTATATCCTCTGTATACGTAGAAAATACGAGTCCGTATATCCTCTGTATATGTAGAAAATACGGTCCCGTATATCCTTGGTATATATATAGTATACTAGGGATAACAACCTTAATATAGTCCGTATACGGGATTTTATTCTCCGTAAACTTCAAAAGTACGAACAAATATACGTACATGTATATGATGCAAATACGGAATTCCGTATATGCCTGATGCATATACGGACTTCCCGTATACCCGGTGTTCCCTATACGGACTCGTATACTTGGTCCGTATATTCGACGAATACATCCCGTACACGCCCGTATATGTCAAAAATACGGGACCGTATATTCCCGTATATCAGTATATTTTTCGCAGTGCAAAAGAATCCCCAAATAGTTTTGAAACAAGTCAGATGACTTGAACAAACCTTGAAGTTACAATTACAGATATTTGGATATTGTATGATTTAAACAAGTCTAAGTCATTCATTTGACATGTTATTTACCGTTTCACTTTGACAACTGTTGTGAAATCCTATTGCTCTAACCTGACCCACGCAGATAAAAGTTTTGTTTCTTTGACTGTCTATTATATTCATTTTGAGGGCATTTACAGAATAATGAATGAAAAATTCAAAACTAAGAAATGAAAATTTTGACTGTGTCTACCTTTAAAATGAAATCAAAAACTATATTTTCTATAACAGAGAAACTTTCTTTAAAATAAGAAAATATTGTTTTTGTCAATTGTGTAAAAACGTCCATCAAATATGCTCATTAATTCAGGAAATATCTGTGCGTCACATGAGATGAAATCTTAAATAATTAGTCTTAATGGAACATGTTACTTCATGAGATTGAAAATTAAATAAACTGTGAATATAGTTACATAAGATTTATATCTAAATCACTGGTTCCTGGAGTACATTATTTAGAAACATCTATAAGGTATATAATGCATTTTTAATGTATATAACGCACTTTAAAGTCTATAATGCATTTTTAAGGCATGAATTGCAATTCTTAAGTATAAAAAGGTAATTTCAACGGCAGTTGTATTGAAATAACACAAAACTATCACTTTGCTTATTTCACGATGTCTGTCGGATATTTCTATATTCCAACTTTTAACACTTTCAGGGGTAAATGTTGTGTTCTGTTTAATTCGGTGCTAGAAGAGGCAGCGGGTTGCTTACCTTAACCACCCATTTCGTACCAAACACAGGTTCAATCAAACATTCCCCAATCAGACTATTTTGATGTATTATTTAAAACAGTATTTAAAAGATGAACAAGAAGGTTACACAAATGCTTTAATTAGAAATCTACAACAACACTTGTATATTTAAGAGTAATTGGTTAAAACATTTCCTATAACTTCCTATCGGGAAAACATTCAGAAATCAAACTACGGGTGCGTATTGGTGCACAGTAATTTTTTGTAGATGGATCAAAATAGTGGTTATACTGACATGCCTTTATTAATTGGTTCCATGACAACCGCCGTATGAACACATCTGCGGATGTTTCTAAATTCAAAATTTTACTATTTCACGTTTAAATGTTGAATTCTGTGGGGGCGTGGACTATAACTTGCACTTTCCAGTACCGTCCATGAACAGGCTCAATCAAACCGAGCCTGCAACATTTTCAATTTTGCCGTGTTTGGGCTTTCTATAGGGAGTCTGTATTTATCTATTTTATAGCTCCCTGTCTCTTATCTTAACTACAAAATTCTTTTCAAATTATTTCTATATCATTAAAGCTCAATTATGCCTCGGAAATGCTTTTATTTTTATTTCTTTAAACCTTCTCATTTTCTGTCCATTTAAAATATCCAAACAGTCACTCAATTGTCAATTACTGGAACCATCTTTTTCATGTGTTATATTTTGGTTATAAGTATAGTTAAAGTGAATTAGATTTTTTTGTGGAAGTCAAAATTAAACTTTGTTTACATTTTGTTACGTGTATGACACATTTTTCACATTTATCATTACTTTCTTCAGGTTGCAATCATTTTACTATCTCTAAACCATTATTTAAACATTTAAAAAGTCATGTTTGCCCTTTCTAAAGAAGTAAAAATTATTCGGGGCCTTTTGTGCCTTCTAAAGAGTTGACTATATCAAGGCAACAAACAACTCTTTAGAATAATGTTTTAATAAGCCGGTGCTAGGGGGCGTGGACGGTAACTTGCACTTTCCAGTACCGTCCATGAACAGGCTCAATCAAACCGAGCCTGCAACATTTGCAATTTTGCCGTGTTGGGATTTCTTTAGGGATTCTGTATTTATCTATTTTAATAAGGGAATGTTGTTCTAATCAAGTAAATGGTATAAAGTTCGATATAATCTTATTTGGCTTGGAGTTTGCTTCTCATAAATTTTTTAATTTTATTGATAATCGTGTCAAGTGTTTTCTTCTCTATAATTTATGAAATTATAAATTAATCTGATTCTAAAAACGATATCAAATTATGGTATTGTTAAGCTTAAATTATTATTGTTTTATTCACAAGATACCAAAATCAGCAAAACATAATCTTATCAGAACATATGCATGATTTATAAGGAAAATATTAATAACTGAATTCCTAAAAATGAATTCATTTTACCTTTTCTTTACATGAAAACTTGCAGTTATGAACTTTTCTTTGACCTTCAACGTAATATCTTAAGGCCCTGTCACACTAGACTGCACTTTCACTGCGTTTGCACGGCGTTGTTAAATTAACAAAGCGCCGCAAGATCGCAATAAAAAATGTGATATTGTTGATGTCATGAAGACTTCACGGCCTCCTCATGGTATCTTCACGGCGATCATTGCGATGCTACGAAGCTTCAATTGCGTTTTAGTTGGCGATTGTCTACGTTCGGACTGCGCTTCTACGACGTTCTTTGCGCTTTCACTGCGCATTTACGGCGCTCATGCGACGCTCTCGCAGCACTCACACAGCGTCGAAATCGTAAAGCTCCGTAAAAGCGCTGTGCACACGCAGTTAAAGCGCAGTAAAGACGTCGCACAATCTCCGTACAAGCGCCGTGGATAACCACGGAGTTGATTCGGCGTTCCTTTTGCGCTTTCGTGGCGCTCCTGTTGCTTTGTAGGAGATGCTACTGAGTTGCTACGGCGTCCTTACTGCGATGCTTCTGCGATCATTTTAGAACGCCGAGTGACGGTGTTTGTTTTGAGCATGTTCAAAATGCGTGCCGTTGGTCGGCATTCTATGCGATGCCACTACGCTGCTACGGCGATGCTGTGGCAATGTTTGGCTTACTGCGCTCACCTTGGCGTTCTGAATTGTCCTAGTGTGACAGGGGTTTTACATACGTCCAAAATAGACATGTAACCAGATCAAGGTTTCATATCCTTATCAATTTCATCGGAAAAATTAATAACCGAGTCCCTAGCTATTCATCTTGTGATAAAGATTTGCTTAAATTCGCAAATAAAGTAAACTGGTTTCGATTGCATCTCTTTTCAGTGATCTCGTAAAGAGATGTTATGCGCTCTAAAGTTTTTATTTTGACATTTCTAATTCTCCTTTCATATTATAGTTCATTTTAAGATATTAAAATACATACTCATTGTCCAGTCTTTATATTTGTATCTAAAATATTTACACACTCGCAATACAAAATGACTAATGAAGGTGATTAATAAAAAGTTCAAAAACAAAATGTTTTATCTATGTACACTTTGATTTTTACAAGCAAATTTTACGTAAGGCTGGACCAAGTACTTGTTTGAAAATTTTCAGAGCATTCCATCACAGTGTTTTTCCACAATAGTCATTTATATTGTGCAAAATGACCCATAACTGAAAAAGCGTTGCAATGTTCTTCACATTAATTAATCTAAGAATTTTCGAAAACTCGTCTTTTAAATTAATTCTGAGTATATGTCTTTACTATGCAGATATTTCTATTTTAGGGGTTTCATTTGATCTATATAAGAATTTCAAACTTCGTGATTTAAAGTTCTTTGATCACAGTGGGGCTTATTTTAAATGTAAGTTATTAAAAAGTAATATGTTGTGTTATGTATGCAACATATTACATGTATATAATTTATATCTGACCAGTTGGTATTTCCAATATTATCATTGTTCTATTTTTAGAACATTAACTACATGTATGTACTAGAACTTTCTTAACTGTTGTAGAAAACTCATGCATTATATTTAGATAGAAACTTCTGGAATGTTCTTTATTGTTGAAGTTGCTAGATTATGATTACTTTAGAACATAATAGACCTTTCTGGAATTTTCTTAGTTAATATATATAAAGTGACATTTTTCATTACCTTTACCTTTTAAGTCATCAGTGATCTTTTAAGTCATCAATATATTTGGAGTATTATTCAACTTGGAAATTAAGTGATTTATTGGAGCTTGGATTATTTTAAAATAGTTAAAATTATTCTAGTGGATTTTATTGTGGGAATTTATTCTAAAGTGTTCTTGGATTTAACTTGGATTTAACTGTGCTATTCAAAAAGGGATCATTCCAGGATCAGACTAGACATTAGATTTTACATTTTTATTTGGACTTCAGGTATTTGTAAACGTAATTTGTTATTTTATTTTTCTTTAATAATTTTTCTGTAATAAATTTGTTATTGTTACAAGTTTGTTGCTGGCTTTCTTTCTAGTTACGCCTGGCTCGTAACAGTTGAAAAAGTCAAAGTATGATCTGCTGTCGTAAAAGGTCAAATGCATTTGGTAAGATACTTCCACTAAAGAACTGTTATGAAATATTCATGAATCAGAGGAGACAAAAAATACTATGAACAACTCTGCAAGTGAAATCTTTGTTCAGAATCATTATGTTGAGACTGAAGTTTTAGCTCTAAAAATGATTCATTTCTTTGTTTAAGATAGCACCAAGCAGAAATATTTTTTTCAAATACAGACATATCATAGCTTAAACAATGATTTCTTATCTGCTTTCTGATAGGGCTTTCAATAAACAAATTTGAAATACATTATGTTTTGATCAAAACTATCTCAAAAATTCTATGATGACAAAAATGTATCAATCTAACCAGCAACCCTTCTTTGTACCGAACATAATTATATATAATTATCTAAATATTTATTTAGTTTTTTTTCAAGAAAATCACCTTTTCCTATTCATAATTACTTTTGGTTGACAAGCTTAACTCCGTATTTTAATGCATTAATAATATCACTCTCTGACCAAATCGTTTTCACCTACATTTACCTATAGGGAGTTATATACATACGCTCAACAAAATAATTCTACACAACTATCGTCAATGCACTCCGTTTTTTAATCAAACGTCATTTCGAATTTATTGCAAGAGAAACGCATTTTTGTGGAAATGATAATTTTTTGCCGATTTGAGGTAACATCTGATACTGCTGCATATTGTATTACTTGTAAAAGAAAATTAGTCCGACGAAACTTTTTAAATAAAAATAAATCATTATAAGGCAAAATCATTAAAGGACAAAATCATAGAGCAAGAAAATGCCGAAGAAATACACAAGAAGACTTAGTACTGATCACTGTTGTAAAGTTCAAATGAAATTGCATTAGTCATTTTGGGAGTAGTCCAGACATGATATGTGATGGATTGACAGATGTACAGAAAGACGGACAGACATACGACGACTATGCACAATAGAGAAATGGCGGTATATTTTCCCCCAAAGAACAATTTTCTGTATGTTATTATAAATGTTTTAGACAGAGAAAAGCGTTTTTCTGTAGCCAAGTCAACGTTTAAACATTGAAAAATACAGACTATTCCTAGAGATATTGGTCATCGGAAACAGTTCAGACATGCATCGTACATAAACAAACTCTTAGATACAAAAACTAAATTGCATTATTATGTAGTCAGCTCAATCAAAGAGTGAGAATTTGTCGATCAAATGAAATCCTGAAAGTACCACCGTGAAAAGACGCACAGTCCCTTATGATAAAGTAATATTGTAGCAATTCTTGTTTCTATTTTTATTTTGAATAAAATGAAAGATAAATGTCAACATTTATAATGAACGCATTGGTCATTTTAAAGAGTTTATGCCGTTTTAGCAATGAGGTTCCATTTTTTTAAAGTACAAATATCGGGCCTATTCCACCAGGAAAATGATTGAATTAGTCATCTGATTAACAGACGTAAGTACATACATCACTATTGCATAACTTCTTTCTAAAAGAAAGTCAAGCAGTAGCAGGAAGATAGCATAACTTTAATTTATGCTCTGAGCTTAACTGAACATTTCAATGATGTTTATGTTGTCGATATTGATACAAGATGTATTGTGTGTTACAACCTTAACGTCATCTGACGTTCTTTGAAATTACGTAGTTATGCGTTCAATACAGTCTTTATTTTAAGTAGTTTATGCTTTTGGGTGGATTACCGATTAAGGTATCCATGAATATAAACTTGATAATTTCACAACGAAAAATATCAAAATATAATTTCACACCTTAAAAGGAAGAGTCTGTTAACATTTTTTTCTCATATTTATTATCGTTAACAGAATCGTAATAGTTTCAGACATAAGGCATGATCGAAGCGAATCAAAGATGCATGTGATTAATAACTAAAAATATAATCTTAATAAAATAGATTAATATGCAATTCACTGACCTTCAAACATCACCCATTAATTTTTGTTTATGTTCATAACATTCGGCTGATAATTACACTTCCTTCCAGATGGTAAACTGCTCTTGAAGTCTTTCTTGGCAATAAAAAACTATCTTGCGTGCAATAACTGTAAAAGATATGTACATGTATAAGCAGTCAAGTCATCAGTCAGTAATACGATTATATCTACACGCTCTAAAATCATTATCTACATGTTGTAATACAACCTCAAATTTGCCCTTTCATATGAATGGAAAAAAATGATGTGCCTATAAGCATAAATAATATGGCTTATATTTTCGTATTAAAACTAAGACATCATAAACATGGCAAATCCGGAGGTCAAAGCGTAAAAGTCTCAAGGCGGTGTGAGTCACGTCTTGCTCTTTTTATAGAGATATTTACCAAGTTGAAACTTGTCTCTAGGGATAAGATGGGGGAAACATTACATTTACCGAGCTCCAAAGCATTTTCTATAAGTGTCTGTAAGACAGTCCTTGTTACTAGTTGCTTTTTAAATGAATACCTATTTGCCAATTATTACTTATTGTGTGAAGCAATGATGAAATAAATTTTCCAATAAGGTGTAAAATTATAAAATCTAACTAAAAGTAAATCCCTTTCATCCGATTTTTAACACATTACATGCTTGTTTTGCGTCAAAACACAACTTTATAAATGGCGGAAATCTATCAATTAGGTATATTTGAGTATATTATTCCGCCCAGTTTTACTGCCAAAGACTTATTATTTACCGGCATAACTCTTTCATCGTTTCGAACTGTATGTTAAAGTTATGTAAGCAGTCAATAATTCATAATTTTTGTTTAAAGTAAATAAAATAGCCTGCAAATAACGTTTATTTGTGAACTTATCTTTTTGTTTTATTTTTAGTCGTCATGCATTTATGAGAAATGCGTCTGAAATAGATGCTACAAGTGTGTAAACCAACTCAAATATACAAGTTAATATTGGAGGAAGGTGATTTCATAAATAAAAAAAAATGTTGATGTAAGATGCAATTTTATTTCATCATGCGAACTCTAAAACATTATAGCCACCCGTGGCTCACTTTATGAAATAAAGTTTCATCTTACTAATATAAACTGATATTATTTTCAAGTAACATTCTATCGCGAATGTAAATGTCTAAAAATCATACTTTAGTTAATATTTATACATCGGTTGTTTTCTCATTTGTGTATACATGTATTTTTAATATATATTTTTATAGTAGAAAATTTCTATTACAAGTTGAACTTCATCATGACATGATTTAAACATTATGAATAACTATCCCTTGGAGTTATAAGAACATTATTGACAACATTTCTAAGTCATCCTAAAGATAAATTGCTCTCTGCTTTTGATAAAACACTGCAACGGAGCATGCGATCTTGCGTGTTAATCTTGGAATATTTGACTACAGTTACTTTCTTACTTATCACTTTTCGTTATACAATCTTAATGTATGACAATTGTTGTTTTGCAGAAAAAAACATCAGAAAAAATACCTTGTTTAACAGTCAAGTTAACGACTTTTATGCTAATTTAATACAGCTTAATACGTTATCAATATTTTACACTGTTCGTTTAAATCTTAATAATTATTGTAAAATATGACATAATTTAGTTCAAAAATGATAATTATCTGTCACGCAAAATAATGTTAGAGAAATTTATTAGTTTTCAATATTAACTAAATCATTTAGAAATATCATATAAGAAATTGAATGGTAAACAAATGTCTTACCAGGACATTAATCTAGAACTCATTTACATTCAATGAACTTCACTGTGTTTTATTGACAAGGCGGAAATTGAAATAACTTTTAGAGATAAATGTTCCACTTGATGTAGGTCATGACCAGTAACTTTTGTTCAAATTGCAGACCATTCGTTCACTCTGTTTTCTTTTTTCTTCTTTTAAGTAACAATTCTAAATAGGGGAATTGCACACTATTGAAAACCGTTGCATTTCACTCAAATTGGACTAAGAATAGCACAAAATGCTATTTCAATTGATTATGAGTGTATTTCTTAAATATTGCTGGCACAATTTTCTGTTTTGAGTGCCCCAGTTGATCCATATAAGAAATTAAAAAAGTATGTTTTTAACCTCTGCCTTGCTCCTTTAAGTGTTGTATGTCAGCAAAAAAAAAAAAAATATAATCTGTCAATATTTGTAAAGTACTATTAAGTGCATTCCTAACGATTTTTTAATTCGTTACATCTCAACTTATTAAGAAATGTATAATTTTGAATTTAGCACACAAAAGTGCATTGTTAATATCCTTGGTACAAAAGTATAGGCTTAAGAGCTGTATTAAATGCCGTTTTAATTGTTTTTTATAACTTTTCTACAACATTAAAATTTTAGCACGCTTGGCCACAAATTTCACGCCGCGAGGCCGCTTGGGCTCCACGCCGCCAACTTCACACATCTCAAAAAAATAATGAAATTAGATAACAGATTAAATTTGTTTCGTGTTTTTTGTTTGTTTTTTTTTATTCAAACGGTACAGTGATTATTTAAGATTTAATACTAGATTCAAAAATATGACGACTCTTGATACTGATTAAAGATTTTGAAAATAACACCCATCTTAAAAAAAAACATTTACATACATCTTTTTTGTCTACAATTTGATTTGAATTATGAAATATTTGGTGTATTGTAGGGCAAATCTATCACATGAATTTGAAATTGGAATATTTGGTTCTATTAATTTATTATGTCATAAAACATAGATTATAAGGTTGTGTACAGTAGTCTATCAACCCAATCACTGATTTTACATTTAAGAGTACATATCTTAGTTTCTTTTAATATTTTCGATTTTAGCACTTGAAACAAATGTATTATTATTTAATATATTTATTGATCAGTTGCTATTTTATCTTTCTCATATTTTATTTTTATGACATTTAAACCTTTCAGTTCCAGACATATCTACGATTCAATACGATATTGACAGTTCATATAGTTGCAGTAACTGCTAAAGTATCGTATCTTACAGAACAAATGATTTAGATTAACACCTTAATCATGCTGAAATTATCTTTATACTGCAGTATGAAAATAACTGAAATATAAGAAAGCAATCACTTGCAAAAATAATCGAGTTGTCGGCAAAAATACGTATTCCTTCACGGAGACTTTTGTGATTTAGTTGTCACTTCTCAATTACGATGATTGTCTTGTTTTAAGATATTCATTAAGCTACACGTGATAGATTTATATTATCAAGAAAATTAAATTTGTCTCGTACTTCGACTCACATTACTCGGGAATTAGTTTTACTTACGGGATTTTGGTATTTTGTTTTCTACCAGGTAGATCTGTAGTACGCGATATATGCATTGTACTCATTTTTATATGACAATATATGACAAATGCATTTTGAAACAATAAAATTTTGATTCTTAAGATTTTTCTTAAGAAAGATTTAATTTAGACAATTGAATATCAAAAGCATCTTAAGCAGAATGAAATTTAACACAAGTATATCAAACTGCTTTCAGTGCTGTAGCGATTTATTTAAAATATAATGCAGTTTATTTACATGATTTACGTGCAAGTGAAATCAGCATCGTTTATTTCCCGAGGCTATTAAAATAACAAAGAATTACGAAATTTAATACCTTAAGCCATTTATTCAAAGTCCTCCGGCACAAAATACAGAGCATACATACATACAACAATATTGTAATATGGTTGCGTCACCTTAACAATGTTTATTAATGCAAAACAAGACTAGGTGTTTATGCTATCCATTAAAACATATACATAAAACATAAGCTTCCTTAATGTGATTATATCACGTGTACCTATTAATACATAAAAATAATGTAGTTCTTTTCCGCCAAAATACCAATTGAGTAAATACATATCACGGATTTGTTTGTATTTTTTACATTTAAAGAAAGTATGTAATTCACAATTTATATTATCATTACAAGTTGTACACAAATGATCTTCCCTTGGGATATTATTATGTGTGCCTATTTCTATACCTAATTAATATTATTAAGGCTATACACCAGCTTAAATCGGGTAAAAGTGGTGGTCCGGATTTTCTTTTAAATGAATTTTTTATTCATGGTAAAAATATACTTGTTTCACCCTTAACATGTTTATTTAATAAAATTTTTTGAACACCGGTACTTCCCAGATAGTTGGTCGGAAGGTTTTGTAATTCCTCTACATAAAAAAGGTAGTATAAACGATGTTAATAATTATAGGGGTATCACATTACTTAGCACGTTAGGGAAACTATTTACTCGTATATTGAATAACAGATTATCTAAATGGGCAGATTTATATAGTGTTTATGTAGAGGCACAGGCTGGATTTAGGTCAAATATGGGAACCGTTGACAACGTTTTTGTATTGCATGGCTTAATTACACATTTGATTAATCAGGGGAGGCAACTTTTTTGTGCATTTATTGATTTCATCAAAAATGCGTTCCAGAATAAAAAAGGAAATTCCAGATGTCCTTTTTCCGGGGGTCGACCTAAAGTCACCTTTCCGACAACAAATTTACATGTCCAGAGAGAGATAGAGTGTTCGCTGACTTAGAGGAATAATTCCCCTATCTTTTAAACCTCATACGAAACGCTTGGTACCTGTCCGTTCTGTTGATAATATTCCATTACCTTTTATACGAGTTTATTTTCTGACGATTATGTTGGAAAATCGTTTTTCGGGGCTATTTGATGAATACATAGAGAAGAAGATTTTGCTTGCTTTTAAATGGGTCAATATTATTGTCATTTGTGCGGATTACAAAAGCCGTTTTAATTAATTGTAGACGGCCAATGTATTTTTTAAATATAAAAAAGGAAGGTTAAATAATAACGGAAATGTCTGTTAGTTTTCGATACATGTTTTCATACTTTTATTTGAGAATATAAAGAAGAAACACAAAAAAATACACCCAATAATAATTACATTCAATATATAATATAATAATGGTTTATATAAAACTGTTGACATTTATCTGTAAACTATTTCAACTTATTTTTTACAACATAAATATGTTTATCAAACAACCGTACACGTATTATCATTTAAGAAAATTGAAAGCATAACAAATTGATAGGCATGCTGATCTTTATTTTTTTTATTCTTATGTAGTTGTAGTTGTTTATTCTATACTATACATGTAGTGTAAAGTATATGTTTCATTAATTATACACTTATGAAAACATATTCAGATGTATTCATCAATGAAATGCGTATTCTAATTTTCCATATATTTCTCTGTATAAGATTAAATTTACTGCTGTGTATCATATTTTCCGTACTTTCATTCGAGTCGTAACTTCTTTCATTAATATACATATTAAAATAAATAAAAATAGGACTGTTATATCTGTATCAATTTTAAATAAAGTAAACGCATTTAATAAACAAAAACATATATTATTTTTCCAAAATAACGGGATTTAATTTCATGATTATCCAATTAATTATATCTTATCCGTGTTTATAACAAATTGTATAATAATCATTTTCATACCACTCGATGAAATTAATCATGTAATTATATAAAAAAAAAGTCCTTGATATCATCTTTTCATTAAATTATTAAATATCCTTAATATAAGTTCGGAAATATTGAGAAATATTGATAACATGAAAGTGAGTAGTTTGTTTCAATATTTTCTGTTTCAACACATTTCCGTATTTTCACTGGTGTCTTGCCGGACTACATTCTTCTAAAATCAGCCAAATCACGAAATTAGAAGTATTTCAAATTTAAATGTCGAACAAACGAAATAAACAGAAAATTCAACTTTTTTTCTATACCTACAGAATTAATTAATTTTCACACTGTGGCATGAAAGTTCGAATATTTAAATATTCGCGAAATATTTATTTTCATACTTGTTTCAATCGATAAAAAAATCCTATATTTATTGAAAAGAACTTAAACATCGCCTATTTAATCATCTTTCTATCTTCTTCATTTTGCGTCTTTAAAATACATATGAAAATTTGGTCGTCACTTATTTGTTATTTACTTTTAGTACGATACATGTATAATCGTTCGAGATATGTTTGTTAATTGATAAAAAGAAGAAAAAAAACAACAACAACAACAAAAATAAATAAGCAAAACATGATAAAATAAAGTTTGACATGCAATCGATAAAATTTTCATTCACGTATCGAGTGATATCTTGTTGGTTTCTTCTATAACGTCTGTTTCTTGACATTGCCTTTATCTGAAAACAAATATTGAAACAATATGAAATTGCTTATAAAGCAACTTGGTATAACGGTTATCATTTACTTTATTGATCACAAGCATTAAAATGAAATAAACAGAATAAGTTTGGAATTATTTGAACCCTTATGCCAATATTGTAAAACCATATTCTTTTTTTATGAAAAGCGTAAAATTTTAATGTAATAAGATAAATAAAAATAACTCTCATAGGATGATTTAATAGCTCATTTGTTTCATTTATATAATATACAAGGATGACATATATTCTCACATTGTTTCTCTGTATACTGGCCTTTGCTTAAAATAATTTTATATATCATATCTTTTCTGCAATATAATGAATGGACTAATGCAACAGATATTGCAACCCGCTGTAATAGCAGAGTATAAAGATGTTATACAATCAAAGCAATAAGGAATAGCCCCGCCTATTTATAATCAAAAGCATGAATCTATCCAGCTGATAAACCAGTTAGATCGATTACAGCTGAGATAAGGATGGGCTCAGACCACACGCCGTCAACGGCGAAAGTATTTACAATTAATCGGCTACTCGAAGTTTGTTTTACACGTGTCTGCAATTTGTATCAATTTCAACATGGCATATAAAGATACGAGTTACAGCGTTTTTATTTATTATTATTCACATGTCCTATTATAAATGCAAGAAAAAAACGCATTTAGATATTTAGATATTTTCATTCTAATATCGTTTGAATTGTTTCACTCATATGTTTTATCTTTTTTTGCATCTATTGGTATTAAATCGATTTTCTTACATGTGCAAAGATAACGATATGTTACTAAATCATGTGTGTGTTTTTTGTAAAGAAACAATACCGATTTCTGCTCATTTTTTATTTCTTCCTTCAAATGAAAGTCACCTTCTTTGTGTTATTGGGTCTCACTATAATCGATAATCGACAGAGAAGTGATGTACAATGCATATGTATACGGAACAATATATTTCATAAGAAGTCAACTTATTAGCCGTCAGCCCTTACAGATTTTCACATTATATTCTTAATCTATAACAAATACTAATACAAATAAACAATCATTACGTGGAAATGATACATATTTTTCCACATGAACTGAAAAAAAAACTGAAATAAATACCTTGATTTGCATCTAATCATAATATTTCGATAGAGAAGTGATGTACAATGCATATGTATACGGAACAATATATTTCATAAGAAGTCAACTTATTAGCCGTCAGCCCTTACAGATTTTCACATTATATTCTTAATCTATAACAAATACTAATACAAATAAACAATCATTACGTGGAAATGATACATATTTTTCCACATGAACTGAAAAAAACTGAAATAAATACCTTGATTTGCATCTAATCATAATATTTCGATGAATTTAACTGCACTCCTTGTGATTTTAAAACAATAACACTCTACCACATTCTAACAAATGTATATTTTGTACTGCTGAACATCAACTCTTCCATGACGGTGAGATAGCAATAAAACCGCCCGATTAATTCGTTCCAGATAGTAAATTGACATTACGCCGCATGTCAATCAAACTGGCAGGGGTCACAGTGAAGCTGTCGTTATCGATTCCACGCTAAAATGCCTGCGAAGTCCGACAAGTACTTGGCTAAGACAATGGTACAGAAGTAATTATTCAGATTGTAATAATTTTAATTCTCTGTCAATTTGAAGTTTTATTATGATATATTAAATATAAGTAACCAAATATACTGACATATTGACAGATCGAATAAGTTTGTTTATTTTTGCAAAAAGTTATTAAATTTCAACATATGGAGATAATAAGTACGAAATATTTATTCTGGCTATAACACAATGCATTGTAAATGAAAAGGTTTAAACAAAGCCACGTTTATTTCTATTCTATTTATTCATAATGACATTATGTATTATAAGGTCCCAGAATATCCAGACGATATGACAATTTTTCGTTTATTACGAATAGTGTCAATAAAGACGCAGCCGTAAAAATGAAAACATAATGGGTAAATACAATAAAAAAATTGAGTGAAATTATATAACCTGAATACTTCTATTAAAGTTTTAAAATATAAATAATAAACTAAAATTAAATATTCAAACAGATCAGCTTAATACGAAACTTATACCATTAACAACATGTCTGATGTATGTGAAGTTTATTTTAAAGAGAATAAAATTGTATTTTGTCGTGAATCATGTCAAATGTATGTTAACAATACATAATCACATAAAAATAAAAATGTAGAAAGGGCATGCAATCTTCTTAATCAATTTTAACAATTTCTGAATAAATTAATGTATTATCTAAACCGAATTTTGCACATAAAACTCGAAAAAATATTTTTAATTTATTTGTGTCACGTATATAATTTTACTGTTTTTATTGTGCTACTTCAATTTCAAAATCAAACGATCATAACATAATCATATAATGTTCTACATATAGTATCCCTTTGAATTTGTAAATTGTAATGATATTTGGCAGTTTTAGAATTTCCTTGAAGTCAACAAGAAATATCACGATATTGGCAAAACGTTTCATGCGTCATTAATACGTGAATGCAGATATTGATTTTTACTTATAACCGTTATACATTTATAAATTGAATAATATACCTACTATTCAAGTAAACTATTAAAAGCATCAACATTTTATATATACACACATTATATAAGGTAAATTAATTGGTAACATAAGTGACATAACAGCTTTGTGAATACATTGGTACCGTATTTTGTCCAAGGTTCCTACTGACCGGGTCACGTGAATCAGTGGTTTTCTGGCGTAATGTCAATTACACGCCTTAGCTCATTCTAGAAACTACACCGTAGTGTGAATATACTTTTATTACACACATAATTATACAATTACCGCGCTAAACGTGCAAATTATTTTGATTTTCTGTCAATTTAAAGCTATTTAAACGTTAAATCTAACAAATATTTTGACATATTGACAGATGATGTCAGTTAGTTTATTATCATGCAAAAAATCTATTACGAATATAATCAACGAGAGTTAAATGCTGGCTTTACAATAATGCGTTGAAAAGGGAAACATATACACCATTTTCTCCCTTCTATACAATTACGTCTTTTCATAATCACATTATATAATATAACGTCCGAGGATATCCAGATGATATGACAATTTTTTTTATCTTTATAACATAGTGACAATAAAATGCTGCGGTAGAAAAAAATGCGAATATAATGAGTGAATATACAATGAATATTTTGGATGAAACTATCCTACTTTAATATTACTGTAAAGTTCAATGAATTAAGAATAAGTATTAAAATTTAAAACGAAACAAGTTAAATGTTGGTGCTGAACATCAAAGAAGCCGTCAAATGATGTGAACAGTTCAATTTTGTGTTACGTATTATTTACTTTTTTATAAAAGATTAAACTACTTGAACAAAAAATTGCATATTCGCCTAGAATCTAGGTAATGGACCACAAAATGTTATTAAAAATCTAGGTAAAATAGGACAATCGTCGGTCACAGAATCCTTCAAAATAACCTATTTAAGCGTAATGTTTCACTCACTTAACCTGTTTTGTAACTTAAATGTTAATTGTTTAAATGAATAACACTCCACACACGTTTTGCCTGTTGTTCAAAAATATTTCTGCTGTGTCCGCAGCGCCCAAATAATCTCCGTTACATATTTTAGTTATACCTATTGTTTCCTACCCGTCATTAGATTATAGACGGGTCTCAACGGGTTTTAGAACGATCGGTATATACCGGAATACGGTATTTAGTGTGGTGCTCCAATTCTTTTTTTAGTCTCACTCCCATATTGTTTTCTTTATTTTTAAATGATTTAAACTATTTCCTGTCACAACATTTTAATGGTCTGGATCTACTATCAAACATTGTAAATGATACCCTGAGTGATTCTGATGTTGAAATGTATTTTAAATTGTATATTCTTTTATATGCTGATGACACTGTCATATTTGCTGAATCTGCTGAAGAACTGCAAAAAGCACTAAATGCAATGTCAAATTATTGTCAATTATGGCATTTACAAGTTAATCCTAGTAAAACTAAAATTGTTGTTTTTTGTAAAAGTAAAAGAGGTTTATGTAATATTCCAGCCTTTAGTTTTGAAGGTAATTTGCTAGAAATTGTTGATGATTTTTCATATCTGGGTGTTAAGTTCTCTTATAATGGTAAATTTGCTAAAACAAAGAATCATTTATTAGAACAGGCAAGGAAGGCTATGTTTTCAATTATAGTTAAGGCTAGAAAATTGGATTTGCCTATCAGTATGCAAATTCATTTATTTGATAGCATGGTAGCACCTATATTGTTATATGGTAGCGAAGTGTGGGGAATTGAAAATGTGAATTTCATTGATAGATTTCAATTAAAATTTTATAAACTCATATTAAATTTGAAACAAAGTACTCCAAATTGTATGCTTTATGGAGATTTAGGGATATTACCTTTATCTATTCATATAAAAAGTAGAGTTTTGTGCTTTTGGAATAAGATTTTAAGTAGCAAACAGGAATCAATAAGCCATATATTGTATGATATGTCACACTCTTTGTATTGTAGAAATGTGTTGAAACTCCCATGGATGAATAGTGTTTGTAAATTACTAGATTCACTGGGTTTATCAAATTTTTGGATTAATAATGTTGCCACTTCTCTTCCATTGTTTAAGAAAATTGTTAAAAATAGACTGAAAGATCAGTTCATTCAAAATTGGCATAGTGAAATGTCACAATCAAGTAAATGTCTGAATTATAGAATGTACAAAAGTGAATTCAGATTTGAAAAGTTTTTAGACATTTTACCATCTCATTTAGCTTTGGTACTATTGCGCTTTAAATGTATGAACCATAAAATGCCTATTGAGTCTGGTAGATTTTGTAATATACCAAGAGAATTAAGAGTGTGTAATTTATGCAATAATAGCTCACTTGGTGATGAATATCACTATTTATTTAATTGTCAATTCTTTAATACTGATAGAAAAAAATATATTACTAGAGAGTATAGTACTAATGTTAATTCAATCAAGTTTTCTATGTTAATGAATAGCACAGATAGGAGTATATTGTTAAAACTTGCAGTATTCTGTAAAAAAATTATTTCAGCATTTAAGTAACTGATAACTATAAGCTTATTTTCATAATGTAACACTTTCATTTTTCTTTTATATTTGCCATGTAATACATCAGCATATTTCGTGGATATCTCTTTATATGTCATACTATATGTATATATTATTGTATATGTGACTGATGCCTCTATGAGGCCCAGCATTTTCAATAAACTGTTCAAACTGTTCAAACTTACTATAGACTGGCTCATTGGCACGTTAATTATGAGGTAGATAAAAATAATATGATATTCAAACATGACACTATCACTTCAGTTAAACGTTTATTTTAATCCTTTAAAGCTCTGTGACATGTTGTACATCAGAAAAGCTATTTTTATTAGAAAATTTGAAAAAATATGCACAAAATCAAGTATAATATTTTCCCCATTGCTATACGGACAAATGCATATCTACTGGACGGCGCGTCTAATTACGAAACTAATGCCAATAACATTATGTCCGATCACGGCTTACATTCACTGATTTATCCGTGAAAATTATATTTGATAATTACACAGCGAAAATTATCAAAATATAATTTCGCACTTTTCAACGACAAGACAGCTTGTTTTCACCCCATGTGACACCTCAATTTTATTTTTGCTGACAATTCTGACATTGTCAGGACTGCATAGAGGAAAGCACGGCTAGAATTGAACTTAAATTGCAAAAGTAATAAAGAAAAAAAACTTACTTCAATTCATTCAAGTTACCAATCACCAAAAATCGTTTCTAATTTTTTGTTTGTTTCATTTTTACAGTCTAAATAATACACTTCCTTCCATATGCAAAACTGCTCCAGATGACATTTGGGCATATTTAAGTATCATACAAGTAATTAGTTCGTTCTTATAAAAAGATGCATGATTAACAAATCCGAAATATCCCTCTAAATCAAAGAAAATTATCTTCATCCAGTGAAATACACAACTTTTAAAAATGGCAGCCGCTTATATCACTCACAGCCTGGTCTAATATAAATTCGCCGTAAGTAACGGTTCTTAAGCATAAAATAAAAAGAAATGTGTTTGTTTGTTGTGTAAGACGTAATTTTATCTCATCTTTTGAACTTTAAAAACAGTATTCTCACTCGTGGCTACTCTCACTCGATGAAATAAAATTTCATCTTACACAACAAACAAAGAAATAGCCTCTATTTATTTTGTAAATGTTATTGTTTCATTGATATAAAGGTCATTTATCACGGCGTGTTACATTTATCTTTTACATAATGAAAGCATCAGCTCCAAGTTTCAAGATCAGAAAAAATGTTTTAGATATTGAATATTCTGACAATTGAAAAGATATGTTGTTACTTGTAAAGGTTTTCATTTTTTCTGGTGAATTTTCGGAATCAATCTAATGCAAGTTATTAATTTTCACTCGACCGAAGTAATTAGATAGACAGTTTTACATTTTACGAATATGCGTAGATACCGTGGCACAGATTTGACATGTGTGCGGTTTTTTATCTTGTGCGCACGAGATACTTAGTCGTGCGCACGAGATAATTAAATTGTGCCACTAGATACTATGTCTGGCCACAGGTTGTTTTGAGGAGCGCTAGAGATATTTATGTGGTGACCTATGGATACTTTGTCGTTGCAACGAGTTACTTAGTCGTGCGCACTAGAAAGTTAGGTGGTGCGCACGAGATATAATTTGCGCACGATTAAGTAACTCGTGGTAACGTTATAGTTTCTCGTGAGCACGAGATAAATAAAAAAACACACAAGTCACCTTTATGCACCCGTTCGTAGATCAACTTACGAACCATTTATGTGAAGTAATATATAATGATATAGCACAAGTTGTAAAGGGTGAGTGCACAATTGACATGTGCGATAATTAGGAAAAGATAGGTAATAAAACTAAAATAAAAATAACGCCTTGATACAACAGTTATTAAAGACAATGATAATAAATATAAATAACGTGCGTCGGACCAAAACAAATATAAGTACTGTGAAAAGGCTAACAGTTGAAAATTGAGAAGAAAAACTATACGGAATTGTTACACAATTAATAATAAATAATACAACAAAAAATAAATTTTATAGTGTATGTAATATATCACTGCTTAACCCGTGTGCGACAAGAGTATCCGCCGTTTCTTTTAAAGGCCCATCATGCCTCAGAAATTCTTTTATCTGTAGCTTTACACAAGCACAGAACAGAACAAATAATTTATTCAAAGATAAAATATCCAAAGCAATTATAAGGCTACGTGACGTAATTTGCATATATAATTCTATAATTTTCCACTTTCTGGACTATAATATAGGTAGATTTACTAAAACACCGTTCCATAAGTCAGCAAGATGTAAGATGGCTATGTCTGTATTTCTATTTACTCAATAGGAAGTCCA